>NC_066585.1:326686642-327022475 GCF_024323335.1 Lathyrus oleraceus | reverse complement strand
TCCAAACTTCAAATCTTGATGAATGAGTGATTGAGGATAATCACACAAGCTCATATATGCATAAAATGATGAATGAAAGAACTTCCCTTGATTGGATTTGGTCATAGGTTGAGGTTGCTTCATGAGCAAGGCACATTCAATGCACAGTTGAATTAGGGTTTCCTTGGGAAGCAATCCTCAAGCCCTTTGGTTTATATTGATCAAATTGGAAAATTGAGATGCTTGGGAGACATATATGATGATTGAGAGCTTTGGAGACCATTGTCATGCTTGCTTTCATCTTCATCTAGCCATTTCATTGAGCATATGGCCCTCCTAGGAGCCTTGGATCACATGACTGCTTAAGCTTCAAAACAAAACAAGTTAGTGACATATTTTTGTGCTTTTGGTTAGTAAAAAAAATAAGAAAAACAATGATATACAATTCAAGCATACTTGGTGGTCTCAAACTACTCACACAAGTCCCAACCCTAGGGTTAAGGAGCCAAGATGCTATGATTCTTGAGGCAAATGCAATGAGGAATGATATGATGCCATGAGGGATCTCAGGGTCAAAATTAGGGTCTTACAGATGCTCCTATTTAAGGTCATTCTAGCCGGAGATATGAAGGTTAAAATCTATGTCTCGACGAGGTAGAATGGGCTTAAATAATAACAAAGAGACGAATTTTGGTCCCTAAGAGACCTCATGATGCAAATGTATGTATTCAAAAGTTAATACTCTATGGGGGATATACAGCCACAAAGAAATCCGGAGAATCTGGGAATCCAAAAGAGTAATACACTCACTAGGGAGGCAGAGACTCTGGGGGAAATAAGGGTAAAAACGCGTGAGCAGGTCACGACTTGAAACTTGCTGGGAGACACGAAGGGATTCCACGAAAATAAATCGATGGAAAGACTCGAGCTGATGCAAAGATCCATGTATTGGGGAATATGCCAATACAGCAACCCTATCCACAAAGGATACTTCGGATAAAAATCCGGACTCAAGTGGGGATGTCCATTAAGGACTCAACTAAGGAAGCAACGAATGAGGTATTACCGGTTACTGGGTAATAAACTCAAAGAGAGACATGTGATCAAAAACCAGTATAAGGGTGAGAGAACAACACACTCAGGGAGAAAGAATATCTAGGATCGGTATAAGGGTGAGAGATATCAATCATCCAAAACATCTGAGGAGGACCTAAATGGTATATCTCAACTTAGGAAAATCTGACTCCGCATGGGACAACAAGTCATAATAGGGAGCAGAAGGAAGGAACACCAGGGATACCGGTTACTGGGTATATAATAGGTGACCAACCAGACGTGAATTGGGGAATATTTCCAAGACACTCATCATCCGAAAGGAAGGCTGAAAAAGAAAACTCGATTACAGGATGGACATTCGATTCCATAAGGAAATACGAATCTTACTCGATTGGGGAAGAAAAAAGACTTCGACTGAAGATCGCATGAGATATATTATCTATTACCGTCAGAACGTAGATAATACACTCGCATGGAAGATTATCCACAACCGGTTACTGGGTTAATAAAGGATAAATCGACTGAAAAGAAAGGACATCAGGATACCAGTTACTGGGTATAAAATAATGAACAATCCAAAGGAGAAACAGTCACTACCAAACAAAGGTAAATGAAAGATGACTCGCTGGGGATAAATTGCTTGGCAACATCAATTATCCAAGAGATATATCACCGGTTACTGGGCGGTATACTCAAAAAATGAAGGAATATCAATACCGAATATTGAATAAAGATAACTAACAAAGAGGGGATTACATCTACCGGTTACTGGATAGAAAACCACAGAAATAGGACTTACTACTACCGGTTACTGGGTAAAAGGCCACAAAAATAGGACTTACAACTATCGGTTACTGGGTAGAAGGCCAGAACATCCGCTGGGGAAAGAATGAACAATTACTGTTTACTGAGTAATTGATCACCTGAGCCACATGGAATTGCAGGGGACCAACAAAGAAGGGGTCAATCTAGGAACAAACTAGATAGACACAATGAAGCAAGACTCAACCCAATGAGGATATAACTTAGGGGAGTAACTCCGTCCCAATACATATTTAGGGAGGAAATTGAAACAATAATCATCCACGAGGACATAACTCAGTGGGGAGTATAGAAGGAAAGATAGACACTTTCTGCCTATAGGGCTGACTCTATATGGAGAGATCAGACACAAACGTCTGCTTGGGGAAGATCATTTCACCACTAGCAGGAGATAACAAGCAAAGATATATGGAAAAGGATGCAATATGAATATCTGAATGCTGAAATTATGCATGTATATGTGTGGTTTATGTATGGTTAATGCTGATAAACAAACATATCTAACATAAACAGGTCCGAGAATCAAGGGACATACATCCTGTATAACATCTCGAGAGAGAAGGCCAGGCCCATAGGAGAAAATCCAATCTGGTGGGGAGCATCAAATACCAGGAAACACCAATCACTGCTGGAGACGAAGCAGAATCGTTGCCAGGGACAAAGGCTACCGCTGGGGATCAGAGACCGCTGTCAAAGATAAGCAAAGGTCACAACTACCAAATGTTGGGGATCTTCCAACAATTCTCAGGAACATGCAGAAACAAATCTGCCGCCAGGAGCAGGAACAAATTACTCCGCTGGGGAAGCTATAGAGTCATCGCCAGGGATTTGCTACTGAACAGACAAAAGATCTGATGTAGAGGAAACTCTATCGGGGCGCTCAACACAGATAATATCCATCATAGAAGAAACTCTACTGGGGAACTTAACACGGGACAGGATGTGAACCTCTGTGGGGAACAACCACCAAACAAAAGTTCAACAAATAAAACACCTCCTTTCATATGTTGGAGAGATGTCTTTGCCAAGAAGAGAGAACCAATGCTCCGCTGGGGAAAGACACAACATCTTCACCACCAGACCTGCCAGGAGGAAACTTTCCAATAAGGAGGGGAATACAAAATGTCAAGCTCTAATCAGGAAACTCCACGGGGAAGACTGAAGGTGATCATACTAGGGATGACCTGCTGTGAGCGACCCTATCAGGGATGAGTTGTAAGTCAACCTGCTGAGGAGAGGCTACAAGCCAAACTGCTGAGGATTTCCACTCATGCTGAGGATTCCTGCTCACTCTGCGGGAGATTTCCACTTATGCTGAGGGAAAGACCAAATTCCTCGAAAAGATAGCATATCAATTTTTATCAATCTATAAGGGATTTTAGGTTAGTCCACACAAGGGATGACAACCATATAATTGATGAAACCCAGATGCTAGACTAAGCCTCTCTTGGGGATCTGAGGATGGAGGTAGAGGCATACACATCAAGGCCAAAACTCCAAACTCTCTGGGGACTTGATGACACATCACCCTTCTCTATGCTCACGGAGGAGACAACCTGAAAGACGATGAAGAGAATAAAAAAATGCTAGGAATATGAACAAATGTCTTACCCTTTTAGAGATCATACTATCCTTGGGAGAGCACTAAAGACGTTTCAATTATCCTTTCAGTCATGGTGAATGTTCACTTTGTTTAAAAATAGTTTATATAAAAACTTTATTTAAAACATGCAAACATTTGTTAAGCAGAAACAAATAAGAGTGCCAAGAATTGGATAAAGGCTCAAATTTATTTGATAGAATGGTGGTCCGCAAATGGCGAGACCCCATGGATCTTTACAAATTTGAAATTGGTGATATATATTGGAAAAAGGGCTACATTGAACATAATGACCGTTTCTCCACCAACTCTGAACCCAATGTATTCGAAGCTTCAGTTGACGATGACTGAGCGAGAATCTTTGACAGACGACAGATGTAGAACAAAGTCTTGTCAGGATGCAGTTACTCACCAAATCCCTAATTTTTGCCTAGATTTCCCCAAGGTGAGGTACTCAATCTAGCGGGGTATATATATTCATTTTTTTATGTCTCTAACTTTTGCCTTGACCGCCCTTTCGGATTTTCAAACCACCGAGAAGCTCATTTTTTGCCTAAGCTGCCCTTTCGAGTTTTCAACTTAGCGAGCTATTCTATTTTTATTTTAGGCGAAGTATTTCTTGACTGCATCTGAATTCACAAGACGAGTGAAATCCTCCTCATCCATAGTCGTAAGTATCAAAGCACCGCCTGAGACTCTTAACAACGTATGAACCTTCAGAGTTTGGAGTTCACTTGCGCCTGGAATCGGGCGCGAAAGACAAAACTTTCTTGAGCACGAGGTCACCTTATCGAAACACACGAGGCTTGACCTTCTTGTCAAAGGCTCTCTTCATCCTTTACTGATATAACTGACCATGGCACATGACAGTTAATCTTTTCTCTTCAATCAAATTCAGTTGGTTATAATGACTCTGAACCCATTCAACATCAGTCAACTTGGCTTCCATCAATACTCTCATTGATGGGTTCTCAACCTCCACGGGGAGCACAACCTCCATGCCATATACAAGAGAGAAAGGGGTTGCCCCTGTTGAAGTGTGGACAGATGTACGATAGCCATGCAAGGCAAATGGCAGCATCTCATGCCAATCTTTGTACGTAACAACCATCTTCTGGATAATCTTCTTGATGTTCTTGTTAGCAGCTTCAACAACCCCATTCATCTTATAGGGAGAAGAGTTATGATGTGCAATCTTGAACTCACTACATAGCTCTTTCATCATCTTATTGTTCAAGTTAGATCCATTATCGGTAATGATCTTATCTGGCACACCATAACGATATATGATTTGATTCTTGATAAACTTCACAACCACATGCCTGGTCACATTTGCATACGATGCCGCTTCAACCCACTTGGTGAAGTAATCAATTGCTACGAGAATAAAATGGTGATCGTTAGGCGCCTTTGGCTCTATCATGCCAATCATGTCAATTCCCCACATGGAGAAAGGCCATGGTGATGAAATAACATTCAGAAGTGTCGGGGGAATATGAATCTTATCCGCATAAATCTGACACTTATGGCATTTCTTCACATATTTGCAGCAGTCAGACTCCATTGTCAGCCAATAGTAGCCTGCTCTCAACATCTTCTTTGCCATGGCAGTCTATTGGAATGAGTACCAAATGAACCCTCATGGACTTCAGTCATCAACAGGTCTGCTTCGTGTCTATCCACGCATCTGAGTAGAACCATGTCAAAATTCCTCTTATAAAGCACATCGCCATTAAGGTAAAAACTGCCAGATAATCTCCTCAAAGTCTTCCTGTCTTTAATAGATTCCCCAGGCGGGTAAGTCTGACTTTGGAGAAAGCACTTGATATCATAATACCATGGCTTATCATCTTTCACCTCTTCAACTGCAAATACATGAGATGGTCTATCCAAACGCATCACAGTAATATTGGGAACTTCATTCCAGAATTTCACCACAATCATCGAAGCAAGCGTAGCAAGAGCATCTGCCACCCGATTCTCATCTCGAGGAATATGATGGAAGTCAACCTCAGTAAAGAATGTTGAAATCCTCCTCGCATAATCTCTGTATGGGATGAGGCCAGGCTAATTCGTCTCCCATTCACCCTTAATCTGATTAACAACAAGGGGCAAATCACCATAAACATCAAGATGTTTGATCATAAGATCAATACACTCTTCCAATCCCATAATACAGGCCTCATACTCCGCCATATTATTCGTGCATTTGAAAGTTAGCCTTGCTGTAAAAGGAAAATGTGTGCCCTGAGGAGTAATAATCACCGCCCCAATACCATTTCCATATCGATTAACAGCGCCATCGAACACCATACCCCATCGGGAACCAGACTCTGGCCCTTCATCAAGCGTAGGCTCATCGCAATCTTTCATCTTCAAATACAGAATCTCCTCATCTGGGAAGTCGTACTGAACAAACTAATAATCCTCAATTGGTTGATGTGCCAAGTGGTCAGCCAAGATACTACCTTTAATAGCTTTTTGAGCTCGATACTCAATATCATACTCAGACAACAGCATCTGCCAACGGGCAATTCTCCCAGTTAAAGCAGGCTTCTCAAAGATATCTTTAATTGGATCCATTTTGGATATCAACTAAGTGGTATGATTCAAGATATACTGGCATAAGCACTTAGCATCCCAAGCCAAAGCATAACATGTTTTCTCCAGCATTGAGTATCGAGACTCACAATCGGTGAACTTCTTACTCAGATAGTATATATCATACTCTTTCTTCCCTGATTCATCTTGCTGACCCAATACACAACCCATAGAGTCTTCAAGAACGGTCAAGTACATAATCAAGGGTCTCCCTTCCACAGGCGGAGACAGAATCGGAGGCTCAGACAGATACTCTATGATACTGTCAAAGGCTTTTTGGCAATCCTCGGTCCAATCATGACGCTGATCTTTCTTGAGGAGCTTGAATATTGAAGCACATGTGGAAGTCATGTGGGATATAAATCTAGAAATATAATTCAAGCGGCCAAGAAAACCTTAAACTTGCTTTTCAATTTTAGGCGCAGGCATCTCTTGTATTGCTTTGACCTTGGCAGGATCAACTTCAATACCTCTTTCACTAACAATAAAGCCCAATAACTTGCCGGAACGGACTCCAAATGTACACTTGTTCGTATTCAGGCGGAGTTTGTACTTCCTCAAACGCTGAAAAAGCTTCAACAAGTGCTCTACATGTTCAACTTCCGTTCTTGACTTTGCAATCATATCATCAACATATACCTCGATCTCCTTGTGCATCATATCATGAAACAAGGTCGTCATAGCTCGTTGATACGTGGCTCCGGCGTTCTTCAAACCGAAGGTGTGATGAATGTTGTCTTCTCCATATCCTAGGGTGCCATTTTAATCTGGTAAATGAGAAGACATTGCATTTAGCTGTATTGTCTACCAACATGTCAATGTATGGTAGAGGAAAATCATCTTTCAGACTAGCTTTATTCAAGTCTCTATAGTCTAAACACATTCAAATTTTCCATCTTTCTGAGGCACGGGCATAATATTGGCCATCCATTGAGGATATGTAGAAGTCACCAGAAACCCCGCATCAATTTGCTTCTGAACTTCTTCTTTAATCTTCACTGCCATATCATGATGAGTTCTTCTGAGCTTCTGCTTCACAGGCACACACTCAGACTTCAAAGGCAGGAAATGTTGCACGATATCAGTATCCAGACCAAGCATGTCTTCATATGACCAGGAAAAGACGTCGACATACTCTCGTAGCAACTCAATCAACCCCTTCTTGACAGATTTTTCCAGGAGTGCCCCAATCTTCACCTCACGAACACAATCTTCAGACCCCAAGTTGACTGTTTCCAGATTCTCAAGATGTGGCTGAATGATCTTCTCTTCGTGCTCAAGCATACGGGTAATCTCGTCAGGAATCTCTTCAACATCATCTTCTTTTGCCTCAAATACAGGGAACTCAAAGTTGGGAGATGATGTTGGATCATTATGTTCAATGAGTTTGATCAACCTGCATAATGATTTTGGATATAAAAGAGATTTCAGAATTCAAGCAAAAGCAAATAATTATGTAGATGAAAAGATTGATTTTATTCTCTTTTTAGGGTTTTTTAGTGATCACCATTTTCATGCAAAAAGCAAAAAAGGGAAAATAAATTGGAAAAACAAACATTTAACATGTAATTATTGAATGAATATCATTGCATTAATGTGCCAACAATGTCATCACTTCTCCTTTTGGCATGGGAGAAGGGTTTTTAAACAAAAGTGAACACATTACGTGGACTTATGGACAACTGTTGGAACATCAACAGCGACCCAATTATTGTAGACTCCTCCAAGGATGACAAAGTTGCCAAGATCTTCCTCTGCATCATCTTCCATTATAACAGCAGCCTCTTGGTCTTCGACAGTGTGGATGAAACTTCCACTCTGGAACAGCCCATGCTCATTGAAAGTTCCTGAAGAGTACCCTATGCCAGCCCGAGATTTGTTGTCTTCCAGCTTAATCATTTGTCCTAAACCAGTAGTTGCGCCATGCTCAATGGCCAACTTCGCATCATTGTAGGACGCAAATGAAGAAGTTCCTTTCCTTAAAGGCTCATCAATAGATAAGGCTTGGAACGACGTCCCAACCTCATCCTCAGCGTCTATATAGGAAAAGGAAGACAAATGGCTTACTAAGAGAGCTTTCTCTCGCCCTATCACCACCAACTTCTTGTTCTTGACGAACTTTAACTTTTGGTGTATGGTGGATGTCACGGCGCCTGCCTCGTGAATCCATGGTCTGCTAAGCAAGCAACTATATGATGGGTGGATATCCATGACTTGGAAAGTGATCTGGAAATCACTAGGTCCAATCTTGATTGGGAGCTCAACCTCACCAATCACAGTGTTCCTGGATCCATCAAAAGCCTTGACTACCACTCCACTCTGCCTCATGGGAGGCCCCTGATATGAAAGTTTCGCCAGAGTGGATTTTGGCAACACATTTAGCGATGATCCTGTGTCTACCAGCACATTAGACAAGACATCATCCTTGTAATTCATTGAAATGTGTAAAGCCAAATTGTGGTCTTTTCCCTCCTCGAGAAGATCAACATCGCAAAATCTCAGATTGTTACAAGCAGTTATGTTTGCATTAATGCTGTCAAACTGTTATTTTTGTGACATCGTGATCCACGTATGCCACGTCCAACACCCTCTACAAAGCTTCGCGGTGTGGCTCTGAATTCATCAGCAAAGATAGAACATATATCTTTGATGGAATTTGAAGCAGCTAATCAACAACATTATACTCGCTCCTCTTGATAAGCCTTAGCATCTCATCACAGTCCTCTTTCAAAATGCCATGCTGGTCAACAGGGACAGGAGCTTTAGTAGATTTATCAACAACAAGTGCTGGATTCGGAGAAGGAGAAGAAGTCCCCACAGGACTGGAAGAATTATTAACAGCATCAGCTCTTCTCATGTCATCCTGGGGTTTCGGCGGCGCCGAGAAAACACGACCACTGCGGGTCACACCACTGACATCAGATATACTCACAACAGAAGTGGAGGGCGAAGGCACCTCCTTCCCATCTTCTAACGCAACTGCGTTATATCTGTAGGGAACAACTTTATCTGAAGAGTACGGGACAGGGCCCGCTGGCTTGATAATAAGAGACGGAGAGACCTTTTTCTTGCTGCCATCGTATCTGACAACAACAGGTTCTGGTATTCTGAAAACAGGGGATATGACATTCACTTCGTCCTCATCACGATTCTGAAGTATCTCGATCACACCCTGATCCAGCATCTCTTGGATGTCCTTCCTGACTTGGCGGCATCCTCTCTCGTTAATAGTGCATACTCGGCATCTGTCGTGGTCATGCTTGTAATGACTGTATCCACATAACAGTCTATGCATCTCGACCAAAGATTTCCTGATATGACTGACATACAGGACTTTGTAGTTTCCAGGGCAACCCTGGACCATGTTCACAGCAGATTTCCCATGCTCAGGCAATGGGTTCTTCTTAACATTTGGACCCACATCCTCGAAAAACAAGATCCCACTTCTAACAAGGTCTTGAACCTTGGTCTTTAGGGGATAACAGTTCTCCACATCATGTCCGGGAGCACCAGAATGATAAACACAGTGAAGCTCAGGCTTGTACCACCACTGAGGATTGATCGGTACAGCAGGTGGGTCACGTGGAGTGATCAGCTTCCTATCTATCAGCGACGGATAGAGCTCAACATAAGTCATTGGAATTGGATCAAAAGTGACCCTTTTCCTATCATAGCTAGTGCTGGTATTATTGTTGTTTTGAGGCTGGTAGGCTTGCTGTTGCGGACGATGCTGTTGTTGTTGATGTTTTTGATGTTGCTGTTATTGATGTTGATAATGTTGAGTTTCCCTGAAGGCATGTGCTATATGAGCCACCTGGTGCTGGTTACTGGCAGGGTGAACAGTCTTCCTCTTTACAGAGGACCTTCGTTTAGTATGGGAAGACACGACATGTGCCTCTCCCTCTTTATTCTTTGCAAAGCCTCCATAACGCTTTGCAGAAGAGCCTTCATCCCGGGCCAGTCGTCCTTCCCAGACTCCTTCCTCTAGCCTCATCCCCATGTTCACCATTTCGGTGAAGTCTGAGGGAGCACTAGCAATCATCCTCTCGTAATAAAGTGAACTCAAGGTCTTCAGAAAGATCTTGGTCATTTCCTTCTCTTCGAGTGGGGGCACAATCTGTGCGGCCAATTCACGCCACCTCTAGGCGTACTCCTTGAACATTTCCTTCTTCTTCTGGGACATAGCCCTCAGCTGATCCCTATCGGGAGCCATATCAAGTTTGTACTTGTACTGCTTGATGAAAGCTTCGCCAAGGTCGTTGAAGGAGAGGATGTTTGCACTATCCAGACCCATATACCATCTGAGTGCGGCACCAGACAGGCTGTCCTGGAAATAGTGGAAGAGGAGTTGATCTTTGTTTGTTTGAGTTGACATCTTGCGTGCGTACATCACAAGATGGCTGAGAGGGCAAGTATTTCCTTTATATTTTTCAAAGTCAGACACTTTGAACTTGATAGGAATCTTGACGTTGGGCACAAGGCACAACTCAGCAGCAGATTTACCGAAGAGGTCTCTCCCTCTTAGAGTCTTCAGTTCCTTACGCAACTCAAGGAATTAGTCATTCATAGCATCCATTTTCTCATAAACATCTGGGCCCTCAGATGGCTCAAAATGATAAATGGTGTCGTCGACTCTCGGTAACGTGTGCACAACGGGAGGTGGAACAACAAGGATGGGGCTAGATACCGGCATAGAAACAAAGGTTGGAGCGAGACCCTCTGGCACAAAATTTGCGGGCAACCCCCATGGAAACCCGGCTGGCATAGCAGAAGGAGCAAAATGAGCAGTGGCGGCAGGCACAGTAGAGGAAGCTACATCTGAGATGACTATCCTCTAGGGAGGAGTTGCGGGCGTTGGAGAAGACTGACTTTGGGCGGCCAAGAATGACTCCATCAGGGTAGTCAGCCTAGCCACTTCCTCCTTAAGTTCTTTGTTCTCTTGTTCAAGATGATCAATCAGCTTTGAAGAATTGGCCCTGGTGTTGTATCGGTGCGTCAGCTTGTCTTCAAAATAAATGAAGAATACAAAGTTAGACCACTCATCAAGAAGCCATGAACAAAACATGCTTATGCATATGATGCATGCAATGTTTGTGCATATGATTTTATTTTTATTCATAGGAACTTTTAGAGATCTATTTGCAAATGTTTGGAAAATATTAATCTTTTAGACATATAATGGAATATTGATATCAATAATATCTGGAAATTTTTTTACACCAAAGAAGTACAGTTTTGGCAACCAAATACAATACAAGAGAGAAGGAAAATGAACATCTTATGGAACCCTAGAAACAATCGTCCAAAGCTCTCGAGACCGGAAGATAAGCTGCACGAAGCCTCTTCACCTCTCTCTCATAGGTTGCCTCCATATCTGCCTTATCCTTGGCGAGTCGATCATACTTCCTCTTCCAAAACTTGGATGAATGAGGAAGAAGATAAGTAACCACATCATCGGGCTCGTCGATAACCTGATGCTCCAGAAATTCTATCAAAGCATCCTTATCTTTGAGTTGCTGAAGTAGTTCCTCTCGCTCACGGAACCAAGCACGCGAACGGTCTTCATCTCTTAACTCCTCTACTACTTGGTTAGGGAGGGTTGAAGGCCAAACCATAACCATAGGTGTAGGTCTCGTGTAGTCATAGGGCATGCGATACTCAGAAGCTCTCTTCCTCACCCATGAGGTGTAGGGTCCCAAAGCAATACAATTCTTCGGACCAAGCTCTTTCCTTCCCTTCCTATGAATCTTGCGCCAAGCGCGGACCATCTTGCCCTTCAAGTTTTGGGGATCTTTACCCTCTTGAAAGAACACACCTTCCAACAGAATATTATGAGGTTTATCCTTTAAGGGAAACCCAAGCTGACGGCGAGCCAAATTAGGGTTTTAGTTAATTCTACCACATGTACCAAGAAGAGGCACATTGGAGAATTCACCACAAGAGTCAATAATCTGGACACCGTCATATACACGGTTGTACCAAAAGATATCATCATTAGTGAGAGACATAAGTCTCACGGACCACCGTAGACATTCTTTGTTCTCCTTGATGGCAAGCGTCTGTGGCAAGTGCGAAATAAACCACTTGTACAACAGAGGCAAACAACACATAATGGTACCACCACCCTTTGCATTCCTCATATGCAAAGAGAAATAAGTGTCACCCAACAGAGTAGGAACGGGATTAAGAGTAGAGAAAATCCTAATAGCGTTCTCATCCACGAAATTGTCGATGTTGGGGAATAACACTAGCCCATAGATGAGAAGTACAAATATGGCCTCAAAGGCGTCCTCACTCATGGCCTTCCCAAATAAAGTAGCTTGAGCAATGAGGAAATCAGATGGGAGACCTTGAATTCCACCTTTGGTAGTCATATGAGCACTAATATCAGATACATCTATGTGAAATAGATCAACAATCTCTTGGGAAGAAGGAATTCTCTCCAAGCCACTGAACGACAACTGATCTAAGATAGGTATACCCACAAGATAGCATACTCTTCAAGTGTAGGTAAAAGCTGGAAATCCGGGAAAGTGAAGCAATTGTACAAGGGATCATAGAATTGTACCAACACACTCATCATACCTTCATCCACTTGAGTAGCAAGAATAGACAGAAGCTTCCCATGGCGAGCCTTGACTCTTTCAAGTCGGGTTGTCTGAAACTGTACTTCTTCGTATTCCCTCTTTGCTTATCCATGTCTGAAAACTTGCAAATGGACCTCTTAAGTTCCTTGAAAATTTTCTCATTGGTGATGATATGGATGCAAATGAATGCATGAATGCATGGATGCAACAATCACACTCAAGGATCAAGCAAGTCACACCACACAAAGGTCACGGGATGGATCAAGTCATCCTTAATATCAATCATCCATTTTGGTGGATTATGGTTTACACCTTATCAACACCCAAGTTCCATTGATATTAAGGATATACGAGAACGGATCAACCGCGAATCAAGGGTTTGTTGCAAGTCACGAGCATGGAGTCTCAGTTAAGAACCACCCAATGGGAGTGTACTATGGTTAAACCTGACAATCATGTTCTAAAAGAGGTTCCCATAGTCATCATCTCATCTTTCGGATATTATCGGATAAACGACTACTCATATTCCAAACAAGCTCCTAGGATCTTCCAATTGGACTTGTCTCTCTTAACTTGGATGCTCATGACAATGGTCCTTCTAACTAGGTCAAGTTTGGAATCCCAATCACACAAGAACAAACAATCAAAAAGTTCACAATGCAATAAGAGGAATGGACAAAGAGAGTTTAGATTAGGGGGCCTTTCAAGTCAACTTCAAGATTAAGCATTCTAAAGGCACGAGGCCTTGTTGATCTTCAACAAATTTAGCATTCTAAAGGCATGAGTCCTAGTTGATCTTGAACTCCATTAAGCATAGGTGAGGTCCTATTTCTAAGTCCTTTCTCCTTTTTGCATTGGGTTCACACAAATAAAGACAAAACAAGCACAAGGCAATAGTATATTTACACAATAATGTGCTCAAGTGAGCAAAAGGCAAATGGAATAAACATAAACATGAGCTCAAATGAGCAAAGGTAAAAGACAATATGAATAAATGAGCAAGAAATTAAATTGCATTAATGTAAATTGCAAGAAATAAATGCTTGAATTAAAAGTTAGTAATTAGTAGTTAGTGTTAGTGTGCCATAAGGAAATTTAGCGCTATGTTAAGCAATTGTAAGTGGACTAATGTAGTAGTCACACCTATCTGAGGCCGGTCAATAAAACTATAGGCAAATAAACACAAGTTAGAGATCATGACTAGTAAGCCAAGCTACTACAACTTGTCATGCCAAAAGAAAAGAAGAATGACCTTATATGGATTTCAGGTCCTTTGCTTGACCAAGAAGCAACCTATCTGGGACACAAAGCAATTCATTTGATCTTTGAACACCAGTTGGAGGTTTTACAACCTCAACCAAACAAAACGTGCCTTATACCAAAATAAAGCTGGGGTGATGTACATCACCCCTGTAACCTTGGATTGTTCTCTAGATCTCTATGGAAGGAGAAATCTGAGATGGAAAATCTAGGTACTTGATCTGCAGTGCATCAATTATTGAAATTAAAGCCACCATTGGCTTGCCTCTCACACGAGGACTTCAGAAAACCAAGCAAACTCAAGCAAAGCACAATATATAGTGAGATTCGAAGCAAAACAGTTGACATGTAAACCTTTGAAGTGCAGCTTTGATGAACACGATCCACTCTAATTCTTGATTGCAGCTTGATCTTGAGGTATGGTATGAGTGCAAGGCTTAGGAATTAGTATTGAAGATCAACTGATGTTGTTGAAAATCAAACTTGAAAAGTGAAATGAAAATGCAAAATTCCTTTGGTGTGACGTTGAGATTCAATTCCAGCAGAGTTTTATGCGCCTTCATGTTGATCATTCAATGAAGCAATGCATCTATTTATAGATGAAATGCAAAGCAAGCAAGGCAAAAACTCGTGTGCATGATCATTGGGTCCTCCATGCATGGGCTTGTACAGGCGCATGTGAGGCCCAAAACCAATTGGAATTGCAAGCTGAAGTGGTTTGGAGAAGGTTTAGACGTGCAGATTGAATGGCAATTTCTTGTGTAAGAAGATTTCATGTGAAATTCATAAATGGTCACAAATATTACCCTCTTCGAAAGTCCCATTTAGAAAATCCAAACATAGGCATGTGAGTAATGGTTGGAAAGGTCTTGACATAATGAAAAAAAGCTATGTTGGACGAAAATTCATTTGGAGCTTGGAAAATTGTGAAAACTGACCATGAAGTTTGATGTACAAAACATGTATTTGAAAAATTTGCCAAAAATGACCAACTTCAAGCCCTTCTGTTTCAATGATGTAAGCCTCAAATGGAAAAACCTCCAACATCAAAGTTGTATACCTTTTCAAGGTAATAAATTTGGACTTATATTTTGCATCATTTGGATTTTTAATGAGAAAGGTATGGGCACTTGAAGTTGTACTTTTTCAAGATTCAATGGCTTTGGTCCAAAGTGACCTATAATGTTTTGTATTATCACATGTGTTTCTTTTAGGATTATGAAATTTTGTCCAACATAACATTTGAATTAGACATCTTAAAATTTCCAATGCACTTGGTATCACCTCAAAATAATTAAAAATGATGGAGTTAGATCCTTGGGAAGTTGTTGACCCAAAATTAGGGTTTCAGTCAATATGACCTATAATGTTTTTAAATGAACGATGACCTTCCAAGTTTCAAATGAATTTTTGATGAACATTAAAGTTGTTCATATTGTTCTGAAGAAAATTTTTTCTCTTGGTGTAATCATCATTTGACAAACATATCAAAAGTTAGGTCTCAGTGGATTTCAATTTAGTTAGATGACTTGACTGGTCAACTTCTCAAGTCCAAACTTCAAATCTTGATGAATGAGTGATTGAGGTTTCTTCCCTTGATTGTATTTGATCATAGGTTGAGGTTGCTTCATGAGCAAGGCACAATCAATGCACAGTTGAATTAGGGTTTCCTTGGGAAGCAATCCTCAAGCCCTTTGGTTTATCTTGAAAAAAATGGCAAATTGAGATGCTTGGGAGACATATATGATGATTGAGACCTTTGGGGACCATATTCATGCTTGCTTTCATCTTCATCTAGCCATTGAGCATAGGGGCCTCCTAGGAGCCTTGGATCACATGACTGCTTAAGCTTCAAAACAAAACAAGTTAGTGACATATTTTTGTGCTTTTGGTTAGTAAACAAAATAATAAAGCAATTATATACAATTCAAGCATTCTTGGTGGTCTCAAACCACTAACAAAAGTCCGAACCCTAGGGTTAAGGAGCCAAGATGCTATGATCCTTGAGGCAAACGCAATGAGCAATGATATGATGCTATGAGGGATCTTAGGGTCAAAATTAGGGTCTTACAAACCATCTTAGAGGAATAATCCCTTAGCCCTCTCAAGTATCCAAACTTCATAGAGTCACTTGAGGAAATATCTTAGCAATGATATGATTATAATAATGAATAGTGCTTCTAACAATAAGCAGATATTACAGAAGATAATAGCAAGAAATCTTCTCACGTTAAAGGAGCAGCTCGTGAGAGAATGAAAATCAAGAGTGATGGAAGTATTGTATTCTCGTGTGCTTAAGGTGTTTCTTTGTGAAGCTTTCCATCCTTTTTATAGGAGAGTGAGAAGACCGTTGGGTGATGTTAATGCCAGAATCTTGGGCATTGAAGACTGATTAACGTCATTAATTTCATTGTTCTTTCCAAAGCAGTATGGAGCGTAATAACTTCTTTCTAAAAAATAGTTTCTTTCCATACGCAAGTTTCTTCAATGTTAAGCTTTCTTGAATCAACGGATCTTAGTCAGAGTCTTCATTTAGCAATTTGCGTCTTCAGAGGATGCTTGTATCTGACTGTCATCAGAGTTTCTCTTTATTCGACTTCTTCGGAGCATATGTCTTCAGAGCTTGGAGTCCTTCTTCTCTTTCAGAGTGTCTGACTTCTTTAGTTTTGCTAGTGCCTGCGTTGGATCAGAGTTAGAGCTTCTGTTTACGTATCTCCTGAGTAGCATCTTAGCGCTTGATTTTGTATCTGATGATTGTCTATCTGATTGTTTTGATCAGAGTCCTGTACACTTAGAAAAAATTCGTTAGGATACCATTTTTGTTTCATCCTTTGTTATCATCAAAATATTAGAGATACATTGTAGAACTAAATTTGTTCTTACAATCTCCCCCTTTTTGATGATGACAAAACAAGTCAGAATAATGATGAAACAATACGTAATATCTCAGAAACAGATAAAGGGAATGGACTCCCCCTGAGTTAGATCATCAGATTTAACAGAAGTTCTTACCGAACCTTCCTTGTGTGGAGTTGGTTTTGTACCTTAACTATTATCCTGCATAACTTTAGTTGTCATATGTCATTAGGATTTATTAATGTTCGCAGTGCCTTGAGAGGTTTTCGATATATGTTTTTATCAGAGTTGTTTTAGTTCTCCCTCTTTTTGTCAGAATCTAAAAGACAAAAAGATAAAGAGAGAAAATGGATATTCATATATATAAGAGAAAAACAGGTACAGATAGGCAGCAAGGAAATCATAGATCAGAAAGCATAAAAAACATCAGAGGAAAAGCAACAAACAAAGAGCTTAAGTGCCTAAGGGTTTGGGGGCAGAGGCATCCTTTGGAGCAACTGTGCCAACAGGTTCTGAATGTTGGTGTTGACGGATCCTGGTGATCCAACCTAGCTCGTACAACTTGTTGTTCCTTTTGCAGTTCCTCCAGAGTCTTCAATACCAGAAGGGCAAAACCAGAGGTAGATTGCTCCCCTTGAGTCAAAGCATCAAGACTTGTCTTGGCAGCTTCCTCTGCAGCAATGCGTGCTGCTTCTTCAACTTCAGCTTTTGCTTTTGAATATGAAGAAAACCTTGAGGAAGATGATGAAGAGCTGAGAGAGAGAAGGTTTGTGTAGGGCGTGAGTTTAAAGTGTGAACTTGTGATGAGTTAAATGTATTTATACCTAATTAGATGCATGAAAAATGACAGTGTTAGGAGTATTTTAGATGTTAAAAATTAATTGATGCACATTATCCAAGTTTACACGCTTAGGGGAGAAATGATTACAGCCCATGATGGAGGTCTAATCCCCAAATCAACACACTGCTCGAGGAGATTTCAAGAGTCTGTCTCTTAATTTCTGCTAGACAGCTGTCTAGAAGATTCAAGGTCAGACGCATGATGCCCCACGTGTTGATCTATCTGATCTTCAGGAATACCAAATGGTCGGGTCCTAACTGGTAGAAGTATCAGAGTCAGATCCAGATACCAGGTGTTTAATTCAGAGTCTTATTTTTCTATTTCAGAGAAGCACATTTATTCTGGACAAATTTGAATGTTTAAATTTTTTAAAATAAAAGAGAATTCGTCTTCAACGAGGGGTTTAGTAAAGATGTCAGCCCATTGATGGTCTGTATCAATAAATTTTAATGATATTACCCCTTTCTGAACATAGTATCTAATGAAATGATGTTTTATTTCTATGTGCTTAGCTCTGGAATGAAAGATAGGATTCTTACTTAAACAAATGGCAGCAGTATTATCACAGAAGATAGGAACGTTACTCTCAAAGATCAGAAGGTCTTCTAGTTGATTTTTCATCCAGAGCATTTGAGTAGTGTAGAGTGACGATGATATATATTCTAATTCTGCAGTAGACAGGGCGATGGTTGACTGTCTTTTGCTGGCCCATGATATGAGATTATTTCCCAAGAACTGACAGTTCCTAGATGTGCTTTTGCATTCCATTCTGTCCCCTGCATAATCTGCATCGCAATAACCAGAGAGCCTATACTATGATGTTTTCTCATACATCAGGCCAAGGATAGGGGTTCCTTTCAGATACCTGAGGATTCTTTTAACAGCTGTTAAATGAGATTCCCTAGGGTCTGATTGAAATCTGGCACAGAGACACACACTAAAAAGAATATCAGGGCGTGTGGTCGTCAGATAGAGAAGAGAGCCTAGCATACCATGATAGAGCTTCTGACAAACCTTCTGGCTAGTTTCTTCCTTCTCCAGGATGCAGGTTAGATGCATTGGTGTCTTAGAATGTTTGCATTTAGCCATTTCGAATTTCTTCAGAATGTCTTTTATGTACTTACTTTGATATACGTAGGTAGCTTCTGAAGCTTGATTGATTTTAATTCCCAGAAAGAACTTTAGTTCTTGCATTAAGCTCATTTCAAATTATGCCTGCATTAGCTCAGAGAATTCTTGACATACATAGGGGTTAACTGAACCAAAAATAATGTCATCAACATATATCTGGCATATCATGAGATCATTTCTAATGTTTTTACAGAAGAGTGTAGAGTCAACCTTTCCTCTAATAAAATCATGTTCCAGAAGAAAATTACTTAATCTTTCATACCAAGCTCTAGGAGCTTGTTTTAGTCCATACAGTGATTTCTTTAGTTTAAAAACGTGTTCTGGATATTTAGAGTTTTCAAATCCTAGAGGTTGATTGACATATACTTCTTCTGATATATAGACATTAAGGAATGCACTCTTGACATCCATCTGATATAGTTTGATGGAATAATTTACAGCAAATGAAACAAGTAGGCAAATAGATTCTAACCTGGCGAATGGGGCAAAGGTTTCATTGTAGTCAATGCCTTCTTGTTGACTATAACCCTGTGCCACCAGTCGTACTTTGTTTCTGACTACTTCTCCCTTTTCGTTTAGTTTATTTCTGAACACCCATCTAGTTCCAATAATGTGAGTTCCTTTAGGCTTTGGGACAAGATCCTAGACGTCATTCTTTGAGAATTGATCTAGTTCTACTTTGATAGCCAGAACCCAGTCATTGTCTTGAAGTGTCTCATCATAGGAGGTAGGCTCGATCAGAGATACTAGTCATAGTGGAGTTTCTTCAGATACTTTAAATGTTGACCTGGTTCTGGCAGGTTCATCCTTGTTTCCCAGAATCAAATCTTCAGAGATGTCAGGACGACTTCTTGATCTTTTCTGGATAGTTGAGGCTTCAGTTGCATCTGGACTTTGTTTCTCAGATTCTTCTGATGCTTTAGTCTTTTCATCGGAGCCTGCAAGAGTTATCTCCAAATCTGCATGTTTCTCAACTAGCTTTGACTTTTCAGGGTCAAGCTTATCATCAAATTTAACATGTATTGATTCTTCCACAATTTTGGTTTCTGTGTTGTATACTCTATTGCCTTTAGAGCGTTCTGAGTATCCTAACATAATACCTTTTTGTGCTTTTGAATCAAACTTGTTCAGATGTTCTTTAGTATTGAGAATAAAACAAGAGCATCCAAAAGGATAGAGATAAGAAATGTTGGGTTTTCTTCCCTTACGCAGTTCATAGGGAGTCTTTTCCAGAATAGGTCTTATAGAGATTCTATTCTGAATATAACACGCTGTATTTACTACTTCATCCCAAAAGTGCTTAGCCACATTTGTTTCATTGGTCATGGTCCTGGCCATCTCTTGGAGTGTCATATTCTTCCTCTCTACAACTCTATTTTGTTGTGGAGTTCTAGGGAAGGAGAAATCATGGGATATTCCATTAGAATCAAATAGTTCCTAAAAAAATTTATTCTCGAATTCGGCACCATGATCACTTCTGACTATGATGATTTTAGAGCCAAATTCGTTTTTCACTTTAGAACAGAAGCTAGTGAATACAGAGTGAGACTCACTCTTGTGCTTAAAGAATTTTACCCATGTCCAACGACTAAAATCAACAACAATAACTAGTCCATACTTCTTTCCATTGACTGACGTTGTCTTAAAAGGCCCAAAAAGGTCAATGTGAAGAAATTCCAGAGGCTTAGAGGTGGAAACAATATTTTTCTTTTTAAAAGATGTTTTCGAAAATTTTCCTTTCTGACATGCCTCACATAGAGCTTCTTCTGAAGAAAACTTCAGCTTAGGTACACCTCTGGCTAACTCGAGTTTATTTAGCAAAGAAAGTTTTATCATGCTAATGTGGCCCAGATGTCTATGGCATACCCATTGCTAGTGAATAGAACTGTTCCATTATTCTAATTAATTGCTTTACATGTTTTTTGATTGAAGATTACATCATAACCGTTATCACTTAATTGGCTTATT
Organism: Lathyrus oleraceus; assembly: GCF_024323335.1. Lineage (NCBI taxonomy): Eukaryota > Viridiplantae > Streptophyta > Magnoliopsida > Fabales > Fabaceae > Lathyrus > Lathyrus oleraceus. Next base: position 327,001,774 of record NC_066585.1, on the reverse strand, counting down.
GATAACAGGTTATGCATTAATCTTCTATGTAGACAACATTAGATATAAAGGGAAGAGTTCCATTACCAATAGTTCTGGAGCCTCTGATTCTTCCTTTCTGATTTCCTCCGAAACCTACGAAGCCAACATCTTTAAGTTCCAAGCTTTGGAACATATAATTTCTTCCCGTCACGTGTCGCGAGCATCCAGAGTCCAAGTACCATGATTGGTGTCTTAACTCTGCTGCATAAGATATTTGCAACATAAACAATCTTATCCTTTGGTACCCAGAATCTTTTGGGTCCTTTGTGATTAGTTTTCCCAGAGTTCCTTAGAACTTTGGGTTTTCTAGCATTGTCAAAACTTTGTGCTTGTGCATGTGTATAGTGATAAGAAAAAGGATATTTGGGTTTGTCATTTGTGGAAGTTTTATCTTCACTAGGATCATACCCTATTCCTCTTTTATTATTCTGACTGACTCCATAAATCATGGATGCCATTCTGCTTCTTTCTATCCCATTTATCAGAAACTTTGGAAAATATTTTTAATATTTATATATCATTGTGTTAGAAGTTTGTGGGGCTTGAGATAAAGCTTTTTCAAGTTTTAAACATTATTTATTCGTGAGTCTCTTTCTTTTGTCAGAGTTAGGTTTTCATCTTTCCGTTTTGAAACTGTTATCTCAATCTTATCACATTCTTTGATGGTTCCTCCAAGAACCCTTTTTAGTGCTTTAAATTTTTGTTTAAGTTTCTGATACGAGTTCAAAGATTCAGAAAAGCATGATTCAAGGTCAGAGCGAGAAAGATTAGAAAACACCTCTTCAGGATCAGATTCTGCATCTGATGTGTTTCCAGAAGTGGTAGCCATGAATGCAACATTTTCCTGTTCTTCAGAGTCTGATCCATAGTCGTTCCAGGTGGCCATCAATCCCTTTTTGTTCTTGAAGGAGCTTTTCTTGAAACTTTCTCTTCTGGAGCTTTCCTTCTTCAGCTTTGGACATTCGTTTCTGTAATGACATGTTTCCTTACATTCATACCATGTTATTTATATGTTAGATTTACCTCTGGAAGTTGATTCTGAGCGATCTCCCTTGGGTCTTGGTCTTTTGAAGTTGTTGTTCCTTTTTCTCCAGAGTTGTTTTACTCTTCTGGTCAAAAGGCATAACTCTTCTTCATCGTCAGAGTCTTCCTTTTCAGAGTCATCATTTTCTTCCTCTTCAGCTTAGAAGGCTTTGTTCCTTTCTGGTTTTCGTCTTTCAGATCTGGAATTTAGTGCTATAGACTTGATCTTCTTTTGAGGATCTTCTTCCTCAAGTTCTATCTCGCGACTTCTGAGTGAACTGACGAGTTCCTCAAGATTGATATTTTTTAGATCTTTTGACAATTTTAATGCTGTGACCATTGGTCTCCACTTCTTTGGCAAACTTCTGACTATCTTTTTGACATGATCTGCAGTTGTGTAGCCCTTATCCAGAACTTTGAGTCCTGCAATTAAAGTTTGAAATCTAGAAAACATTACCTCTATAGCTTCATCGTCCTCCATCTTGAAGGCTTCGTACTTTTGAATTAGAGCAAGAGCTTTTGTCTCTTTGACTTGATAATTTCCTTTGTGAGTCATCCTCAGGGAGTCAAGTATTTCTTTAGTTGTTTCCCTGTTGGTGATCTTTTCATATTCATTGAAGGAAATGGCATTTAGCAGTATCGTTCTGGCTTTGTGGTGGTTTTTGAAGTCGCGCTTCTAATCATCTGTCATTTTACTTCTGGCAATAACAACTCTAGTGTCAGACACTAGAGGTGTGTAGCCAATTGTGACGATGTCCCATGGACCAGCATCATATCCCAGAAATAAACTTTCGATTCTACATTTCCAGTATTCAAATTTTTCTCCATCAAAGGTTGGAGGTTTAGCATTGTAACTATCTCTTTCATTGGTGTTGGCCATAGTGTTTTTCTCACGCTGGATATCTCTACATTGTTAAGTGTTTGATTAGAAAATCAATAACAGAACCGAAGTTCTGATACCAATTGAAGGTAGAGAAAAACAAGAAAGGGGGGTTTGGATTGTTTTTGGAAAATAAAACTTTTTAAGAATTTTGACACACGCAGAATAAAAAGGAATTCAACACAGAATTTTATACTAGTTCGCTTGAAATTCAAAGCTACTCCAGTCCACCCGGCCAAGGTGATTTCACCTTTAAAAAGGACTTAATCCACTAATCTTGAAAGATTACACAAACAACCGTCTAAGAGAAATAATACCTTAGCCCTCTCAAGTATTTAGACTTCATAAGGTCACTTGAGGAAATATCTTAGCAATGATATGATTACAGTAATGAATAGTGCTTCTAACAATAAGTAGATATTACAGAAGATAATAATAAGAAATGTTCTCACGTTAGATCAACAGCTCATGAGAGAATGAAAATCAAGAGTGATGGAAGTATTGTATTCTCGTGTGTTTTAGGTGTTTCTTTGTGAAGCTTTCCATCCTTTTTATAGGAGAGTGAGAAGACCGTTGGGTGATGTTAATGCTAGAATCTTGGGCATTGAAGACTGATTAACGCCGTTAATTTCCTTGTTCTTTCCAAAGCAGTATGGAGCGCAATAACTTCTTTCTAAAAAATAGTTTCTTTCCATAAGCAAGTTTCTTCAACGTTAAGCTTTCTTGAATCAACGGATCTTAGTCAGAGTCTTCATTTAGCAATTTGCATCTTCAGAGGATGCTTGTATCTGACTGTCATTAGAGTTTCTCTTTATTCGACTTCTTAAGAGTGTATGTCTTCAGAGTCTGGAGTCATTCTTCTCTTTCAGAGTGTCTGATTTCTTTTGTTTTGCTAGCGCATGCGTTGGATCAGAGTCAGAGCTTCTGGTTACGTATCTCCTAAGTAGCATCTTAGCGCTTGATTCTATATCTGATGATTGTCTATCTGATTGTTTTGATCAGAGTCCTGCACACTTAGAAAAATTTCGTTCGGGTACCATTTCTGTTTCATCCTTTGTTATCATCAAAATCTTAAAGATACATTGTAGAACTAAATTTGTTCTTACATGATACCCTTCCTAAATTCCCCAGGCAAGTTTATCCTTGATATGTTCATCGTAACCGATGACGAATTGTCTTTCCTTTGAGTGTATCCTTGATATGTTCACTTTAACCAATGACGGATATTCTCTCTCTTTGGTCTTCTACCCAGTAGCTGGTAGTTGTAAATCCTATTTTTGGCTTTTCCTAGTAGTTTATTCTTACCCAGTAACTGGTAATGATAATATATTTCTGCTCCTCCTGTGTTGAAGATCTTTTCTTCCCCAGTTGAGTTTGAGTGCGCATTTCCTTAGTGAAATCGCTGTTTCCTGTTTGGTTCGAGTATTTCTGCTTTGTTCTGATCTACCCTCAGATGTTCCTCTTGTTCCCCATATGAGTCGTTCCTTTGATTTATTTTCATGGAATCCCTTGAGACCCCCAATTGTTTTAAGTCGTAGCCTGACCTACGCATAACCCTTTTCCCCAGAGTCTCTGTCTCCCCAGTGAGTTTTCCTTATGGAATGCATTACACTCTTGTGGACTTTCGGTCACTCTAGATTCTTTTCCTTTGTGGTAACATTTCCCCACAAAGATTATTTCAACATTTCATATCATATGCATCATGAGGTCTCTTAGGGACCCAAATTTATTTCTATATGTTGTTATTTAAGCCCATTCTACTGAGTCGATGCGAAGATTTTAACCTTTATCTCCTCAGCTAGAACGTCCTTAAATAGGGGCAGCTGTAAGACCCAAATTTTGACCCTAAGATCCCTCATGTTATCTCATCATATGCTTTGGCATTGGGATCACATCTTGGCATCCTCCTTACCCCTCATTCATTGGGTTTGCATTGGGAGAGATCACCAAGCACCATTTAATTGTATCATACTTTGCATTTTACAATTCTTACTAACCAAAATACCAAAAATATGTCTTTGTATAAACTAACTCTTTTGTAGGTAGGGCATATGCTCACCTTTGATTTATCAAGCTCACATCTAGGGTTTAAGACCCTCAATGCAAGGAGTTCAATCAAGAATTGGTTTACTATGGCTCTAAGCATCATATATGAATCCCCGTGGTCTTTACATGTTATTTTGATCAATAATTCATCAAGAGTTTGGAGTTGGTTTCCCTTGGAAACCCTAATTCATCTGGGTATCTTGTGTAACTTCTTCAATAAGATTCTTCACCAATTGATCAAATATTTAAAGGTATACTTCAAATTTCATCATCTTATGCACATATGATCCTCCGTGAGTCCCAAAAGTCAACATAATATCAAGCTAGCAAGTTGGTTCATGGTGGTTGACCAGAGGAATTCATCTGATCAAAACTGGGGTTCCCTAGACCCTATCTCCTACAAGTTTTCTCATATGAAAATGATTACAAGAGAAACGTTTCTCTAAATGATATTCCAAACAACTTTCATGTTGAGGTCAAGAGATATTTTTGCTTGAAAAGTCATTTTTTATGGTGAAAGATTATAGGTCATTTTGTCTAAACCCTAATTTGGAGGTCAACTTCCCAAGGCCATAACTTCCTCAATTTTTATGATATGGAAGATATTCAAGTTGCACAATCAAATTCAATACGTCTAATTCAACTTTGATGTTTGGAGTAAGAGCAAATTCAACTTTTATATGCATCTGATATGAGGAGACATTATAGGTCATTTTTGACCAATGCCATTGAACAAGTGATATTCCTCAACTTGAAAAATGCATAACTCCTTTGTGATAAATCCAAATGAGGTCAAATTTGTGAGGATTTTTAAGGAATTTGAGAGATCTACAATGTTGATGAAGGAACCTTTCTCATTTGAAGTTCACATAAAAAGTTAGCCATGGTGGAATAAGTGAACATATGGCTTGACACTTATAAACATTTTTGACATGTTTGATTTTTCCAACTTCCACCTCAAAATTCATCATGATCCAAGCTTCAAATGAAAAAGTGTTCAACTTGATAGTTATTTCTCTTGATCTAGCCTTTCCAAAAACTCCAATTTCATCTCATTTGGACAAAGTATGAATGACTTGCGCATGGCTTGAACTTGGATCACCATTTGGCATAATTGAACATGCATTCCTCATACACAATTGCATGACTTATCAATGTGACTTCAGCAATGTTTGTACTCATTTTTGGACCTGAAGAGATTATTACATGGGCCTATCATACGCCTATGCATCCATAAAAATGTACATTGCTATTTTCGGAACTTAATTTCAAGTGTGCAAATAACAATCATTTGGCCTATAAATAGAGCCTTTCATGCTCAGAATTAAGGATCTTGCGCGCCAACTTTGTATCCCTAGCTCCAAACCCTCTCATTCAAAGGATAACCTTGAGAATTTCCATTGAAAATTGAGTTTGAATCTCCACTGTTTTGAGATTCAAATCTCCAAGAGTCCTCTGCCTTTTGTTGATTTAATTCCATTCCATTAAGTGTCCAAAGCAAGATCAAGAGCAATTGGAAGCAAGATCATGTTCATACAAACCTGCATTAAAGGTAATTTTCAGAATTTTTCATATCTTTGATTCTCACTTAATTCTCCATAATTCTTCTTGATCTTTGGTTGTCTGAAGTCCTACCAATGTATGAAACAAGATTGAGTTTCTTTGAGGTCAAATCGAAGCAACTCAGATCATGATCCTCAAATTTCAACTCCCTGTATCTTTCAATATACTTGGAGTTATGAGAAATTGAGGCCATATCCGAGCTCCTGAGCATTTTTAATTTAAATTCATGTCCTTCTTTTTTATTTTGGTGATGGTTGACAGTGAACCAGTCCGGTGAGGCTCACCGGAGAAGGAGACCGGAGCTTTGGCTCCGGTGCTGTGCTGGCGTTCATCTGAGCTATAGGATCCTTTAAAATGTTCTAATCTCACGTGTTGGTTCTGATTACCTTTCCTACTGCGCATTGACTAAAGTTTATTGTGGAACGCGCACTAGGAGCCACATGATTTGCCACCTCAATTAATTAGGGAGATCAAGTGGTCCACATTTTTTGCTATTTTCTGATTTTCATTTTATTTCATTTATTTTCATTAATTCATATTAATTTTAATATTGATCCAAAAAATATGAGAATTTCAACAAAAAAGTTTAAATAAATTCCTCTTTCATTTTCTGAATTAAAATTATTTTTTGGATCATAATTAATATTTTTCATGATTTAATTGTTTTTGTGAATATTTCTAATTGTTTAAAAATAGTTTTAAGTTTCCAAAATTAATGAAATTTTTTCTCCAAGGTCCTTTGACCTTGTTCGACCTATAATAAATCTCATGGCTATTTATTTGGTGTTTTTATGAGGTTTTAGGATTTTGACCAACCATAATTTAATTTAATGCAATTTTAATTGATTTTAATTGTTTAATTGCAAAATAAATTGTGTTGAGCTTTTGATATTGACTTGTTGAGTTTGACTTGTGATATTGGGCCTTGGTCAAGGTTGATTTGACTTTGTTGAGTTAAAATCATTAGATTTAGGGGATTGATGAAATGTACATTTCATCTCCCAAAATGAATGAATGATTTTAATTTGATAAAAATCCTCCTTTGACCAATTTGTGTTGATTCTATTCCCCCCCCCCCCCCCCCTCTTCATCTCAATCCCATTCTCTTCTCATTCATTTCATGGACATATGATATATCTATATTCTAAGGCTAGTTGTTTACAAAATCAACATAAGTATGGATGAGATTAGGTCCACCCCTTATGCATATTCTTTTAAGTGTGGTATGTTTTAGGAGTATGGTTCATAATACCATATCTTTAACATGCATTAACACTAAAATTTCTATTGCCCGACCTCAAATAGTTGCGACTTCTGCATAAGTCCAATTACGATTGCTTAACATATCGCTAAATTTTTGACACAAAAGGAATAACATTCTAGTACGTGAGATTGTAAGTCTTCCCTCTTTCATGGTATTGTACGGAAACTTGACCTTTTTTCCTTTCTTTGAAAGATATCTTGGTTCAAGGATCCATGCTTGTGAATGGTGGGTTGAGTGTTCTCTAAAGAATGACATAAACAAAACAAAAGCAAAAACAATACTAACTTGTAATCAACTAACGACTAACATTGAATTTCAAGCCAGTTACTTTTATGCACTTTAATTTTTAAGTATTTATTCATTTGCCATTATTCATACCATTTAACTTATTTACCTTAATGCCATTTTCACTTTACTCATTTGAGCCTTATCCTATGATTATATTGTGATTGTATATACTTGCTTGTGTTGAGCTTAATGTACATAATAACCTAGAAAACCCTAAAAGACATTTGTGTGGACTGTTGGATCGGATCTGAGACATTGGACTTAGAATTAGGAAACACTCCCTATGCAAAAGGACTTGGCTAATGCCAACTTTCATGAAACCAAGTACTTGTGAATTGAAACTTCATCTGAAGCAAGTATTGAAGATCCATTTGAGTTCATCTGCTACATGGTCTTATTGAAGCTGTTACTTTGAACCTGTGCCTAGTGTCTATCTTTGAGTTCATCTGATACATGGGAGATTATGAAGAAGATCATGGAGTGGCTAAACTTGGATGTGGCTATCTTTATTTGATGCCTTTCTCTGCATCTTGCTATTTGTGTATTGATATTGCTTGATTATAAAGTCCAAGGGGAATTTGGGTTTCTATATGACATTCTTGTCTATTGGATTGCAGCCCATTAGTCAGATCTTTTCAACTCTTAACTTTTAATTTTTGCTTAGGCTTAGTCTCTTCATCTCTTCCCCACTTCTTTAATTTTAAATCTCTCCCTCCTTTTAAAATCTTATTTGCTTGTGTTTTTTAACTTAGACCATATTGCAAATTAGAAACTTTGGGCTTATGCCATTGCATTTTTAAACTCTTTTCTTAATCAAACTAGTAAATGAACCTAACTATACTTGACTTAAAATTTCAAAAGACAAAAAGAACTAACACTCATTCAAACCTTTTTAGGCCCTTTGGTGCCTTTGTTAAACTTAAATTTTTGTTACAAGTAATACGCCCATTTTGAAATTGTTATCACGAACTACGAGGTTTTGATCCCTAATTTTATGTTTGTACGTAGGCACAAGTCTGGAGGTATTGTCAAACACAAAAATATAATAATAAATTCTTTTCTCATCCCTCCACTCTATTTTTTTGCAAACATCATTTTGTGCAAAAACACATATGCACACAAAAAAGGGCTCCCTAGGAGTACCTAGGACACTTTGGGTGCTAACACCTTCCCTCTGTGTAACCAACCCCCTTACCTATAATCTCTGGCATTTTATTAGTTTTGATTTGAAAACTTCTTATCTTTGGGTTTTATTCGTACTTTTCCCTTTTCCCTTGGAAACAATAAAAGCGCGGTGGTGACTCTGGTTTAATTGACATCTAGCTTATCCATAACTTGATGGTCATGAATTTAACACTACAACTTGAATATTTAAAACCAGACCTAGTGACTATAAATGACGATTTTACCTACGATAGACTTATAGCTAAAATTGAAGCCATTCAGGATGATGACTCCGACTTTTCAATGGATTGGAGCATTGAAAAAACTCTAGCAGTGACCAACATACCTTGGTACGCTGACTTTGTTAATTACCTTGCTGCTGATATCATACCCCCGACCTTAACTACCAACAGAAGAAGAAATTCTTTAGTGATGTAAGATATTTTTATTGGGACAAACCACTCCTTTTTAAAAGAGGGACATATGGCATTTTTCGTTGCTGTGTCCCTGAAGAAGAGGTAGAAAACATCATAAAACATTGTCACTCCGCACCTTATGGTGGACATGCAGGCACATCTAAGACATGCGCTAAAATTCTCCAAGCTGGCCTTTACTGGCCAACATTATGGCGCGATGTTCATGCTTACATTGTAAGATGTGATTGGTGCCAACATACTGGGAACATCTCAAGACGTGATGAAATACCATTAAGAAATATCCAAGAAGTAGAAATCTTCGATGTTTGGGGGATTGATTTTATGGGGCCATTTCCATCATTAATAGGAAATAAATATATCTTAGTAGCTGTTGACTACGTGTCTAAATGGATTGAGGCTATAGCCTCACCAACAAATGACACACGAGTAGTGATTAAGTTGTTCAAAAATAACATATTCCTTAGATTTGGAGTACCACGCCTTGTTATAAGTGACGGTGGGTCACATTTCATATCCAATTTTTTTGATAAACTTTTAGATAAATATGGAGTTAAGCATAGAGTAGCAACACCATATCACCTGCAGGCTAGTGGACAAGTGGAAGTATCTAATCGGGAGATTAAATAAATCTTAGAGAAAAAGGTTTCAATATCTAGAAAAGATTGATCTCAAAAGCTTAAAGAAGCATTATGGACCTATGGAACTGCTTATAAAACCACTATAGGAACCACCCCGTACCAATTAGTTTACGAAAAATCTTGTCACTTATCTTTTGAGCTAGAACACAAAGCCTATTGGGCCATTAAAACCCTAAATTTGGATTACCTAGCAGCTGGTGAAAAGCGCATTCTAGACATTCATAAATTAGAAGAACTACGTCACAATGCTTATGAAAATGCCATAATATATAAAGAAAGAACCAAAGCGTGGCATGACAAGAGAATTGTAAAAAAGGATTTCAGCATAGGTGATCCTGTTCTCCTTTTTAACTTTAGGTTGCAACTTTTTCCTGGTAAGTTGCGCTCAAGATGGATTGGCCCTTACGAGGTCTGAAAGATCCTAAAGTTTGGAGCAATTTCAATCAAGAACCACTCATGTGATCCCTTCATAGTAAATGGGCAAAGGCTAAAGCACTACCGAGGAGGTGACATCCCTACTAATTACTCTTGCCACACTCTGATCGATCCACCTGTCCCTACTTCTCAAATATGAGTCTCTAATTGTCAAGCTAAAGACGTTAAATAAGCGATGCGTGGGAGGCAACCCATGATTTTTCTCTATTTTCTCACTTTATTATTTTCTTGCATTAATTGTATTCGATGTTTTATTTATGTACTTAACTGGACTAACCTTCGTAATATTTATGTTTCAGGTTTTTTGTCTTATTACTCTCCGTAGCATTCTCCACTAACCATGTGTTTCAGGATGCAGAGTTTCGATGATATGCATGTTGTGTTCAGAGATGAAATTCATAGAAAGCGATATCTGGTCCTATCTGAGCGTCCCATGTTAACCACTAGGTACCCAGACCCTGATTTCATGGAAACCTTAGGTCTTGAGGCAAGTGTGAGGTACTTATGCAATCAACTTCAATGGGAAGATTATGTTGGTGTCGTGCATGTAACCTATAGGAACCTAACCCTGGAATTCTTAAGCTCCATCAACTATGAACCCTACATTGGAATCGGTCCTCAGAGAGGCTATATTAACTTCAGATTGTTTGGAATTGAGAACACCTTCAATCATAAGGAGTTTGTTGAGTTACTTGGTTTTTAGTGTGGCCTTGATGCTATGCCTGAAATCCCTTTAGGATATTTTATGTAGGCTGAGATAGACAAATTCTAGAGTGATATCACAGGAGGAGGGAGCCTTGACCCTTCTACCCAGCTATCTAACATATTCCATAACCCATCCTTCTGATACTTCCAAATGATCCCAGCCCACACTTTCCTTGGAAAGAGTGATATTGATACCCATGTTAGCACTGAGGAAATCCTTTTTCTATTTTGTATCACCTAGTCACTCCCTGTAGCCTTTGGAAATTTCCTGATTGACAACCTTAACCTAACAGTCAACTCTTTTGAAGGACTTATTCATGTGGGAGGAACTGTGACACATATAGCATCTGCCCTAGGTCTTGACAGAAAATTAGTTCACCTGACTTCTTACTGTGGCTACACCCTGATGGATGTTGGATAACGCAAAAACATATAGTATATTTGGCTTCATACGCATTGCTTTTTACTTGATTAACACTTATTATTATGCAGTATTTTATGTTATTGCAGGTATTTATCGAACAAAAGGTGTATAAGCAAGCAAAGTGAAAAATAGCAAAAAGGAAAGAAAAAGAGAAGAAAATGGAGAAAAATAGAGAGCATGGGCCCACCATAACTAATGGGCATGTGGCGCCCATCACTTAGATGTATGGTGCCCTCCACATGATCTAAAAGGAGTGGTGACGCCCGCCACAAAGCAAGGAAGCGGTGGCGCCCATCCCTCAAAAGGTGGCGCTCGCCACGGAGATCAAAACTAGGGATGTAGCAACCTCCACAACCCAATCTTCCCTACTTGCTCTCCACAATTTCAGCCACGATTCCACTCACCTTTTCGCTACATTCTAGAGAAGTGGAAAATATATAAAGGAGGGTTGTTTCTCCTTTGGAAGGACGTTTTTTTAGTCAGATTCTTTTTGGTTAGTTTTCTAGGTAGTTTTCTTACTTTGTAAAACTAATAGTTCTCCACATCGGGGACTATTGCAACTTATTATTTACGCATTTGAATTCAATTGTAATGATTACTCATTACCAAAGCCTGCCGACATTATTTTATTTGAAGAATCAAGATTCAGTTCAAGTTCTCAATTCATAATCCAGGTTTTATTTTGATTGCTATTTTACCTATTTATGCCTTATTGTATGTAAGATTTTCTGAATACCATGTCTGTTACTAGATCCATGTCCGGCTAAACCCCTAGGTATCGGTATGTAAACATTGTCGAAACGATGGGATTCGTAAATAATTGGTGTTAGTTTTTATAAAACTTATTTTCCCGGTTTTAGTTTCTTATTTCATTAAAAATTGTTTTTCGTACGAGAGTACAAAACAAACAAAGGTTACGATCAACAAGAACGAGTGCTTGAGATTTTAACCAGATAGCTGAAACTAGGCATTAATCCTAAACACAGCAAGAGCACTTTAGGATTAATTAGACTTTATTCATATTCAAAAATTACTTTTAAATTCAAAATGAGACCGCGAGAGCCAAGCATTCTGGTTTAAGAGTTTGGTCGGAGTAAATAAAACGAGAGTGTGAGACTAAGTCCTTTTTATAAATAATTTCTACTGAAGAATATTTTGACCAATAAGATTACACTAAATATCTATCGAATCCCCAAAGTTTGATGTGTTACATACCGATATCCCTTTATCAAATATCTTTATTAATATTATGTTTACGTTATAGTTATTTCTCTTCATCCCTCCAATCTTATAACGATCATCAACCTTAGATTCACATAATAACATTAGATAACGATACGTTTGATTATTAGTCTTTGTGGGTTCAATAATCTTTAAAACTACGTGATCCGACTGTGCACTTGCAGTCATGATTCCCATAGACTTACTAAGTCACGCGATCAACGTTACCTTCTGTTTAGACCGTGGATTGATGAGGAGAGACTCCTTTAACCCGAACCAACATAAGCTCCTGATCAATCATGAGACCATCCATTACTTTACTTTACCCGATCCCACGAAGACTAATGTCTATGACAAAGCAAATTGGACATACGCCTTAAAAGACCAGGATGTGATACCTGATGTACTCAGATCCCCTCTAGTACCAGAATACCATCCCTTGCCACCATCAGATAGGGCCATAGTGCTTTCTAATAATTTTGATCTACAGAGACGCGACATTCACACTATGCTTATTGAGTTGCGCAGAGAGCTGGCCATCCTTCGCGAGGAGGTTACTGACCTTACCTTGCAGTTAGAGGTATCCGATGCTACTCATGCCATAGAGGCTAATTGCCTAACCAGGAAATCGGCTCAGTGATCTCCATCGTCAGCTAGAAGAGGCACTAGATTCCAGTCGCACTGAGGAACCACCGACGCACTGAGGACTATGTTTTCCAACTTTTATCGCTTTAGTTATTTTGCATATTCAAATATATATATCTATATTTATTTCCTGATTTCTAGATTTATTTCATTTTTGCATAGATTTGTTTTTCTCATTTTTTCCCTGTGATATTATCGCATCATACAATATCATTTCTTTTATGTTTCTATTTTATTGTTTCTTTAAATATTTTATTTTATTATGTTGAAAAATTAATTATATCATGCATGTACAAATACATGGAAGAAGAACATATTGGAAGATGATGTGCATACCCCCAAAATGACTCAAAACCACAAAGCCCAAAGACCAATCCATGAATGCGGCCCAACAAGAACAACAAAGATCACGGGCGCCATCTAGGCCAAGCGGCTGCCATGGGGTATGAGCAATATCTCGGACAGAATCGAAAAAGACCTTCATTTTTACCCAAAAACTCATCTTCAACCTCTAAAAACCCCCATTTTTTCCATTCTTGACCACCATTAAAACCCACTCAAATCCCATTAAACTTTCATTCAAACAAAAACGCACTACCAATCCTACTTCCATTTCCAATTTCCACCATTAAAATCCCATTTCACCATCTTTCCCCATAAAACCCATTTTTCTTCCTCATTCATCATCAAGGGCAAAAATGGAGCATTATCAAATCACTTTTTTTAGAGGAAAACCCGGAGATAGGAAAAGGAGGATATTCGAGTTGTTGCAGATAAAGGCAATTTTCTCCACCAGGTATATCGATGAAGATTGTTTGTATAATTTGGGAATTTATCACAGTGCTTGCTATATGTTAGATAATTTAGGATTGCATGAGATTTTTATTAAAAAGGAACCTACATTTGAGTATCTGGCTCGAGAATTCTTAAGTTCCCTAATTTATAATGTTCATTCTAACACTGGTCACACATGTGGTACAGTACAGTTTAGAATGTTTAATGTTGAATATCAGTACACTACCAATGAGTTAACATGTTTTTTTAGAAATTCCTTACGGGGAAGGTGCCATTTGTGAGACACCCTTGGACTCTAAATGGTCATCTGAGGCATCATAATTTTGGAAAAAATTGACAGGTTTAAACACTGACTCTTTTGAGGGGAACCTGGCCTCAAATATTCATAACCCAGCCATACGCGTTTTTCGCTATCTGTTGTCTTGCATAGTTTTTGGCTGGGAAAATCCTAATAAAATCAATGCCAAATAACTTTCATTTTTGCAGGGTAGCCTCACACAGAGAAAAATTAACTTTGTTCCCTTTATGCTTGCACATATGTGTGCCGTTCTGAAAAAGGGAGGAACTATTTCTTTTGGAGGCTTAATTACCTCCATTGCTAGAGCTTTGCATCTTGATGCTGAGTTGGCTACATTAGAACCATTACCTCACCGCATAGTAAATTTTTTTTTTATAAAATATATGCGATTATGCAAGGTGAGGAAAGAGGGTAGTTATAATCTTATGGTTCATAGTGTAGTCATCCCAAGTGTAGTTTTACCTTGCTCTCGACATACAAATGCGTTCCTTTAGAGAAATTGGATTTATGATCTGCAAGCTCCACCTTTTACCCACCCGTTGTGACCCAACGTACCTTTTGAAGAAGGTGAAGGGACCGATGATGAGTATGAGCAGAGAGACCAATCTCCCATTCCGACCATGTCTTCACACTATTCATCACCTGCACACACTGCACCATATTTTACTCACCCTTCTGCAAGTACATTCACTAAATTCCATATTACTGAAGAAATGTGGAGAGAACTACAAGCTCGAGAAGAAAGGCGGGATGTCTTATTATCTGCCATGAATCAACAGCTGAAGGACAACATGGACTTCATGCGTGAATCACAGTGGCCGACTGATAGTTATCTTCACAGCATCATGGAATTCCAACAAGCCCTCCTCTCTAACCAACAACGTTAGCAAGCTAACTTTCAGAGACACCTTACCCTGATGGAGACCACTCAAGGCTCCGTGTTGGGTAACCTTCGGCAGCTGCGGGAATCTGACGCCTTATTATCAGCTAGATTTGATCGACTAGAGGTTTCAAGAGAGGAGCGTCGTTGCAGCATGAGTCATTGTCCCGGGCATTCAGAGCCAGGAGGCGAGGGTACCAGTGGTCAGCAGTAGTGTCATCCAGGTTACTCTTACCTCATCTTTTGTCGAAACATTACGTACAATGTTCGGTTTAAGTGTGGGAGGATATTTCTATGCTTTCCTTTTCTTTTAATTTTTTGCATTTATAATTTTTTAGTTTATTTTAGTTTGTTAGTTTCTTTTCAATAAATTTCATGTGCTAGACGAGCCATTTGTGTAGTGTATCCTTACTTCCCCATTCCTTGATCCTTACAAAAAAAATTGAAAAAGAAAACAACTTTTATTTTGAAAAACTTGGGCTTTTAGATAAGTTTAGGATATGATGTTAAAGATTTGGGAAAACTTTAAAAGAAATAGATATCGTCTCAATACCGTAAGCTTCTTGACTTTGGAAACTGATCCCGATACTTACTATATTATAGCCTTAATTTTAATCCCAAATAATAAAGCCCTTAAGTAGTTTATTTTAGCAGTCAGCTCCGGCTTAAGCATACTCTACGTAGGGAAACTGATGAAAATAAGTGAATGATTCTAAAATTCTTGTATGCCAAACAAATATAATAAAAAATACCCATTGTAGTTGGCTCAGAGGTATCTAGTGCTGGACTTGGTAGGGTGGATTACGGTTTGATCCCCCACAGCTACAATAGGAAAAACAAAGGGGTTACACCAATTATGTACCAGAGCCCCCATCCAAAAAAGAAATGATAAAATAAAATACCTGTTGTAGTTGGTTAAGAGGTATCTAGTGCTGAACTTGGTAGGGCGGATTACAGTCTGATCCCCCACAACTGCAATTGAGTAAAATAAAAAGGGTTATCAAACTTATATATCGGAACCCTATGTAAAAGGATTAGAATCACTAACTGGTCGCCTTACTATGAGTATGTACGGATAAAGGGCTTAATGTGATTGCGCCTGAATGAAAAGGGATTTAAAAAAAGGGATGAAAAAGGTAGGCTTAAGTATAGTAACATGATATGGATTGGTTTATATGGGAAAGAAGTTTATGACCGCATTTGCAGGAAGTGTAGCCCCAATATTTTTGGTTCATCAGTTAGTACTTATGAACACATCCTTGATTGAGCTTAGAATCTTTCATCCAAAATTGAATACCTGTATGTTGTTGTTTTTCTTTCGTGACCCATAAGAGTTTTGCATGAGGACAAGCAAAGGTTCAAGCGTGGGAGAATTTGATAACACTGAAACACACTGCATATTTGACTCGGATTTCACATGCTTATTAGGTTTTTACTATCATTTTCTTGTGTTATGTTTGCTTTTGTCCTATTTTCATGTACTTTTTGCTACAAGAGCCTTTTGTGAAGAAACGAAGCCAAACGAGCAAAAAATTGAAGTTTTTATGGAAATTGTACACATGGTGTCGAGCATGGCGGCCGCCAAGGAGGGTGCTATGACGTGTAAGCTGTCAACCGGTGGTAACTGCCATGTTCCCATGATCATTTCATATGGTACACATGGCGGGCGCCATGGTGGGGACGACGGGCGCCACCTTCGTTGGCACGATCCCACTAAGGATAGTTGGAGGGCATCTTTGTCTTTTCCTAGCTTTTTAGAATCTCTATAAATAGGCGTCTCCACTTCACGAATTGGCATCCAACTTAGTTCACAACACTAAACCTAAAGTTCACCTTTGTAAAAACGATAATCCGTCACATCGGGGGGTTATCGCACTTGAGTTGTAATTAGGTTAGAGCACTATACAAACAATCTTTTCGCCGTTTTACTTTCCAGTCTTTACTTTCCAGTCAAGTTTACTTTCTAGTGTACCGGATTAAAGTCTCCGATTTGGAGCAGGTTTCTTATTCAAGTTATTTGCATTTACGTTTTATTTATCTTGCATGCTTTACTTTATTTACTTATTTGTCTTGCTTTTACCTATTCGCTTATTAACTGTCACATTTTATTTGCCTATTCGTTTAAACAGGATTAATTTTGCTATGTTGATTTCTATTTCCATGTCTGGCTAAATTTTTAAAGGTTATAATGTAAGGATCACCGTTAAGATGATACTCCATATTTTGTATCTATAGGAATGCTTTAGGGGCTGTTTTGATTTTAACATATGTTTTTAGTACTTATTTTGTTCAGTAACTACGAAAGTAGAGCCGAGATATAGTTGGGTAAGATCTAAAGTCGTCAAACTCTTAAAGATAAACTTGGCTACTTTTAACTGGTCAAAAGTAGAAAAAGCACTCTGTCCGGTTAATTAGGAATTTTTAACACTATTAGAAAACGATTTTGAAACTATTTTCGGACGCGTTTGTAGGTTTAAAATCCGGATCCTTGTGTGAAAGCCATGGATCCCTTTTAAGTTAAAATTTCCAAATCAATATCACTTTTTAAGTTAGTCAAGAATTTAATTTCTTAAAAATAGGTTTACTACTTTAACGCAACAAGCACCCTTCATAAGTGACAATTAAGGGCATTAATTAGAGAGTAAACTCGGTTCTGAATAAGCGAAAGTGACAGTTTCTGTTAAATTGATTCTTCTCATAGTAGAAAATATTGCCCCAATAAGTAGTTCAGTTTGGAAACAATTGGAGTATTTCCTAACTAATGTGAATTACATCTGAGCCTGTATTTGTTATTTGAATTTATTTACTTTTCTAGGTACAGTGAACCTACTTATTTGATTTTCCTTAGACAAACACCGTAACAATAGAAATCGATAGATTGACAATTTGGTCTCTTTGGGAACGATAATCTTTTGTATTACTTTGACGTGTTCCGTATACTTACGGATAATTGTAACACACCCATCATTTGCCCCTGTTGAAGTGCGGATGAATGTATTGTACCTGTAGCGGGAGATTCATGATCATCAAGCTATGGATAAGCTAGAGATCAAATAAAAAGAGTCGCCACCGCGCTTTTATTGTTTCCAAGGGAAGAGGGAAAAGGTACGAGCAAAACCCAAAAGTAAGAAGTTTTCAAATCAAAACTAATAAAAAGTCAGAGATCACAGGTAAGGGGGTTGGTTACATAGAGGGAAGGTGTTAGCACCCAAAGTCTCCTAGATACTCCTAGGGAGCCCTTTTTGTGTGCATATGTACTTGGTATAAAGTGATATTTACAAACAAATAGAATGGGGGGATGAAAAAAAGAATTTTTTAATTATACTTTTGTGTTTGACAAGACCTTCGGTCTTGTGCCTACGTACCAACATAAAAATGAGGGATCAAAACCTCGTAGTTCGTGATACAAATTTCAAAGTGGATGCATTACTTTTAATAAAAATTAAGTTTGAAAGGCACAAAGGCCTAAAATGGTTTGAATGAGTTAGTTCTTTTTGGCTTTTTTTGAAAGTTTAAGTCAAGTATAGTTAAGTCTATTTACAAGTTTGATTTAAGAAAAGAAGTTTGAAAATGCAATGGCATAAGGCCAAAGTTTCTATCTGTTTGCAAAAGTGGTCAAAGTTTAGAACAAAAGTAGTTCACACAAAGAAGATTTTGAAAAAATGGAGGGAGAGATTTTGAAATTAAAATAATGGGGAGAAGATGAAGAGACTATCCTATGTACAAAATTAAAAGTTTAGAGTTGAAAAGATCTGACCAAATGGATAGCAACCCAATAGACAAGAATGTTAATAGAATCCCAAAATTCCCTTGGACTTTTAGAATCAAGCAACACCCAAATGCACAATTATATTATCTTGAAGAGCAAGGCATCAAATAAAGATGGCCATATCGAAGCTTATCCATTCCATGATCTTCTCCAAAATAGCCCATGTAACAGATGAATTCCACAAGTCACAGGTTTAACATAATAGCTTCACAATGATCATGTTGCAGATGTACTTAGAGAGATGTATCAGATGAATTTCAAATTACAAGCATTTGGTTCTTCAACAAGTTGGAATTGGCCAAGCCCTTTAACATAGGAAGGTTGCTTAGATTCTAAGTCCATTAGTCCAAGATCAAGCCAACATTCCATTTAAAAGTTTTTTTTAGGGTTTTTTGTTATTATTATGTACATTAATGGTCAAAGACCACACAAACAAGCAAAGTATACACGATCAAAATATATCACACAATATGGTCCAAATGGACAAAGTGAAAATTGCATTAATATAAACAATTAGAATGATATGAATAATGGAAAATGAAATAGAGTGCTAAAAGTAAATTACATTAAAGTAAAAGCTTGAAATTAAATGTTAGTAGTTAGTATTGTTTTGCTTTTGCTTTTCATTTCAAGACATTCTTTGGAGAACACTCAACCCACTTATCACAAGCATGAATCCTTGAGCCAAAACATCTTCCTGAGGAAGGAAAGAAGGCCAAGTTTCCACACAATACCATGAAATAGGGGAGACTTACAATCTCACTAACTAGAATGCTTATGCCTTTTATGTCACAAATGTAGCGCTATGTTAAGCAATCGTAATTGGACTTATGTAGAAGTCACAACTATTTGAGGCCAAGAAATAGAATTTTGGTGTTAATGCATGTTAGAAACATAGTATAATGGACTATACTCATGAAACATACCACACACAAAAAGAATATGCAAAAGGTGTGGCCTAATCTCATCCATACTCATGTCAATTTTTCAACCAACTAGCATTAGGACTTTGAGATGTCATAGGCCGAATGGAATGAATGCATAAAGAAGAGGAATGAGATGAAGAGGGAGGGGAATGGATCAAAACACAAATTGGTCAAAGGAGGACTTTTACCAAATTAATAAAATAGGACTTTGAGAAGGAATGAGATGAAGAAGGAGGACTTTGAGATGTACATTCCATCAATCCCCTAAATCCAAAGATATTAATTTGACAAAGTCAAATCAACCTTGACCAAGGCCCACAACAAGAGTCAAACATAAACAAGTCATCACAATTGGTCAACAAATTTATTTGGCATTTATTCAAATTAAAATACTAAAATAGTGCATTTGAATTAAATATCATTTGTCCAATTCCTAAAATCTCATCAAAACACCAAAGAAATGACCATGAGATTTATCATAGGTCAAACAAGGTCAAAGGACCTTGGAGAAAAAATTTCATAAGTTTTGGACATTTAAAAATATTTTTAAACAATTAAAAAAAATGCAAAATCAATTAAATCATGAAAAATATTAAAAATGATCCAAAAAATAATTTTAATTCAGAATATGAAAGAGAATAATATTTGAAATTTAATATGAATTTAATATGAATTTAATATTGAATTTAATATGAATTATTGAAAATAATGCAATTAAGATGAAAATTTAAATATCAGAAAAAACGTGGACCGCTTGATCTCCCTCATTAATTGAGGTGGCAGATCAAGTGGCCAGAAGCACGCGTTCTACCGTGCACATGAGTCAGCGCGTAATAAGCATGGTATTCAAAAGGAATGATCGTGATTAAAACAAATCAAGAGGATCATGTGGCTGTGAGACATGCCAGCGCATGACCGGAGTCAGCTTCGGTCTTCTTCTCCGGTCGACCTCACCGGACTGGTCCACCATTAACCATCACCAAAATTAAAAGCAAGGGCGTGATTTCAAAGTAAAAATGGCACTGACCTCGAATCTGGCCTCAATTTGCTCTAACTCCAAGTATATTGAGAGATACATGGAGTTGAAATTTGAGGTACATGAACTGAGTTGCTTCGATTTGGCCTCAAAGAAACTCAATCTTCTTGCCTACATTGGTAGGACTTCAGACAACCAAAGAATCAATAGAATTAAGCAAGAATTTTTGAGAATCGAAAAGATCAAAATTTCTGGAAAATACCTTCAATGGAGGTCTGGATTACTCTGATCTTGATCTTGCTTGTGCTTAATCTCACTCCACTTGCTTTCAGAAGAAGGATTGGATGCTTAAAAGGCTGTGGATTCCTGGAGATTTGAATTTCAAAATAGTGGAAATTCAACCTCAAATTCAAATGAATTTCTCAGGTTTATCCTTTGCAAAGTGAGGGTTAGAGATAGGGGATCAAAGCTGGCGCGAATGTGTTGATTGCTGAGCATATGAGGCTCTATTTGTGGGTGCATGGGCGTGCATAAGACCATAAAACCATATCCATAAGTCCATAAATGAATCTTAGATAGTCTGAATTCATCTTGGATTGCAAGGCAAGTGTACATTTGGATTTGAAGTTTGATCTTTGCCAAGTGATGACACCATGTTCATGCCATGCGCAACCTATGCATTCCTTGTCCAGAATGAGTGAAGTTGAGCTCTTTGGAAAGGTGAGATCAAGAGGAATAACTTTTATGTTCAACACTTTTTCATTTGGAGCTTGGAACTTGAAGAAATTTGAGGTGGAAGTTTGGAAATTTTTGACATATCAAAATGTTTCTATGTGTCAAGCCATATGTCTCAACATTCCACCTTGCTTAACTTCTTATATGAGCTTAAAATGAGAAAAGTGTCTTTATTAAAGTTGTAGCTATTTTAAAGTCCTTCAAAATGGTCACCAATTTGATGTCATTTGAATTTGAAATGATAGAGTTATGCATTTTTGAAATTTGGAAAAATCACTTGATCAATGGTATAGGTCAAGAGTGACCTATAATGTAACCTCATATCATATGCTCAAAAAAGTTGAATTATCTCCCACTCCAAACATTAAAGTTGAATTAGACACATTTAATTTTATTGTGAAACTTGGAAATATTTAATCTAATACAAAATGAGCAAGTTATGGCCTTGGGAAGTTGAGTTTCAAATTAGGGTTTAGACAAAATGACCTATAATGTTTCATCATAGAAAATGATTTTCCAAGCAAAACTAGCTCTAGGTCTCAACATGAAAGTTGTTTGGAATGTCATTTAGAGTAATTTTGCGCTTGGAATAATTTTCATATGGTGAAAATTGTAGGAGATAGGGTCTAGGGAGACCCAGTTTTGATAAGATGAATCCCTCTGGCCAACCACCATCAACCAACTTGCTAATTTCCAATTCTCTTGACTTTCTTGGCTCATGGTAGATCATATATGCATAAGATGATAATTTTGAAGTGTCCCTTGAGAATTTGATCAATTGGTGAGATAGCTTGTTGGAGAAGTTACTTAAGATACCTAGTCAAACTAGGGTTTCCAAGGCAAATCACCCTCAAACTCTTGAAGAAAAATTGATCAATATAACATGTAGAGAACATTGGGACTCATATAGTGCTTATAACCATTCTTGAATAAATTCTTGGTTGTGCTTTTTGTTCATGGGGGTCTCAAACCCTAGATGTGAACTTGATGAAATAATGAGATCATGCCCTTCCTACAAAAGAGTTAGACAAAATGCAAAGACATATTTTTTGTATTTGGTTAGTGAAATGATAAAATACAAGTATGATACAATCACAAAGTGCTTGGTGATCTCTCCCAAAACAAACCCAATGAAAAAGGGGTAAGGAGGATTCCAAGGTATGATCCCAATGCTAGTGCTTATGATGAAATTGCATGAGGGATCTTAGGGTCAAAATTGGGGTCTTACAGCTGCCCCTATTTAAGGACATTCTAACTGAGGAGGCAAAGGTTAAAATCTTCATGTCGACTCAGTAGAATGGGCTTAAATAACATTGAGAAACAAATTTTGTTCCCTAAGAGACCTCATGATGCATATGACATGAATGCAAAAGTTAATGCTTTGTGGGGAAATATTGCCACAGAGGAAAAAGAAATCAGAGAGACGAAAAATCCGCAGGAGCATAACGCATTCCGTCAGGAAAACTCACTGGGGAGACTGAGACTCTGGGGGGATAAAAGGATTTATGCGTAGGCCAAGCTACGTCTTAAAACTAATGGGGGACTAGAGGAATTCCATACGAAATGGAAAAATTCAGTCGGGGAAATAACAACATCTGCAGGGGATATGAGTAAGTCAAGATAAAATTGAATTCCTCGAATCATGCAGGGGAAAACGATTTCACTAAGGAAATGCGCACTCAACTCAACTAGGGAAGATAAACTTCAACACAGGAGGAGCAAAAATCTATTATCTACTACCTGTTACTGGGTAAGGAAATAATAAAGATATGACAGAGAGAACATCCGTCATCGGTTAGGATGAACATATCAAGGATGACTCGCTGAGGACCACCAGGAGGGAGTATTCATTACCGGTTACTGGGTAAGAATAGCTTTGCTGGGGAAAAAACTGCAGAAAATAGGATTTACAACTACCAGTTACTGGGAAGAAGACCAAGGGTGAGAGTATCCGTCATCGGTTAGGATGAACATATCAAGGATAAACTCAACATGGAAGAAAATCCGTCACCGATTAAGATGAACATATCAAGGATAGACTTGCCTGGAAATGCCAAGAAGGATACCCGTTATCGGTTAGGATGAACATATTAAGGATATACCAACTGAACAAAAGGGTAGGAATTACATATATCGAAAGCTGGATAGAAAACCGTCGGAGAGAAAATCCGTCACCGGTTAGGATGAACATATCAAGGATAGACTCTGCGAGGAGACAAAATAGGATTTACAACTACCGGTTACTGGGTAGAAAACCAATCAAAGAGAAAATCCGTCACCGGTTAAGATGAACATATCAAGGATAGACTCTAAAAAGGGGATAAAGTGGGATTTACAACTACCGGTTACTGGGTAGAAAACCACAAAGAGAAGAAAACCTGTCATCGGTTAAGATGAACATAACAAGGATTAACTCTCTGAGGAACAAAATAGGGATTATAACTACCTTTTTACTGGGTAGAATACCAAAAATGAGAATATTCGTCACTGGTTAAAGTGAACATATCAAGGATAAACTCAGGCTGGGGAAAAAAAGATATCCATCACCGGTTAGGATGAACATATCAGGGATACACTTCCTGGGGAATAGATCCACTGAGGACTCTACCGTGGAGAGAAAAAAATAAGGGTACTTTTGCCGGGTATTGGGAAATAAGTAACAAACTACAAACTAAGAAGAATATTACCAGTTACTGGGTAATAGACTCTTAGGGGACCAAAACATTTATCTAGGTAAGAGCTAGAAAGAAACAATCAATCAAGACTCAACCCAATGAGGACATTACCCAAGGGGAGTGATTCCATCCAGATAATTTACTGGGGAGGAAACTGAAATAATAATCATCCACGAGGAAACAAACTCGGTGGGGGAAAGGAGAAAGGTTAAAGTCTTTCTGCTTAAGGGGCTGACACTCTACAATTGAAGGAGGACAGACACCAGGTTTGGTATGGGGAACAAAATATCGCCATAAGAATCTCAAACAAATCAAATATGAAGATGCGAGATATGCAAATTATGAAATTATACAAATGTATATATATATATATATATATATATATATATATATATATATATAATATATATATAATATATATATATATATATATGACGATGATGATTATGCTGACAAAACTATCATAAAGGATACAAAGTTGTCGCAAAGAAATTGAACCACCGGTATAATCCTCGGTCAATCCACAAAATATGAAGACAACTGCTGGAGGACAGAGAGATAAGCATCCCAAAGGTTCAAACCTAACTGGGGAAGGAGGAGATCTATTGAGGATAAAACATCCAATTTGTGGGGAATTTTAGGTCAACACCATAAAAATGGGAGACAACCCTACAAAGAATAATCATAACAAAAGCTGCTCAGGATCCAAGAGGAAACTCTGACTGGGAGCAAGTTGAATAGCGATTCGTGGGGACACCAAAGCGATCCACTGGGGAAGATCAACCATCTCTGAAGATCAACCCTGTTGAGGAAATACGAACTTTGCTAGGGAAGGCAAAAACTTTGTCGGGGAAAACAACACGCCACAGGGTATCTGAATCAACTAAATCAGCTGGGGACAAGGAAAGAAATTCCACTGAGGATCAAACACTCCACCGAGGAACTGAATCAACACAAATGTCTAGGGATACCCGAAGGGTTATGTGCTTGGGGAACCTCTGATGTTTCACACTTAAGGACTTGATATTCATTGAAATGCTGTTGATATTCCTTTTACTTGCTTTAAAAAATTCTTGCTTTTATATATTTAAAACTTGATTTTGATTTTAAAAAATTTAAATTTCAAAATGATCATAACAAAATTTAAAACTATTGGCTGAAGTAAATAAGAGTAGAAACAATTTGGATAAAGGCTCAACTTTATTTAATAGAATGGTAGTCTGTAAATTACAAGACTCCATAGATTTTACAAAGTTGAAAATGGTAATTTACATGGAAAAGGGTTATATTGAATAAAAATGATCCTTAATCCCTATACTAACTCTTGATACCCATTGTGCTCCTGGCCGCTGCTGGGGTGATAAATCGATGTCAACTCTTGTGCTCAAACAAGCCTTCAAAACACTGAAGATCAGTAGAATGCAGTTACTTGCCATAATCCCTAATTTTTGCATAAGTTTCCCCGAGGTGGGGTACTCAACTTATCGGGAAATTCTTTCTGTTTTATGTCTCTAATGTTTGCTTGGATCGCCCTTTCGGGTTTTCAATCCACGAGATGCTCATTTTTTCCTAAGCCGCCCTTTCGGGTTTTCAACTTAGCGAGTTGTTCTTTTCTTTTTAGGCAAAGTATTTCTTGACTGCATTTGCATTCACAGGACGAGTGAACTCTTCACCATCCATAGTTGTAAGAATCAATGCACCGCCTGAAAAGGCTCTCTTAACAACATATGGGCCTTCATAATTAGGAGTCCACTTTCCTCTGGAATCTGGCTTGAACGTTAAAATCTTCTTGAGCATAAGGTCACCTTCTCTGAACACTCAAGGTCTGACCTTCTTATCAAAAGCCTTCTTCATTCCCTGCTGATATAACTGACCATGACACATGGCAATTAATCTCTTCTCTTCAATTAAATTTAACTGGTGAAACCTGGTTTGACACCAATCAACTTCATTCAACTTGGCTTCCATGAGCACACGCAATGAAGGAATCTCAACCTCTACGGGGAGCACTGTTTCCATACCATATACAAGAGAGAAAGGGGTTGCCCATGTTGAAGTGTGGATGGATCTTCTTGATGTGACACCCATATCATGCCAATCCTTATATGTGACAACCATCTTCTGGATAATCTTCTTGATGTTCTTATTCGCAGCTTCAACAACCCCATTCATCTTGGGTATGTAGGGAGAAGAATTATGATGTTCAATCTTGAAGTCTTTGCAAAGAGCTTCCACCATATTGTTATTCAAGTTCGATCTATTATCAGTAATGATCTTACTTGGCACATCATAACGGCATATGATATGATTCTTGATAAACCTTACAACAACTTTCTTGGTTACATTTGCATACGATGCCGCTTCAACCCATTTGGTGAAGTAGTCAATTGCCACTAAAATGAAACGATGTCCATTCGAAGCTTTGGGCTCAATCATCCCAATCATATCAATTCCCCACATGGAGAAGGGCCATGGGAAAGAGATAACATTGAAAAGTGTCAGAGGAACATGGATCTTATCAGCATAAATTTGACACTTATGGCACTTCTTGACAAATTTGCAACAGTCAGATTCCATTGTCAGCCAATAGTAACCTGCTCGCAACATCTTCTTCGTCATTGCATGTCCATTGGAATGAGTACCAAAGGAACCTTCGTGCACTTCGGTCATCAACAAGTCTTCTTAGTGTCTATCCATGCATCTGAGCAAAACCATGTCGAAGTTTCTCTTCTACAATATATCACCATTCAAGTAGAAATTACAGGCTAATCTTCTCAAAGTCTTCTTATCTTTCAAAGATGCCCCAGGCGGGTAAATCTGACTTTGGAGGAAACATTTGATGTCGTAATACCACAGCTTTTCATCTTTGATCTCTTCAACAGCAAACACATGAGCTGCCCTATCAAGACGCATCACAGATAAATTGGGAACTTCATTCCAATACTTCACTACAATCATTGATTCCAATGTTGCAAGAGCATCTGCCATCCGGTTTTCGTCTCGAGGGATATGATGAAATTCATCCTTTGTAAAGAAAGTCGAAATCCTCCTCGCATAATCTCTATATGATACTAAGCCGGGTTGATCTGCATCCCATTCTCCTTTGATCTGATTCACAACCAAAACTGAATCACCGAAGACATCAAAATACTTGATTCTGAGATTCATGGCCTCTTCAAGCCCCATAATGCAAGCTTCATATTATGCCATGTTGTTTGTACATTTGAAAGTTAATCTAGCTGTAAATGGTAAATGCGTGCCTTGAGGAGTAAAAATCACTGCCCCAATGCCATTTCCATATTGATTAACAACTCCAGTAAATACCATGCCCCAACGAGAACCAGGTTCTGGCCCTTCTTCAAGCAATGGTTCATCACAATCTTTCATTTTCAAGTACAAAATCTCTTCATTAGGAAAGTCATACTGTACTGACTGGTAATCTTCAATTGGTTTGTGAGCCAAATGGTCAACCAAGATACTACCTTTGATGCTTTATGAGATCAGTATTCGATATCATACTTTGATAACAACATCTGCCAACGGGAAATTCTCCCAGTTAAAGTAGGATTCTCAAATATATACCTGATTGGATCCATTTTGGATATCAACCAAGTGGTATGATTCAACATATACTGGCGCAGACACTTAGCAGCCCAAGCCAATGTGCAAGAAGTCTTCTCAAGCATAGAATACCGAGTCTCACAGTCGGTGAAATTTCTTACTGAGGTAGTAAATTGCAAATTCTTTCTTTCCAGTCTCATCTTGCTGACCAAGAACACAACCCATACTATCTTCGAGCACAGTCAAATACATGATCAACGGTCTTCCTTCAACAGGTGGAGACAAAATCGGAGGTTCAAGCAAATATTCTTTGATACTGTCAAAAGCTTTCTGGTAATCTTCGGTCCAGTCACAAGACTGATATTTCCGAATAATCTTGAATACAGGCATACATGTGCCAGTCATATGTGATATAAATCTTGAGATATAATTCAAGCGGCCGAGAAATCCTCTTACTTGCTTCTCAGTTTTAGGCACATGCATCTCTTGTATTGCTTTGACCTTGGCAAGATCAACTTCAATACCATTCTCACTGACAATAAAGCCCAACAATTTACCAGAACGAACATCAAAACTACACTTATTGGGATTGAAGCGGAGTTTATACTTCCTCAACCGCTGGAATAGATTCAACAAATGCTCAACATGTTCCTCTTTGTCAATTGATTTAGCAATCATGTCATCGACATATACTTCAATCTCTTAATGCATCATATCATGAAAAAGAGTAGTCATTGCTCTCTGGTAAGTTGCACCAACATTCTTTAAACCGAAAGGCATCACTCTATAACAGAATATTCCCTAGGGTGTAATGAATGTGGTCTTCTCCATATCTTCGGGTGCCATCGTGATCTGATTATATCCAGAAAATCCATCCATAAACGAAAAGACTTTGAATTTAGCAGTATTGCCTACCAACATATCGATGTGTGACAGAGGGAAATCATCTTTCTGATTGGCTTTATTGAAATCTCTATCATCGACACACATGCGGACTTTTCCATCTTTCTTCGGCACAAGCACAATATTGGCCACCCATTGCAGATACTCAGTTGTTACAAGGAAACCAATATCAATCTGCTTATGCGCTTCCTCTTTGATCTTCACAGCCATATCATGACGTGTTCTTCTCAACTTCTGCTTGACTGGCGGGCATTCTGGCTTCAACGACAATCTATGCTCCACAATCTCAGAATCCAAACCAGGCATGTGTTGATAGGACCAAGCAAACACATCTGAATATTCTCTAAGAAGATCAATCAATCCCTTCTTAGCATCTGGACACAGTCGAGCCCCAATCTTGACTTCCTTCACATCATCTTAGGAACCCAAATTGACTAGCTCAATCTGCTCTTCAAACGGCCGAATAATCTTTTCATCTTACTCAAGAAGACGAGACAATTCATCACTCACTTCTACATCACTTTCCTCCTCGGCCTCAAACACAGGGAATTCAAAATTTGGAGAAGGAGAAGGATCATTGTATTCAATGGGGTTAAGAACCAACCTGCATAATGATTTGATATTTTGATTTTAGAGAACTGAATTTGTGACCAAATATTATGCAGATGGACAATTATAATATTTATTTATGTTTTTTGTGATTACCATTTTTAGAATAAAGCAAAAAGTAAAAACAAACATCAAAGATGTGGATGAATAGAATTAATTTTATTAATGATCAATTTAAATTTCCCAAACAATGTTCAATTCGCCCTTAGGCATAGGAGAAGGATTTTAAAATATAAAAGCAATTACTTAGATCGATGCAAAATAACAGGAATATCAACAGCAGTCCAATTAATGCATGTCTTTCCATGCGTTACAAAGTTGGTGCAATCTTCCACTTCGCTATCCTCTAGCACAACAGCTAAGTGTTGTTCATTTCCATGAATGAACCCTCCGCTACGGAAGCTGAGTTGCATATCTTCAGATCTTGCAATTGATGAGCCTTTCTGGAACCCCAAACCGGTTTTGCCTTTGTTGTTGGAGACCTCTACCATGCGCCCCCACTGATCAACAATACCTTCTTCAACAATCTTCTAAGCATCTTTCAACGAGGACATAGGTGCCCTAACTCTCTTCTCAGCAACAATAGACAAGGCATGGAACGGAGTTCCAACCTCATCCTCAGCTTCAACATACGAGAAAGATGACAGATGGCTAACCAACAATGCCTTCTCTCCTCTAACAATCACAAGCTTGCCATTCTTGACTAATTTCAATTTCTGATGTAGAGTAGAGGTAACAACTCCTGCTTCATGAATCCATGGCCTTCCCAATAAACAACTGTAGGCCGGGTGGATATATGTTACTTGAAAAGTAATATGAAAATCACTCAGACCTATCTTGACTGGAAGGTCCACTTCACCAATTACTGTCTTGCACGAACCATCTAAGGCTTTGACGATAACACCGTTATACCTCATGGGCGCTCCTTGGTAAGATAGCTTCGACAAAGTTGACTTCGGAAGCACATTTAGTGACGACCCGGTGTCAACAAGCACATTTTGACAAAGCATCTTCCTTACAGTTCATTGAAATATGCAAAGCCAGGTTGTGATCTCTTCCCTCTTCAGGAAGTTCTTCATCGCAAAAGCTAAGATTATTGCATGAAGTGATGTTAGCCACGATGTGATC
Organism: Lathyrus oleraceus; assembly: GCF_024323335.1. Classification (NCBI taxonomy): domain Eukaryota; kingdom Viridiplantae; phylum Streptophyta; class Magnoliopsida; order Fabales; family Fabaceae; genus Lathyrus; species Lathyrus oleraceus. Next base: position 326,971,765 of record NC_066585.1, on the reverse strand, counting down.
AAACTGATCCATAGTAACATCATGCTCTACATATGCTTGTTCAAGAACTCTCTATAGTGCTTCTCTGTGCGCTTCAGAATTCATCAATAAAGACAACACTGAGATTTTGGAGGGAGTCTGGAGCAGCTGCTCAACCACATTAAACTCGCTCCTTTTTATCAATCGGAGTACCTCATCATCATCATTGGCTTTTAAGTTGCTGGATTCACCAGACTTATCTTTTGAACAACCAACTGGATCTACATTAGGCACCTCCATCTTCTTACCAATAATCGTTTTTCCTTTGTTTTCTGGGAACACTGGCCCAAACACTCGACCACTGCAGGTCACCTTTGTTACATTGGCAATGCTCACTACTGAACTAGTCGTAGGTAACGGGGCCTCTTGACTATTCTTTATCATTGTAGCATTGCATTGGTACGGTACAACCTTATCAGATGAATACAGGACTGGGCCCGCTAACCGTATTATCAACGGCGATACTGATCTTTGACTGACATTATTATTGTTGTTGATGTCGTATTGAATTACCAACCGCTCATGTTGCTTGAAAACGGGCACTATGACATTGACGTCGTCATCTGCATGACGAGATTGAACAATTTGAATCATGCCTTCATCCATCAGACGTTGGATGTCCCTTTTCACTACAACACACCCTCTTGGGTTCACACTACAAACAACACAACCACCATGGTCATGTTCACAGTCACTCACTAAACAGATATCCTTGTGGATCTGCACCAAGGATCTTCGGATAAACCGGACGTCATAAACCTTGAATTCTCCAGGACAACTGTCCACCATATTCACTGAAGAGTTCCCATCAGCGGGCAAAGGTTTTTCTTTCACATTCGGTGTACGGTCCTCGAAGGGCACCATACCACTCTTCATAAGCTTTTGAACCTCATACTTCAATGGATAACATTTTTCAATATCGTGTTCGGGTGCTCCTTGATGAAAAGCACAACGGAGCTCAGGTTTATACCACCAAGGAAGTGGTTCTGGGATCTACGGTGGGTTCCTCGATTGAATTAAGTTCTTGAGAACTAGCGAGGGATACAGCTCTGCATATGACATAGGAATCTGGTCAAAAGAGACCTTTTTCCTCTCAAAGGTCTGCTGATGATTGTTGTTAGTATTGTTGTTGGTATTGTTGTTGTTGTAGGTGTTTGTTCTTTGTTGCGGTTGTTGTTGTTGACGTTGATGTTGTTGTTGTTGTTGACTTGGTGTTACTTGTTGATTATAAAATACCGGAATTACTAATGACACTTGATGATGATGATGTTGATGGGATGTTGGATTTCTTCTGATCTGAGGCCTCCTCTACCTCCCACTGATTACTGCGTTGGTCTCACTGTCCTTCTTCTTACCAAAGTTGCTACCATATCTCTTGCTTGTTGACGCCTCATCTCTTGACAACCGTCCTTCACGGACTCCTTCCTCAAGTCTCATCCCCATGTTTACCATTTCGGTAAAATCACTGGGGGAACTAGCGATCATGCGTTCATAATAAAATGAACTAAGAGTTTTCAAGAAGATCTTTGTCATTTCTTTCTCCTCCAAAGGAGGAGTGATCTGGGCAGCCAACTCCCTCCATCTTTATGCGTATTCTTTAAATGTCTCTTTGTCTTTCTGAGACATAGACCTCAACTGGTGTCTATCCGGCGCCATGTCCATATTATACTTGTATTGTTTCACAAAAGCTTCTCCCAATTCGTTGAAAGTGTGAATGCTTTCACTATCCAACCCCATGTACCAACAGAGTGCAACACCAGTCAGGCTATCCTGGAAGTAGTGAATAAGAAATTGATCATTATCTGTCTGAGTAGACATCTTGTGAGCATACATCACGAGATGACTGAGCGGACAAGAGTTCCCCTTATACTTTTCAAAGTCAGGCACTTTGAACTTCACCAGGATCTTGACATTGGGCACCAAACATAACTCGACAGCACTCTTCCCAAACAAATCTTTACCTCTCAACGTCTTCAATTCCTTGCGTAGCTCAAGAAACTGATCTTTCATTTCGTCCATCTTCTCATAAACATCCGAACCCTCGGACGGCTCGGAATGATAGATGGTATCCTCTACGCGAGGCAAAGAGTGCACAACAGAAGGTGGCACGGAAATGACATGGCTAGCTGCCGACATGGAAGAAAATGTAGGCACAGAGCCTTCAGACACAAAGTTGGGCGGCATTCCCCACGGGAATCCGGCAGGCATATTCAGCGCGAAATGGGCGGTAACAACAGGCATGGTAGAGGTAATCACCTCTACAGTCCTCGCGGGAGGAGTTGCAGGTGTTGGGGAAGCTTGATTCTGAGCAGCAAGAACTGACTCCATCATGGCAGTCAAGCGGGCGATCTCGTCCTTCAGCTCTCTGTTCTCTTGCTCTAAATTTTCTATGATTTTCAGATGATTGGCTCGGGTATTGTATCGGTGAGTCAGCTTGGCTAAAGCACAGAAGAAACGCCAATCAGACATCTGGCAAAAACCTGCTTATGCAAATGATGCATGAAATGCAATGCTTGATTATTTTTATTTTTCAAGTAACTTACTATATCATTTGCAAATATATAATATTTAAACGGCAATTGCAACAATTTGATATGACCAAAAATCTCTTTTTACTTATATAAATTGGAAATATTACACTGAGTACAATTTTAGAAACCAAAATAAAACGATACAAGAGAAAAGGAGACTAGTCATCCTAAGGATCCCTAACAACAATGTCAGAAGATCTAGCTGAAGGCACGTACTTCCTTCGAATGCGACGGATCTCGGTCTCAAAAGAAGCCTTCATTTGAGTCTTCTCGAGGACAAGCTGATCAACAATCTTCTTCCAAGCAACGGAAGGCTGAGACATGCTAGAAGATGAAACCTCTGGCTCTCTCAGTCTCTTTGTCACTCGGTATTCAAGTAGCTCAATCAGTGCATCTTTATCCTTAGACTCCAACTACAACTCTTCATTCTTCTTGCTCAAAGCACGAAAATGCTCTTCCCACATATCCTTCTCTTGCTTCATCTTGGCGAGCGCGTCTTCCAACTCCTCTACATCTTGGTTAGGGAGAGTTAATGGCTCAACCACAACCATAGACATAGGTCTTTCACAAGGATAAGGTATCTTCAACTTCATATCTCTCTTCTTCACCCAAAGAGTGTAAGCTTCCAAAGCTACACAATTGCACGGACTAAGCTCAGATCTTCCTTTCCTATGCACATTATGCCAAGCATGCACAATCTTCTGCTTCAAATATTGGGGATCTTTACCCTCTTGATAGAAAAGACCTTCTAACAACATGTTATTAGGTTTTTCTCTAAAGGGGAACCCAAGTTGACGACGAGCCAAAGCAGTGTTGTAGTTAATTCCTCCTTATGTACCAATGAGAGGAACATTAGAGAATTCACCACAACTACCAATAATCTCCAAACTGCTTAAGGACGGACCATACCAAACTATATCATCATTAGTGAGAGACTTAAGTCTCTGAGACCACCTTAGACATTGTTTGTTCTCCACAAAAGTAGGTGTCTGAGGCAAGTGCGAAATAAACCACTTGTACAGAAGACGAATACAACAGACAATCATTCCACCGCCTTTAGAATTCCTTAGATGCAAAGAGAAATACATATCACCCAACAGAGTAGGCACAGGATTCCCAATCAAGAAAAGTCTAATGGCGTTAACATCAACAAAACCGTCAATGTTAGGGAAAAAATCTAATCCATAGATGAGCAACACAAAGATAGCTTCAAAAGCGTCCATACTACCAGCTTGAGCAAAAGCAGTAGCTTCCTTGATGAGGAAAATAGATGGCAACCCAAACAACCCTCCTTTCTTCATCCAATGAGCCTCTATTTCAGACCTCTTCAAAAGAAGAGTTTCAACAATAATACTAGATTGGGGAATCTCCTCCAATCGACTAAAAGGCACTCTACTAGAAACAGGTATCCCCAAAAGATGATAATACTCCTCCAATGTAGGCACAAGCTGAAAATCTGGGAAAGTGAAACAATGGTAGAGAGGATCATAGAACTGCACTAGCACACTCAAGAGTCCTTCATCCACATCAGCAAACAAGATGGACATAAGCTTCCCATGATGTTGTTCGAAGTCCAAGGGATCTAATACAAAAGATGCTAGCTTCCTTAACTCTTTCAAGTCGGGACATCTGAAACTATACTTCTTAGTGTTCCTTCGTCTAAATCCATGGTATGAAAATATTTGCAAATGATACCTTAGTTCCTTGAAATTTTCGTGTGATGAAAGTTATGATGTGCATGAATGCATGAATGCAACAATTACAAATAAGGGATCACACACAAGGAAAACAAAGGTCAAGGGATGAATCAAGTAATTGTCAAGATCAATCATCCATTTTGGTGGATTATGGCTTTCACCTTATCAACACCCAAGTTCCATTGATATTGACAAGACTTGATTGGATCAACCAAGAATCAAGGGTTTGTTGTGAGTCACGAGCATGGAGTCTGGGTAAGAACCATCCCAAAGGAGTGAACTAAGGATAAAAACATGTAGATCATGTTCTAAAAAGTTTCCAGAGTGTTAATTCCATCTATCGGATTTACAGGTTAAGATGACTGACTCATCGACCCATAATATTCTCAAGAGAAACTCGTCTGAGTGTAGTATCGCGTAACAACTGTTATCAAGTCTACACTTGAACAGTTTCCGCACTACGTCCTAAATAGGCCAAGATGGGTTAAATCTTCTAAGGTCCTCAGCTTCTCGGACCCAATTAGAAATACTAATGCCTAACCACAAATACTTGTGTGACATTTCCAAATCCAAAAGAGTCTCCACTGAGCAGATGGATCTCAAGCCAACTTGTTAAGGACTACTCCACACAAGTCGAACATGACTATACCATCCTCCTATCTTAATTGCGCTCAAGTTCGGGTTAGAACTTATCTCACCCCTCAGAGATCACCAAGCACAACAAGCAGATTATATCACACATACATATATACAGACATCATATATATACAAATATATACACATAAAAAGTAGGCTAAACCCACTGGAGACTACTCTCCAGCAGAGTCGCCACTTAATTTCTGTAGAGGGAAATTCATGATCATCAAGCTATGGATAAGCTAGAGATCAAATAACAAGAGTCGCCACCGTGCTTTTATTGTTTCCAAGGGAAAAGAGAAAAAGTATGAACAAAACCCAAAAGTAAGAAGTTTTCAAATCAAAACTAATAAAAAGTCAGAGATCACAGGTAAGGGGGTTGGTTACATAGAGTGAAGGTGTTAGCACCCAAAGTGTCTTAGATACTCCTAGGGAGCCCTTTTTGTGTGCATATGTACTTGGTATAAAGTGATGTTTACAAACAAATAGAATGGGGGGATGAGAAAAGAATTTATTAATTATATTTTTGTGTTTGACAAGACCTTCGGTCTTGTGCCTACGTACCAACATAAAAATGAGGGATCAAAACCTCGTAGTTCGTGATACAAATTTCAAAGTGGATGCATTACTTTTAACAAAAATTAAGTTTGAAAGGCACAAAGGCCTAAAATGGTTTGAATGAGTTAGTTCTTTTTGGCTTTTTTTGAAAGTTTAAGTCAAGTAAAGTTAAGTCTATTTACAAGTTTGATTTAAGAAAAGAAGTTTGAAAATGCAATGGCATAAGGCCAAAGTTTCTATCTGTTTGCAAAAGTGGTCAAAGTTTAGAACAAAAGTAGTTCACACAAAGAAGATTTTGAAAAAATGGAGGGAGAGATTTTGAAATTAAAGAAATGGGGAGAAGATGAAGAGACTATCCTATGTACAAAATTAAAAGTTTAGAGTTGAAAAGCTCTGACCAAATGGGTAGCAATCCAATAGACAAGAATGTCAATAGAAACCCATAATTCCCTTGGACTTTTAGAATCAAGCAACACCCACATGCACAATTATATTATCTTGAAGAGTAAGGCATCAAATTTAGATGGCCATATCAAAGCTTATCCATTCCATGATCTTCTCCAAAATAGCCCATGTAACAGATGAATTCCACAAGTCACATGTTCAAAATAACAGCTTCACAATGATCACGTTACAGATGTACTTAGAGAGGTCTTCAAAGATGTATCAGATGAATTTCAAATTACAAGCATTTGGTTCTTCTACAATTTGGCATTGGCCAAGCCCTTTAGCATAGGAAGGTTGCCTAGATTCTAAGTCCATTAGTCCAAGATCAAGCCAACAGTCCACTCAAAAGTTTTTTTAAGGGTTTTTTGTTATTATTATGTACATTAATGGTCAAAGACCACACAAACAAGCAAAATATACACAATCAAAATATATCACACAATATGGTCCAAATGGACAAAGTGAAAATTGCATTAACATTAACAATTAGAATGATATGAACAATGGCAAATGAAATAGAGTGCTAAAAGTAAATTACATTAAAGTAAAATCTTGAAATTAAATGTTAGTAGTTAATTGGTTAGAAGTTAGTATTGTTTGGCTTTTGCTTTTCATTTCAAGACATTCTTTGGAGAACACTCAAGCCACTTATCACAAGCATGAATCCTTGAGCCAAAACATCTTCCAAAGGAAGGAAAGAAGGCCAAGTTTCCACACAATACCATGAAAGAGGGGAGACTTACAATCTCACTAACTAGAATGCTTATGCCTTTTATGTCACAAATGTAGCGTTATGTTAAGCAATCGTAATTGGACTTATGTAGAAGTCCCAACTATTTGAGGTCGGACAATAGAATTTTGGTGTTAATGCATGTTAGAGATATAATATAATTGACTATGCTCATGAAACATACCACACACAAAAAGAATATGCAAAAGGTGTGGCCTAATTTCATCCATACTCATGTCAATTTTTCAATCAACTAGCATTAGGACTTTGAGATGTCATATGCCAAATGGAATGAATGCATAAAGAAGAGGAATGAGATGAAAAGGGAGGGGAATGGATCAAAACACAAATTGGTCAAAGGAGGACTTTTACCAAATTAATATCATCCATTCATTTTGGGAGATGGAATGTACATTCCATCAATCCCCTAAATCCAATGATATTAATTTGACAAAGTCAAATTAATCTTGACCAAGGCCCAACAACAAGAGTCAAACATAAACAAGTCATCACAATTGGTCAAGAAAATTATTTGGCATTTATTCAAATTAAAATACTAAAATAGTGCATTTAAATTAAATATGGTTTGTCCAATTCCTAAAATCTCATCAAAACACCAAAGAAATGACAATGAGATTTATCATAGGTCAAACAAGGTCAAAAGACCTTGGAGAAAAAATTTCATAATTTTTGGATATTTAAAAATATTTTTAAACAATTAAAAACAAATGCAAAATCAATTAATTCATGAAAAATATTAATAATGATCCAAAAAATAATTTTAGTTCAGAATATGAAAGAGAAAAATATTTGAAATTTTTTGGTGAAAGTCCTATATTTTTTTTGGATCAATATTGAATTTAATATGAATTAATGAAAATAATGTAATTACGATAAAAATTTAAATATCAGAAAAAACATGGACCGCTTGATCTCCCTCATTAATTGAGGTGGTAGATCAAGTGGCCAGAAACACGCGTTCCACCGTGCATGTGAGTCAGCAAGCAATATGCATGGTATTCAAAAGGAACGATCGTGATTAAAACAAATCAAGAGGATCATGTGGTTGTGAGACATGCCAGCGCATGGCCGAAGCTGTAGCTCCGGTCTTCTTCTCCGGTGGACTTCACTGGACTTGTCCACCATCAACCATCACCAAAATTAAAAACAAGGACATGATTTCAAAGTTAAAATCGCATTGAGCTCGAATCTGGCCTCAATTCACTGTAACTCCAAGTATATTGAGAGATACATGGAGTTGAAATTTGAGGTACATGAATTGAGTTACTTCGATTTGGCCTCAAAGCAACTCAATCTTCTTGCCTATATTGGTAGGACTTCAGACAACCAAAGAATCAATAGAATTGAGCAAGAATTTGAGAGAATCAAAGAGATCAAAATTTCTGGAAAATACCTTCAATGGAGGTCTAGATTCAACTGATCTTGATCTGGCTTGTGCTTGATCTCACTCCACTTGCTTGCAAAAGAAGGATTGGATGCTTAAAAGGCTGTGGATTCTTGGAGATTTGAATTTCAAAACAGTGGAAATTCAACCTCAATTTCGAATGAATTTCTCAGGTTTATCCTTTGCAAAGTGAGGGTTAGAGATGGGGATCAAAGCTGGCGTGAATGTGTTGATTGCTGAGCATATGAGGCTCCATTTATAGCTGCAACCATTGATATTTGCACACTTTAAATAACTTTCTAAATTTGGTCATTGATGATGCATGGGTACATGGGTGCGCATAGGCCCATAAAACCATTGCCATAAGTTCACAAATGAATGTTAGATAGTCTGAATTCATCTTGGATTGCAAGGCAAGTGTACATTTGGATTTGAAGTTTGATCTTTGCCAAGTGATGAGACCATGTTCATGCCATGCGCATCCTATTCATTCCTTGTCCAAAATGAGTAAATTTGAGCTCTTTGGAAAGGTGAGATAAAGAGGAACAACTTTCATGTCCAACAAGTTTTCATTTGGAGCTTGGAACTTGAAGAAATTTGAGGTGGAAGTTTGGAAATTTTTAACATATCAAATTTTTTCTAAGTGTCAAGCCATATGTCTCAACATTCCACCTTGCTTAACTTTTTATATGAGCTTCAAATGAGAAACATGTCTTCATAAAAGTTGTATACATTTCAAATACATTCAAAATGGTCACCAATTTCATGTCATTTGGATTTGAAATGAAAGAGTTATGCATTTTTGAAGTTCGGAAAATCACTTGATCAATGGTATAGGTCAAAAGAGACCTATAATGTAACCTCATATCACATGCTCAAAAAATTTGAATTAGCTCCCACTCCAAACATAAAAGTTTAAGTAGACACATCTAATTTTATTGTGCAACTTGGAAATCTTTCATCTCATAAAAACTGAGCAACTTATGGCGTTGGGAATTTGACTTTCAAATTAGGGTTTAGACAAAATGACCTATAATGTTTCAACATAGAAAAGGATTTTCCAAGCAAAATTAGCTCTAGGTCTCAACATGAAATTTGTTTAGAATGTCATTTAGAGTATGTTTTCTCTTGGAATAATTTTCATATGGTGAAAATTGTAGGATATAGGGTCTAGGGAGACGCAATTTTGATTTGATGAACCCCTTTGGCCAACCACCATCAACCAACTTGCTAATTTCCAATTCTCTTGACTTTCTTGGCTCATGGTAGATCATATATGCATAAGATGATGAATTTTGAAGTGTCCCTTGATAAATTTGATCAATTGGTGAGATAGCTTGTTGGAGAAGTTACTCAAGATACCTAGTGAAACTAGGGTTTCCAAGGCCAATCACCCTCAAACTCTTGAAGAAAACTTGATAAATATAACATGTAGAGAACATTGGGACTCATATAATGCTTATAACTACTATTGAATCAATTCTTGGTTGTGCTTTTTGTTCATGGGGGTCTCAAACCCTTGATGTGAACTTGATGAATCAATGAGATCATGCCCTTCCTACAAAAGAGTTAGACAAAATGCAAAGACATATTTTTGGTATTTGGTTAGTGAAATGATAAAATACAATTATGATACAATCACAAAGTGCTTGGTGATCTCTCCCAAAATAAACCCAATGAAAGAGGGGTGAGGAGGATGCCAAGGTATGATCCCAATTCTAGTGTTTATGATGAAATTGCATGAGGGATCTTAGGGTCAAAATTAGGGTCTTACAGTATCCATGCAAATCAAATGGGAGCATCTCATGCCAATCTTTATATGTTACAACCATTTTATGAATGATTTTCTTGTTTGTAGCTTCAACAACCCCATTCATCTTGGGTCTGTAGGGAGAAGAATTATGATGTGCAATCTTGAAGTCTTTACAAAGAGCTTCCACCATATTATTGTTCAAGTTAGACCCATTATCAGTAATGATCTTACTTGGCACACCATAAAGGTATATAATCTGATTCTTGATAAACCTCACAACAATTTGCTTGGTTACATTTGCATACGATGCCGCTTCAACCCACTTTGTGAAGTAGTCAATAGCCACCAGAATGAAACGATGTTCGTTCGAAGCTTTGGGCTCAATCATCCAATCATATCAATTCCCCACATGGAGAAGGGCCATGGAGAGGAAATAACGTTCAAGAGTGTCAGAGGAACATGAATCTTATCTGCATAAATTTGACACTTGTGACATTTCTTCATAAACTTGCAACAGTTATATTACATTTGCTTCTATACCGGCATCTAGCTCGGTCATGTCTGTTCCATCTCCAGTTGTTCATACCTTGCCTCGAGTTGAGGACACCATCTACCATTCTGAGCCGTCCGAGGTCCCAGGTGTTTATGAGAATATAGATGAAATGAAGGATCAGTTCCTTGAGTTGCACAAGGAGTTGAAAACTTTGAGAGGAAAATACCTGTTTGGTAAGATTGCTACTGAACTCTGCTTGGTACCAAATGTGAAGATCTCGATGAAGTTCAAAGTCCCTGACTTTGGAAAGTATAAGGGAAACACTTGTCCACTTAGCCACCTTGTTATGTACGCCAGAAAGATGTCAACTCAAACTGATAATGATCAATTACTGATTCATTACTTTCAAGGCAGTTTGACTGGTGCCGCTCTGAGATGGTATATGGGGCTAGATAGTGCAAGTGTTCGTACTTTCAGTAATTTGGGTGAAGCTTTTGTGAAGCAGTACAAGTATAATTTGGACATGGCGCCTGGTAGAGACTAGCTGAGGTCTATGTCTCAGAAGGACAAAGAGACATTCAAAGAATATGCTCAAAGATGGAGAAAACTTGCTGCTCAGATTAATCCTCCATTGGAAGAGAAGGATATGACGAAGATTTTCCTGAAGACCCTGAGTTTGTTTTATTACGAAAGAATGATTGTCAGCGCCCCTAGTGACTTTACTGAGATGGTAAATATGGGGATGAGATTAGAGGAAGGAGTCCGTGAAGGACATCTGTCTAAGGAAGAAGTGTCATCCAGTAAGAAATATGGGAGTGGGTTTGCCAAAAGGAAGGAAGGAGAAACCAACTCGGTATCTGTAGGGAGGCAGAGGAGGCCTCATGTCAGAAGAAACCCTCAACTACGTCAGAATCAACATCAAGTTTCATCAGTAATTCCAGTGTTTTCTAACAATTCCAACAATCAATCTATCCTGATTCAGCAACAACAACGTCAACAACAACCGCAACAAAGAACTAACTACAACAACAACAAAAATAATAATCAACAACCAACCTTCGAGAGAAAGAAGGTCTCTTTTGACCCTATTCCTATGTCATATGTCGAACTGTATCCATCTTTGGTTCTCAAGAACCTACTCCAACCAAGAAATCCACCTCAAATTCTCGAGCCACTTCCATGGTGGTACAAGCCTGAACTCCGCTGCGCCTTTCACCATGGAGCTCCTGGCCATGATATTGAGAACTACTACCCGATGAAGTATGAGGTGCAGAAGCTTGTGAAGAGTGGGATGGTGTCCTTTGAGGACCGTGCGTCGAATGTAAAAGCCAATTTGTTACCCGCTCATGGTAATGCTTCAATCAACATGGTAGATGGTTGTCCTGGAGAGTATAAGGTTTACGATGTTCACCATATCAGACAGTCTTTGGTTGCAATTCATAGAGATATCTGTTTGGTCAGTGATTGTAAGCATAACCGTGATGGTTGTGTGGTATGCAGTGTGAACCCTCGAGGATGTGTCATTGTCAAGAGGGACATTCAGAGGTTGATGGATGAAAGGCTTATCCAAATTTGTCAGTTAAGGGAAGTAGATGATGTGAATGTGATAGTACCAGTGTTCAGGACCCATGAGCGGGTAGTAATTTAGTTTGATAGTAAAACCAACAACAATGTTAATCGATTGGTATCACCATTGGTTATACGGTTAGAGCGCCATGTCCCGTATGCATCTGATAAAGATGTTCCCTATCAGTATAATGCCACCATGGTGGAGAATGGTCAAGAGATTTCGTTGCCTGTGGCAAATTCTATGGTAAATATAGTTGATATCGCAAAGGTGACCCATAATGGTCGTGTCTTCGGTCCAATCTTTCTGAAAGAGGTAGAAGATGGTGCAGTTAGTAAGAATGTGGATGTGCCTGTAGTGAATCCAGTTAGTGCTCCAATGTGTCAGTCTAGTGAATCCAGCAAGTTGAAGCCTGAAGATGATGATGAGGTATAAAGATTGATTAAGAGGAGCGAGTTTAATATGGTGGAGCAGCTGCTCCAAACCCCGTCAAAGATTTCAGTGTTGTCTCCGTTGAGGAATTCTGAAACACACACAGAAGCATTGCAAAAAGTATTAGAGCAAGCCTATGTGGAGCACGACGTGACTGTGGATCAGTTTGACCACATTGTCGCTAACATTACTTCCTGTAATAATCTGAGTTTTTGTGATGAAGAGCTTCCTGAGGAAGGTAGAAATCACCATCTGGTACTACACATTTTGATGGATTTCAAGGAGGATGCATTGTCTAATGTGTTAGTTAATACTGGTTCTTCCCTGAATGTGTTTCCAAAATCAACTCTATCCAGGCTTTCTTACCAAGGCGCCCCGATGAGGTATAATGGCGTAATTGTAAAAGCGTTTGATGGTTCTCGCAAAACCGTCATTGAAGAAGTGGACCTTCCAGTCAAGATAGGTCCGAGTGATTTTCAAATTACCTTTTAAGTAATGTACATCCACCCGTCCTATAGATGTTTATTGGGAAGGCCATGGATACATGAAGTTAGAGCTGTAACATCCATTTTGCAACAAAAGCTTAAATTTATGAAGAACGGCAAACTTGTCATTGTTGGTGGAGAGAAGGCACTCTTAATAAGCCATCTTTCATCCTATTCTAATGTTGAAGGTGAGGAGGAGTTTGGGACTCCGTTCCAAGACTTGTCTATTGCTTAAGTGGAAAAAACTGGGGTACCCATGTCTTCTTTCAAGGATGCTCAGAAAGTTATCGAGATGGGCAGTACTGATAAGTAGGGGCGCATGGTAAAGATTGATGAGAATAATAATAGGGCTGGATTGGGATTTCAAATAATGTCGTTCAACGACAAAGCTGGAGAAGTGCAACCGAGTTTCCATAGTGGAGGGTTCATTCATGGTAATGAACAACACTCAACCGATGTGATTGAAGATGATAAAGACGAAGACTGCACCAACTTTGTGACGCACGGTGAGACTTGCAACAATTGCGTTGTTGTTGATATACCTATTATCATTCACCACTCTAGGTAATTTGTTTTCATGTTTTAAGAAAACTCCTTCTCCTATGCCTAAGGGAGAAGTGAACATTTTTAGGCATTTTCAATTATCATTAATAAAATGCAATTCTATTCATCCACATAAATGATGTTTTATTTTTACTCTTTTTGCCTTTCTAAAAATGGTAATCACAAAAAAAAACATAAATAAATAAATAATAATTGTCCATCTGCATAATATTTGGTCATAATTCACTTTTCTAAAATCAAAACATCAAATTATTATGCAAGTTGGTTCCCAAACCCATTGAATACAATGATCCTACTCCCTCTCCAAACTTTGATTTCCCTGTTTTTGAGGCTGAGGAAGAGACTGATGAAGAGGTATCTGATGAATTGTCTCATCTACTTGAGCATGAGGAAAAAACCATTCAGTCGTTCGAAGAGCAGATTGAGTTGGTCAACTTAGGTTCTAAAGATGATGTGAAGGAAGTCAAGATAGGGTGTCAACTATGTCCAGAGGCTAAGAAGGGGTTGGTTGATATTCTTAGAGAGTATTCCGATGTGTTTGCTTGGTCCTATCAAGACATGCCTGGGTTAGATTATGAGATTGTAGAGCATAGATTGTCGATGAAGCCAGAATGCCCGCCAATCAAGTAGAAGTTGAGGAGAACTCATCCTGATATGGCAGTGAAGATCAAAGAGGAAGTGCAGAAGCAGATTGATGCCAGTTTTCTTATTACCGCTTAGTATCCATAGTGGGTGGCCAATATTGTGCCTGTTTGAAGAAGGATGGAAAAGTCTGTATGTGTGTTGATTATAGATAATTGAACAAAGCTAGTCCGAAAGATGATTTCCCTTTGCCACACATCGATATGTTGGTAGACAATACATCTAAATTAAAAGTCTTTTCGTTTATGGACGGATTTTCCGGTTATAATCAGATCAAAATGGCACCCGAAGATATGGAGAAGACCACATTCATTACGCCCTAGGGAACATTCTGTTATACAGTGATGCCTTTCGGTTTAAAGAATGTTGGTGCAACGTACCAGAGAGCTATGACCATTCTTTTTCGTGATATGATGCATAAAGAGATCGAAGTATGTGTTGATTATATGATTGTCAAATCAAGAGGTGAAGAAGAGCATGTTGAGCATTTGTTGAAGCTATTACAGCGTTTGAGGAAGTATAAACTCCGCTTGAATCTTAATAAGTGTACGTTTAGTGTTCGTTCAGGTAAGTTGTTGGGCTTTATAGCCAGTGAGAAAGGTATTGAAGTTGATCCGGCCAAGCCCAAAGCAATACAAGAAATGTATGCGCCCAAAACTGAGAAGCAAGTCAGAGGTTACCTTAATCGCTTGAATTACATCCCAAGATTTATATCGCATATGACTGCCACATGTGCGCCTATATTCAAGCTTCTTCGGAAAGATCAGTCTTGTGATTGGACCGAAGATTTCCTTAAAGCTTTTGACAGTACCAAGGAGTATCTGCTTGAACCTCCGATTTTGTCTATTCCTGTCGAAGGAATACCATTAATCATGTATTTGACTGTGCTTGAAGAGAGTATGGGTTGTGTTCTTAGTCAGCAAGACAAAACGTGGAAAGAAAGAGTACACAATTTACTACCTCAGTGTAGCGGTGTATTCGTCACTTTATGATTTATTGATTAAATCAAAAGCAAAGCATACAAAGAATCGAGTCGCCACCGCACTTTTATTTATCCAAAGGAATGGCTAAAAAGCGAACAAAAGCCTAAGAAGTTTTACACATAGAAAACCAATGAAAAGATCAGAGATCTGGGTAAGGGGTTAATTACGCAATGGGAAGGTGTTAGGCACCCAAAACGTCCTAGGTACTCCTAGGGAGCCCTTTTCACAACTTGTTGTACGAAATGTTATTTGTTTATGAAATATTTATTGTGCAAACATGGATTGAAGGGATGAGAAAAGAATGTACAAGTTAATATTTTTGTGTTTGAACGGATGAACCCGTTGCCTACGTGCCTTTCCATGGAAGGTAAGGATCAAAACGCCGTAGTTCGGCTAAAAGATTTCCAAAATATGAGTGAATTCATTTTAAAACAAAAGCCCTAAGGTCTTTCGTTATCCACGGGAGAAAACTCAACCTTATACAAACAACAAGTCCACCACGTGAGAAAAGCTTCAACTTGCTAGTGAGGAGTTAACCTTATAATAAGCAAGGAAGTCTTGCAATTCAATCACTAAGGACAAAAGGTGAGATTAACATCAACCACTAAGATAATTGAGATCTATGGCTAATGTATGAAGACTTATCAAGAATGGACAAAGCCACAAAAACAATTGAATGAGTGAAATTAACCAATTAGAATTTATTCACAAAAGATGGTCAAAATGTGATTAGAATTCAATTCAAAGAAGTATTATGAAAATGAAGTTTGAAAATCAAAGGCTTAAGGCCTAGGTTTCTAATTTGAAAAGAAGTGAAAATGTTTGCACAATAGTCTTCAAGTTGGGATTAACATGCAAATGGAGGTTTAAAGAAACAAAAGGTGGGAGGGTGAGGAAGTAAAACTTCTTAGGTGTTCACCTCTTGAAATCATATGTAGATGATTCAAGTGATTCCTTTGGAAAATGCAACAATGCAAATAACAGATGAACAAAGTAAATGGATACCGGATGCCAATCAATGGACTTATTCCAATCTCCTAAAACAAAACATGGATACCAGATGCCAATCAATGGACTTACACTAATCTCCTAAAACAAAACATGGATACCACATGCCAATCAATGGACTTACACTAATCTCCTAAAACAAAACATGGATACCAGATGCCAATCAATGGACTTACACTAATCTCCTAAAACAAAACAGAAACAATGATACCGGATGCCAATAAATGGGCTTATACTCGACTTCAAGGAAAGGAATGCCAATGAATGGTCTTAGTTCCAAATCCCTTCCAGATCATGGGAAACAACTGCCAATAAATGGACTTACAATTGACTCCTCAATGGACAAACAAAAGTGTCACAAAGATATGAACAATGATCATGAAATGATGTACAATTAATGATGATAAATGCACAAAGGCACACTCAAACAAATATGCACAGATGAATCAAGTAAGCAAACAAGCATGTCAATTAGCACACACTATATGCAATCAATTAGGCTCAATCAAGGTTAGGCTTTACAGCCAACTGGAATGGGGTAATTTGTGCTCTTAACCCTAACATTGAGAGTTAGGGTGAAGCAAATGAAATGGAGATGAGGGGTGTGCCTCATAGCTCTTATCCCTGGTCTGGGAGAGCTTTAAACAATAGAAGGTATGTGAGTTCAGAAAGTTGGAACGCTTCTCCACAAGTGATTGACTCTATAAGATCTTGGGTTAGTATTCACAATGCATCAACACATGGTGTGAGCAAAGTGAATGACACACTGAGTAGCAGGAGATGGATTACATATCTCTTTTATCTGCCAATTGCCTCATAAGAGGACTTTTCCTGCTTGGCACAAAATTAAACAATCACAAGCATTGTCTCTTAAGGAGGACTTCAGACAGGTGCCTACCAATAACAGTAGGTCTTCCAGACTACATGAAGATTAGAGATTATACCTAAATGGTTAAGCATCCAAGCAAAGCAAAGTTCACAATAAACTTAAAGCAACTTATGTACATGTGGAAACACTAAACAAATCAGTACAATACTCAGACAATCAAACCACGGTCAATAAGCAACAAACAATCCCAATGTACACAATGTGTAAGCCAAAAGTCAAACTCAAATGAGTCAAAATCAACCTACAAAACACACAAAGATTAGTAATCAAAGGCAAACATCAATGCTCAATGATGAAGCATCAACAACTATGGAACTTGGATGTTCAACCTGAAATCAAAGCTCAATATGTAAGTCACAAACCACTAGGTCAAAGCCTAGAGTCAAAGATGGAGAAAAAAATCCAAAACAGGAGCTGAAATTTAACATGAATCAACTTCAATCACATCTTGACACATTCCAAAAGGTTTCACATCAATATCATTAACCAAAAGCATTTCATGATCAATTAAAGTTCAAGGCAATTTTAAAGCTCAAATGTGATCAACCAGAATGAAAAATCTCAATTAAATCAGAAATGATTCAAATAATTCCAACAAAATTCATGATCAATCACAACATTCATAACATGCATCACACAAAAAATCAGGAGCATTGGACATCATTTGGCATGGCAAACACATCACACAAGTTGAACAACAAAAGGTGTGACACAAATTGTCACACCAACTTAGCACAATCATAAAACAGAAATGACAATTGATAAAAATACCAAATCAACACCAAAATGTCAAGCAATGTGTCTAGTTTCATCATGCAAAATTTCAGAATCATTGGATCAAAGACCAGCATTTCACAAAGGTATAAGCATGGCAAGGTCAAATAAGCATACATGTTCAAACATTCTAGCACAAAATATTATCCAGCCAAGCACAACTTGTAAAATCATGATGATAAAAAACTAGAGAGAATAAGGATCATAACGCAAAAAACCTGGTAATTTTTGGATGAGTTTTCAAATAGTTATGAATTTTTAAAGATGAGGAAAATAAAAAAAAACATGAAGCATAGTATTGGAATATATGGAGGAAAATGAGAAAATATGAGAAGGCATTTGAAATATTGTCACGGCTGGGAATCGAAGTCAGGCAAAATTCAAATGTGGCGCTCAACCTAAACGACGCCGTTTAGCATCAAACCCTAGCGCGCCAAAGCAAAGGCAACAGAAAAGTGTTGCCAAATGGATCAAAAGCGTGGCCTAAACAAATTCGCAGCTAAACCTATGAACTCCGCAGCAAAATCCGCAGGAATTCTGGAAAAATGAAGAACATTCATGTGTTGAAGATGAAGATCATGAAGATCTTCATCTGGATTTTCCAGAAAAATGAAAAGTGTCCAGAAATTGAAGTTGAGCATAGCATCGTGTAGTGCCTTCAACATACATCAATGATCCACAATTATTTCATGCAAAAATAATCAAACACGCACGGATCGAAGAAAATAAGATTCAACATCAAAAATTCAAACAATCATATCTCACTCAAAACAACACCAATTTGCACGATTCAAAGCTTAAAATGATCAGCATACTTAGATCTACAACAACATGGCAAAGAAATTCAAAAATGAGAGATTCGATTTGTAACCTCTTGAATAGCAGAACTGGATTTGGCTTGATTCAAGGCTTGTGATAGCTTCAATTCTACTTTCCAATGCCTATGGAGTTGATTGATGATGAAATTGCAGCTCAAACACACTTGAATTCCACAGAATTTGAAATCACCATTGATGCTTCCATCTTCGAGTATAGCTCAATATGGCACTGCTTCTCTTGGTTCCACGTCTAAACTTACTCAACAACACCTCAGGATCAAGAATCAAGCAATGGAATATGCTTTTGTTTGAAGATTTGCAAGAAATTTTTGAGAGAAAAAATTGATGAATTTGGATCTAGATCTGAAAAATGGTTGCTCCTCCCGAAAACAGTTAGGTTTTAGTTTATATATGCAATGCTAATCATGCTCTAATCAGGTTTAGATCAAATGCAAATGAAATTAGCAAGTTATGGAGTGTAAGTGAAAATTGGTTTTTCACCTCTATGCATGAAATGCATGTGTGAACAGTGCACGAATCTGATTCAAATCCACTCAAACAAGGCCCATGTAAGTTTTGGAAATGGTTTTGTAAGCTCATAATTCACCAAAATGATTTTATGGAATTTCCTTCTCAAAACTTCACGAATGTGCACATGATCATGCAAGTGAAATTCATGTCATGTAATGGATGTTTTGGAAAGTAGAGGTCAAGATGAACAAAATGCAAAAAGAGCCACTCATTTTGGAGCTTTGGTTGAAAAGTTATGTCCATTTGAAGTTCCATACATAGTTTGCCATGATTTGATCATATCTCCTTAACCATACATGAGAAATTGATGATCGTGGACTTTTTGGAAATGGGAGAGAAAGATCTACAACTTTCATGTTCAACAAAATTTCATTTGAAGCTTTCTTGATGATGTAATTTGAAGTTGAAGTTGGACTAAAACCTTTCCATTTTTGGCAAATTCAAATTATAGGTCACTTTCTATTTTTGGAAATTTTGACCTGACTTTAATTCTTCAAGGTGAATGTTTGAAATGTCAAATGAGACTTGTTTGAACATGAATAAAGCATTTCTAATCACTTCCCACCTCCATATCCACAGTTGACCTTGCAGTTGACTTTCTAGGTCTTCAGATGACTGGAGAATGTTCTGATGTAATTCAAGCCTCTACCACTTGGGATTTTGCTTCAAAATGACATCATAGTTCATATGAACTCTTGTGAATGATTGTGGGGTCCAACTTCTCAAGAATGGCCACCATCTATTGCTCAATGACTGCCTTTGACTGTCTTGACCTGTGATTGCTTCATCTGCAAGACAAAGGTTAGATGACATATTTTTGTACTTTTGGTTAGTGATTAAAGGAAAAGAAATGATGTACAAATGCAAGCATGCTTGGTGATCAAGAATCACTCTAAAAAAGATCCTACCCCTAAGGAAGGAAGCAAGGTGTCCAATGATCCTTGAGGCAATGTGATGATATAATATGATGCCATGACGGATCTTAAGGACAAAATTGGGGTCTTACACTCAGTAAGAAATTCATCGATTGTAAGACTTTGTATTCTATGCTTGAAAAGACTTGTTGTGCATTGGCTTGTGCTGCTAAGCGTCTGCGTCAATATATGTTGAATCATACTACTTGGTTGATATCCAAAATGGATCCAATCAAGTATATATTTCAGAAGCCTGCTTTAACCGGGAGGATTTCCCGTTGGCAGATGTTGTTATCCGAGTATGATATTGAATATCGATCTCAGAAAGCGATCAAAGGTAGTGTCTTGGCTGACCATTTGGCTCACCAATCGATTGAAGATCACCAGTCAGTACAGTATGATTTTCCTGATGAAGAGATCTTGTACTTGAAAATGAAATATTGTGATGAACCATTGCTTGAAGAATGGCCAGAACCTGGTTCCCGTTGGGGCATGGTATTTGATGGAGCTGTTAATCAGTATGTTAATGGTATTGGGGCAGTGATTATTACTCCTCAAGGCACTCATTTTTTGTTTACAACTAGTTTAACTTTCAAGTGTACGAACAATTTGGTTGAGTATGAAGCTTGCATTATAGAGCTTGAAAAGGCCATTGTCTATAGGGATTATGCGAGGAGGATTTCAAATTTCTTTACAGAGGTTGAGTTTCATCATATCCCTCAAGATGAAAATCGGATGGCAGATGCTCTTGCAACGTTGGCTTCTATGATTGTGGTGAAGTTCTGGAATGAAGTTCCGAATTTGACTGTGATGCGTCTTGATAGGCCAGCTCATGTGTTTTCTATTGAAGAGGTCAAATGTGAGAAGCCATGGTATCATGATATCAAATGTTTCCTCCAAAGTCAGATTTACCCACATGGGGAATCTTTGAAAGATAAGAAGACTTTGAGAAGATTAGCTGGCAACTTCTACCTGAATGATGATGTGCTTTATAAGAGAGACTTCGATATGGTACTGCTCATATGCGTGGATAGACACGAAGCCGACTTATTGATGACTGAGGTCCATGAAGGTTCCTTTGGTACTCATTCCAATGGACATGATATGGCTAAGAAGATGTTGAGAGCAAGTTACTATTGGATGACAATGGAATATGATTGTTGCATATTTGTGAAGAAATGCCGTAAATGTCAAATATATGTAGATAAGATTCATGTCCCTCTTACACTGTTGAATGTCATTTCCTCTCCATGGCCCTTCTCCATGTGAGGAATTGATATGATTGGCATGATTGAGCCTAAAGCTTCGAATGAACAACGTTTCATTTTGGTGGCTATTGACTACTTCACAAAGTGGGTTGAAGCGATATCATATGCAAATGTAACCAAGCAAGTTATTGTGAGGTTTATCAAGAATCATATCATATGTCGTTCTGGTGTGCCATGTAAGATCATTACTGATAATGGATCAAACTTGAATAATAATATGGTGGAAGCTCTTTGTAAAGACTTCAAGATAGCACATCCTAATTCTTCTCCCTACAGACCTAAGATGAATGGGGTTGTTGAAGCTGCATATAAGAACATCAAGAAGATCATTCAGAAAATGGTTGTGACCTACAAGGATTGGAATGAGATGCTCCCATTGGCTTTGCACAGGTATGGTACATTCATCCACACTTCAACAAGGGAAACCCCTTTCTCACTTATTTATGGCATGGAAGTTGTGCTTCCCGTGGAGGTTGAAATCCCATATCTGCGTGTCTTAATGAAAGCCAAGTTGACATAAGCTGAATGGTGTCAGACCAGGTATGATCAACTGAATTTGATTGAAGAGAAGAGGTTGACTGTCATGTGTCATGGTCAGTTATATCAGCAAAGAATAAAGAAGGCATTTGACAAGAAGGTCATGCCCCGTGTATTCAGAGAAGGTGACCTTGTGCTCAAGAAGATTTTATCTTTCAAACAAGATGCTATGGGCAAGTGGGCTCCTAATTATGAAAGCCCATATGTTATTAAGAGAGCCTTTTCAGACGGTGCTTTGATTCTTACAACTATGGATGGTGAAGAATTCACACGTCTTGTGAATTCCGATGCATTCACGAAATACTTCACCTAAAAAGAAAAGGACAGCTCGCTAAGTTGAAAACCCGAAAGGGCGACTTAGGCAAAAATGAGCGTCTCAGTGGATTGACACCCGAAAGGGCGATCCAGGAAAAAATTAGAGACATAAAACAGAAAATTTATCCCGATAGGTTGAGTACCCCACCATGGGGCAATCTATGCAAAAAATAAGGATTATGGTAAATAACTGCATTCGGTCGATCTCCGATCTTGAGAACAGTTTTGAGCAAGTTAGTCAACTTTGATTCATCCTCAACCGAAGCCAAAAGCACAGTGGATATTGAAGTTGGTAGAGGGATTAGTGATCATTGTATTCAATGTATCCCTTTTCCATGTAAATTACCATTTTTCAACTTTTGTAAAGATCTATGGAGTCTCGTCGTTTACAGACTACCATTCTATTAAATAAAGTTGAACTTTTTATCCAATTGTTTCTACTCTTGTTTGTTTTTTTAGCTAAATAGAATTGAATTTTTATGATGATAATTTTGAAGTTTTGAAATAATAAAAATCATTTTTCTTAAAATAATAAAAGCAATTACTTTTAAAAGCAATTGATCTCAGTAAGGAATATCAACAGCAACCTGAGAGAAGATGAGTCCCAATGGTGGAGCATTGTTGGTCTTCCCCGAGCAGTTGGTTTCATCATTTTTTTCCTCCCCAGCGGCAAATCAGTTTCCCCAGCTGAGTTGGTTAATCGCCTCCCTATCTGAGTTGTAGGCGCATATTCTCAACGGTTTGTATAGATCCAGCACAAAGTTTTATTCCCCTCAAGTCCCCAGCAGAGTTTACTCCTGATCCCCGCCAGTACTGATTCTTGAGCAGTATTTTTGGTCCTCTGCAAGGTTGTCTCCCATTTGGTATGGTGATGACCTAAAATTCCCCGCAGAGTTGATAATTCGGGTCCTCAATAACACCTCAGGATCAAGAATCAAGCAATGGAATATGCTTTTGTTTGAAGATTTGCAAGAAATTTTTGAGAGAAAAAATTGATGAATTTGGATCTAGATCTGAAAAATGGTTGCTCCTCCCGAAAACAGTTAGGTTTTAGTTTATATATGCAATGCTAATCATGCTCTAATCAGGTTTAGATCAAATGCAAATGAAATTAGCAAGTTATGGAGTGTAAGTGAAAATTGGTTTTTCACCTCTATGCATGAAATGCATGTGTGAACAGTGCACGAATCTGATTCAAATCCACTCAAACAAGGCCCATGTAAGTTTTGGAAATGGTTTTGTAAGCTCATAATTCACCAAAATGATTTTATGGAATTTCCTTCTCAAAACTTCACGAATGTGCACATGATCATGCAAGTGAAATTCATGTCATGTAATGGATGTTTTGGAAAGTAGTGGTCAAGATGAACAAAATGCAAAAAGAGCCACTCATTTTGGAGCTTTGGTTGAAAAGTTATGTCCATTTGAAGTTCCATGCATAGTTTGCCATGATTTGATCATATCTCCTTAAACATACATGAGAAATTGATGATCTTGGACTTTTTGGAAATGGGAGAGAAAGATCTACAACTTTCATGTTCAACAAAATTTCATTTGAAGCTTTCTTGATGAAGTAATTTGAAGTTGAAGTTGGACTAAAACCTTTCCATTTTTGGCAAATTCAAATTATAGGTCACTTTCTATTTTTGGAAAGTTTTGACCTGACTTTAATTCTTCAAGGTGAATGTTTGAAATGTCAAATGAGACTTGTTTGAACATGAATAAAGCATTTCTAATCACTTCCCACCTCCAAATCCACAGTTGACCTTGCAGTTGACTTTCTAGGTCTTCAGATGACTGGAGAATGTTCTGATGTAATTCAAGCCTCTACCACTTGGGATTTTGCTTCAAAATGACATCATAGTTCATATGAACTCTTGTGAATGATTGTGGGGTCCAACTTCTCAATAATGGCCACCATCTATTGCTCAATGACTGCCTTTGACTGTCTTGACCTATGATTGCTTCATCTGCAAGACAAAGGTTAGATGACATATTTTTGTACTTTTGGTTAGTGATTAAAGGAAAAGAAATGATGTACAAATGCAAGCATGCTTGGTGATCAAGAATCACTCTCAAAAAGATCCTACCCCTAAGGAAGGAAGCAAGGTGTCCAATGATCCTTGAGGCAATTTGATGATATGATATGATGCCATGAGGGATCTTAGGGACAAAATTGGGGTCTTACAGATGCCCCTATTTAAGGTCATTCTAGCCGGAGAAGTGAAGGTTAAAATCTTCATCTCGACGCGGTAGAATGGGCTTAAATAACAATAATGAGACAAATTTTGGTCCCTAAGAGACCTCATGATGCAGATGTATGCATGCAAAAGAAACAACCTCTGTGGGGAATACCGGTCCACAAAGAAGAAAAGACGATCCATCGGAGTAATACACTCACCAGGACCAGAGACTCTAACAAGACTCTCATGGGGATAAAGAAAAAGAATGCGTGAGCAGGACACGACTTTGAATTAGGGTAAAACTGACACGGCGCGAACAAGACACGACTGGACTAGAGACCTCACTGGGGAGTAAAGGACTCAAACCGGGAAAAAGAATTCCAAAGGAAGACACATCCATTGGAAAGACTCAAGCTGACTCAAACTATACACAAAGGATACTTCGGATGAAAATCCGGACTCGGACTGGGGAAAAAGATTCACACAAAATCTCCCTGCCGGGGAAAAAATGCATATATTGGGGAAAACGCCAATACAGCAAAAGGGCAAAATCACAACGGAAAACTCCACTGGAGAATGTCTAACAAAGAGACTCTCCTGGAGAAAAAACTGCAAGATGAGGTGTTACCAATATAAGGGTAACAGGCTCAAAGAGACATGTGATCTAAACACCGGTATAAGGGTGAAAGAACAACAAGCTCAGGAAGAATGAATATCTAAGATCGGTATAAGGGTGAGAGATATCAATCAACCAAAACATCTGAGAAAGACCTGAAAAAGGTACATCAACTCAGGAAAATCTGACTCCACAGGGGGACCAAGGTCATAATAGGGAGCAGAAAGGAAGGAACACCAAGGATACCGGCTACTGGGTATATAATAGGTGACCGACCGAAGCGTGAATTGGTATATATGCCAAATCACTCATCATCCGAAAGGGGGGCTTGAAAAAGCAAAATCGACTTACAGGATGGACATTCGAATCCACAACGGGAAAACGAATCTTACTCAGCTGGGGAAAAACCCCAAAGAGCGCATGAGATATAATATACATTACCGTCAGAACGTGGATAGTATACTCGCATGAGATATATTATCTATTACCGTCAGAACGTAGATAATATACTCGCATGGAAGGAACACCAGGGATACCGGTTACTGGGTATATAATAGGTGACCAACCGAAAAGAGAGACAATCGATACCAACATCAACAGGGTAAACGAAAGATAACTCACAGGGGATAGATTGCAAGCATCCGACAATTATCCAGGGGAACAACAAATGTTCGATTCCGCAAAGGAATACGAAACTTACTCGACCGGGGAAACACAAAAGGCTTCGACTGAAGAGTGCATGAGATATATTATCCATTACCGTCAGAACGTGGATAACATATTCGCATGGAAGATTATCCACAACCGGTTACTGGGTTAATAAAGGATAAATCAACCGAAAAGAAAGGCATCGGGATACCAAGACTAGGTATATAAAGATGACCGATCAAAGGAGCAACAATCATTACCAAGCAAAAGGGTAAATGAACGAGAAACTCACTAGGGATGCATTGATAAATATCAATGATCCGGGGAACAAATCACTGGCAAACGGTGAAAGGACCCACTGAGGATAAAATTGCTAGCATCCGGCAATTATCCAGAGGACTTGCTGGGGATACAATTGTTAGCATACGGCAATTACCCAGAAGCAAGGAGGGAATATCAACATCGAATACTGGATGAAGATAACCACAAGGAGTAACCATCATCGGTTAGGATGAACAACAAGGTTAACTCTGCAAAGGGGAGAAATGAGGGTTTACAACTATCGAATACGGGGTAGAAGACCACAAGCTCTGGCTGAGGATAAAATTGCTAGCATCCGGCAATTATCCTCAAGAAAGCACAGACTCCGCTAGGGAGACAACCACAACATAGGATTTACAACTACCGAATACTGGGTAGAAGACCACAAAATCCACCATCAACCAGAATGAACCACAAAGGTTACCTCTGCTAGGGGAAAAGAGATAGGACTTACAACTACCGAATACTGGGTAGTAGCCAACAACTCTGATGAGGATAAAAAGATAGGGTTTACATCTACCGAATACGAGGTAGAAAACCAAAACGTCTGCGTGGGAATGAAAGAATCACAATTTCGCACGGGAAATAAAATAGGGTTTATAACAAACCACCAACTGCTGAGGAGCAAGCAAAACTAGGATTTACGACTACCGACTACTGGGTAGAAAACCAACGACTCTTGCTGAGGAATAAAAGGTATATAACCACAAATTCCGCCAAGAGGAAAAGGAACATAGGACTTATAACTATCGGTATAAGGGTAGAGGCCCAAAAGATTCCGCCGGGGATAAAAAGAATTTTTGCCGGTTACTGGGCAATTTATTCATTTATTCCACAGGGAAGCACAAGAAACAGTTGACAAAATGCTAATTCAGGATCAAACCAAAAAGGCAAATTGAAACAAGACTCATCCTAATGAGGATATAACTCAATAGGAAGATCCATCCCAATATATGTGTTGGGAGGAAACGGAAGAAACCGTCATCCACGAGGATATATCTCAGTGGGGAACTGCAAAAGGAAAGACCGACACTTTCTGCTTATGGGGCTGACTCTATATTGAGAGATTAGACACCCGACATCTGCTTGGAAAAGATCTACTAGAGAGATCTATATCACCCATTAGCAGGAGACAACAAACAAAAGATATATGGCAAAAAAATGCAATCATGAATATCTGAATGTTTATGAGTATGCATGAATATGCGTAATTTATGTTTGATGAATGCTGAAAAAACAGACATCTCTAACACAAACAGGCCCAAGAATCAAACGCCCGGTACTACACTTCCAGAGGAAAACAACCAAAGAAGTCCAACTGGAGAGCCAATCTGCCGAAGATCTACATGCTGAAAAGCAAAGATCTGCTGGAAAGCAAAAGGTCAGAGATATCAAAGAAATCACAAAATCTCTGAGTGATGGATCAACAGTCGACCCAACTTGGGAACAGAAGTCCACAACAGGCAGAAACTGCCATAACGACAAATCTGTTGGGGAAATGGAGAAATCGCGAGATTCCTATAGGGGATCCTCAGTATCAACTGGGAAACAAGAGTTCACTGTACAAGCAAGAACTGCTGAAGAGAACAAAACACACAAGTAGAATATAGCCGCACAAGCAACTCTATTGGGGATATTGTCGGCCACTCCGTTGGGGATAAACCCACTGAGAGGAAGTAGATCACACAAGTAGAATCTGCAACAAGCCACTCTACTAGGGATCAAAAGAATTAGGAAATCACCCAAATCTAAAGAGATAGATCACCAACCGACCCAACTGGCGAAACCGACTCTGGCGGGGATTCTGTAGGGAAACATAACAGATACAATCCATCATACCACAAATCTACTGGCGGCTCCACCGGGGATGAGGAGGAGAGCTGGGGATCAACCACCAAATGCTGGACCTCCCAAGCGGAAACTACCAAGCTGCTGAGAAGGAAATAATCACTGCTCTGCTGAAGGGATAGGAGGTAAAAACCTCAACAAGCTCTCTGATGGGAAAATATAACATAAATGAAGTACATTATGCCAACACTCCGCTGGCGACTATACTGAGGAAACAACCGAAGTACCGGGATATCAACCCACCAACCACTGAATCTTCCAAAGGAAAGCAACCATGTTGGGGAGAGAACAATGTTGGAGAGGATTGTGGAGTCCCCAACAAACACTCTGCTCTGGGGAACAAAATCTCAACAGAAACTCTGCTTGGGGAACAACCCCAACAACAATCCGGAGAAAGAGGATACAACCATGCCAGGAATATGAACAAATGTCTTACCCTGTTGGAGACCATGCTACCCTTGGGAGAGCACTGAGAAATTCTTAAGTATCCTTTCATCATTATGAATGTTCACTTTGTTTAAAACAACAATTTGAAAATTTTATTTGTTTAAGCAATGACATTTTATCAATTAAAACATGCAAAACATTTGTTGAATTGAAACAAATAAGAGTGCAAATAATTGGATAAAAGCTCAAATTTATTTGATGGAATGGTAGCCTGCAAACGGCAAGACTCCATAGACCTGTACAAATTTGAAATCAGTGATATATATTGGAAGAGGCTACATTGAACATAATGATCCTTTCTCTACCAATTTGAATTTCGATGTATTCGAAGCTTCAGTTGACGACGAATCGAGAATCTCTGATGAAAAGACAGTTGTGGAACAGAAAGTCTTATCAGGATACAGTTACTTGCCATATCCCTAATTTTTGCCTAGATTGCCCCAGGGTGAGGTACTCAATCTAGCAGGATGCAAATATTATCTTTTTTTCAAGCCTCTAATTTTTGCCTGGATCACCCTTGCGGGTTTTCCACCGAGACGCTCATTTTTGCCTAAGCCGCCCTTTCGGGTTTTCAACTTAGCGAGCTATTCTGTTTTTCTTTTATACTTTTTTTAGGCAAAGTATTTCTTGACTGCATCTGAATTCACAGGACGAGTGAAATCCTCCCCATCCATTGTTGTAAGCATCAAAGCACCGCCTGAAAAGGCTCTCTTAACAACATATGGACCTTCATAGTTTGGGGTCCACTTGCCCCTGGAATCGGGCGCGAAAGACAAGACTTTCTTGAGCACGAGGTCACCTTCTCGGAACACACGAGGCTTGACTTTCTTATCGAATGCTTTCTTCATTTTCTGCTGATACAACTGACCATGGCACATGGCCGTCAATCGCTTCTCTTCAATCAAATTCAGTTGGTCATAACGACTCTGAATCCATTCAGCATCAGTCAACTTGGCTTTCATTAAGACTCTCATTGATGGGATCTCCACCTCTACTAGGAGAACAGCCTCCATGTCGTAAACAAGAGAGAAAGGGGTTGCCCCTGTTGAAGTGCGGACAGATGTACGATATCCATGCAAAGCAAATGGCAGCATCTCATGCCAATCTTTGTACGTAACAACCATCTTCTGGATAATCTTCTTGATATTCTTATTAGCAGCTTCAACAGCCCCATTCATCTTTGGTCTGTAAGGAGAGGAATTATGGTATGCAATCTTGAATTCAGCGCACAACTCTTCCATCATCTTATTATTCAGATTAGATCCATTATCAGTAATGATCTTATCTGGCACACCATAATGGTGTAGCACCTCAAATTTGCACCTACCATTGTACATACATTTTCATATTAGGACATAGCATATCATGGCCCATTGCATAGCATTGCATTGCCTCTTTTGCCTCAAGTGCAAGCCAATCAAGAAATTAGGTCAAACTGATCAGGAGATCAGTCAGTCAATCAAGCAAAGGTGTTTCTCAAGGAACCAATGCCCTAGGTTTTGTGCAACAAGTTCACATGACTTGGAGGTCCATTTGAAGTATTCAAGTCAAGGGTTGAAGGCTCAGAGGTCATCAGTTTATGCACAGACAGTCAAAAACCCTAAAAAGTCAACTGTCAGTCAAAGCAGTGGATGGTGGCCATTCTTGTGGAATTTGGGCACCATGATCAATAATCAAGAGCTCATTCAACTTGGGACATCATTTGAAGTCAAGGTCTCAAGGAATTAGGGTTTGGAAGTCATCAGTCAATGCACAATCAGTCAGAAACCCTAAAAGTCAACTGTTGGTCAACTGTCCATTTAATCAGGGATTTGCTGATTGGAATTGGTTTGTGAGAGCTCATTCATGGCCAAATAGTCCTCATATATCATGCCAAACACCATCATGGAAGAATTTGAAGCCAGATCAAAATTTCCCAAAATGGAAACTGGGCCTGTAACTGAAACCTGCCATAAATGGAAAGTCTTGATCCTCAAACTTACATCATGATACAAGCCTCAAATGAATTTTTGCCCAACATGAAAGTTGAAGATCTTGTTCTCCCATTTCCAAAAAGTCCAAGAACTCTCAATTCCCATGTGTGGTTGGCAAGTTATGATCGAATCGATTTCAGAAAATCCTGAACTTCAAAGGGCCATATCTCCCAAACCGTTTGGCCAATTTTGGTGGGGTTTTTTCCTACAAGTCACATTTGATCCCCTCTTTCCAAAAATATAAATTTCATGAGCCAAAACTTCACCAATCAAAATGGCATATTTTGACTTTTCTCATTTAAATGCAAGTTTGACCAAGAGTTGACTTTTTGATATAAACACTTTTCTAACATTTGGCCAATTGGAACAGCTCAGAAATATCATTTTAAATGTGCTTGCAAGCTCATTTTATGCAGTAGATGTGAATCCATACTTGGTTGCTTGAATTGGAAGAAAAGTACAAGTTTCACCCATGCTCTCCATGCTTGCATTTGAACCATGCCTTGGAACCTTCAAACAGAAAATTAGCAAGTCATTTCTCTGTCATTAGAAGCCTCACTTGCAGCCTAAAATTAACAGCAAAACAAGAAGCCATGTCCTAGTTGCTTAAGAATTGGAAAAAGTACATGTTTGCACCATACTTCCACAACCATGCTTGTACTTACACATAACAGTTTGGTGCATCAGATTTTCTGTCATTTCTGAATGTACTACTGGCTGCACAATACCACAAAAAAGATTGCCTTGCCACCAAAAGCAAGACTGAACAGCAGTTTTTTAGGGATGTATTTTCTGTCATATTGAGGACAGTAGCAGCAAGGGCAGCATCACAAAAAACCATTTTGGCCAAGGCAAGTTGAGGAAGCATTCTCATTTTCTGAAAAAAACTCACTGTGCTTGGCATTTCTAAAACAGTCAACAAAAACACCCTAAAGACCAAACACTTGTCCTCTCATTTTTCTCCCAAGTCTCACTTTACCATTTCATTTTTTTTTGAAATCCTGCCACAAGCCAACCAACAGCAGACCAACCAAAAGCCTCTCACCTTGCCTTGCATTTTCTGTCCAAAAGCTGTCCAAACACTCAATGAACCTAGCCTGGCCCTTGCTCTCCCACCACAAAGCAACCTAGCAGCAAACTGGACTTCATTTTTTCTGTCAAAAGAAATGAACAGAAAGCAACATAGAACAGCAACCTTGTTCACCAATTGTTCATCATGTGGATAACCTGCTAGCAACCAACATAACATAACTTAACCAACAGACCTCATTCATTCAAACAAAAACCTCACTTGCATTTTACCAAAAAAACTGTCAAAGCTCAATGAACTGAACCCTGGCCTTGGCTTTTTCCTGCATCCATTCATCAAAATGCTGCACACTAATTGCAGCCACAAAAAACACATTGCAACAAAATGACTGACCCTGCTATTTGCATTCCAATTTCTTCTGTCCCAAACCAATGAACTAAGCTGGCTTGACCATATTTCCTCATCTTTTTCTGTCAAAACCAAGCACTAATTGTAGCCACATGTGACAGCAGAAAAATTGGTTAACACACTGCACACAAAACTGCATTCAGTCTGCCTTTGGCATTTCAAATTTGCTGTCAAGCACAAAGGAACCAAACCTGCCATACCATAGAACAATATCCAACAGCATGACCTTGCTTTGATTGAAATAACATAACCTCATTTGCTGTCAAAGATGAAAACTCCTAACTAGCACCCATCAAGCACATTGGCATACAAAAATCATTCATGCTGAAAACTCATTCTTAGCATTTTCAAAACCAGTCCAGAAACTCCAAATGACCAAGCTTGGCTCTTGTTAATTCATCATCAAGACAACATGAGCATACTCCCATCACCCTAAATTATCTGCATCAGCATCTTGCAACACTAATTGTGTAGAACATTCATCCATGGCAATCCAAGATTGAAGCATCCACAAGTCACAAGACCTTCACCATTCATCATCAGGAGGGCTCTAGGACAGCTATTTCACTTCAAAACCATCAAAAAGCATCTGCATCACAACTGTCCTTCAAAAATAGGTATGGATTCGACCTCCCTCTTTTGTCAAATTGATACACACTTTGGATAGGTCTTTCTATGCTGGTTGTCATGATGCTTACACTTTTTGAAATGAATGCTTATTCATGAAGATATATTGTTTTGAAGTTTGGTGTTAAAATGTGTTTTTGCTCGATTCTTGACTTGTGTGTGGTTTTAATGGAAATCAATGGTGGATTCATGTTGACCTTGCCATGCTGATCATTTCCATATATTCAATTTTGGTTTTTGGGTAAGTTTGTGAAATCACAATTTGGGATTGCACTGTTCATTGAAACCCTAGAAATTACATTCTCCAGATTTCCTTCATTTTCACGTGCATGGCCTTTTCTCCCTCTAACCAATAGAAACATTTCATTTTTAAGGCCAAAACGACTGTGTTTAATTAAGTGGCCCAGGGAATTACCAAAATGCCATTCTTTCAATGTTAATTTCAATAATTATTTCATTTTTGATGCCCATCTTGCAAAAATCATAACTTGCTCATTTTTGATCCAAATTCAATGGGATTTTTTGTGTTGTGTTCATCATGATCTCTACTTTTTTATCATTATTTTTCCAGAATTTTTGGATGAGTGGTTTTTAAATGGCCTTAGGGTTTGTGACATGTGACCAAATTTTGTACACTTTGCCACATCAATTGTGAAATGATGAGAATGTATCCAATGGCTCCCAAATTTTTTGTGCTTAAACTAGACTCATTCATGGTGATTTTGGTGTAAAGTTTGTGAATTTATCATTTGTGGTTTGTGAGTTATGATTTTTTGAATTAGGGTGTGACAATTTGTGTCACACCATTGATGACCAACTTCATGAGTTTCATTACCATGCTTCTTGACCTCCAAATGGATTGAAATTTTGCATGAGCCTACTCTTGTATGTCTAGTTGACTTGTGAATTTTCTTGGATTTATTTGAACTATTTTCCATTTGTTTGAGATTTTCTCCCCTGCCTAGTCAATTGTTGACTTTGTGTGACACATGTTCCCATTTCATTTGTGAAATTCTCATACTTTATTGGATGGACATGAAATTTGACATGTGATAGCTAGACATCCTCATCTTTGCCATGGTTTTGATCCCATTCATTTATCATACACCATTCTTGACTTATGATTTTTCTAAGTTGATGCATGTTTGGTTGACTTCTTTGAGCATGTTCAAAATTGCTTTGACTTTCTGATTTTCATTGACTGCCTTCCACTTGTCCAAATGGGATGAAATTTGACATGATTACCATGCTATGTGTTAGGTTTGATCATGATTTATTTGATGATTTTTGGAAAATGTTTAGATTGCTTTTGAGTTGAGTCTTGCTGTTGACTTCTATGAGCTTCTGTTTGCCATACTTTGACCTAAATGGTTCATGAAATGATGATAGTGATTGATATGGATGTGAACCCAATTGGTTGTGTTTCTTAATTGTTTGAACATGATTTTGGATGCTTGCCCTTTGCTGTTTTGACTTTCTCATTCATTTTTGACCCTAGGCTTGCCCTAGTGGTCCTGTTACTCACCTTTGAGCTTGTGTTTTCAGGTTGACCATCAAATGGCCTTTGAGACCAATTCTTTTGATTGAGCTTGCTTGATTATCATTGACTAACTTGTTTGTTTTGTAGGTGGCTTGGCTCACATGCCTTAAGCCTTGTGCCTTGCACATCCATGTGCCTCTAATTGACTATTGGTGTCTGTTTCTGTTTGTTTTGTTTGAAGTTGCATACTAACATCTGCTTGACTGTTTCAGGTGCTTTAGTTGCTTAGTTCCTTGTGAACTTTTTGCTTTGCTTTGCTTGTATAAGCAATTTGCATTGAGGTATGTCTCTTTTACTTCATGTAGTCTGGAAGACCTGGCCTGTTACTTGGCCAGGCAACTGTCTGAAGTCCTCCTTAAGAGGCAATGTTTGTGGATGTTTAATTTTGTCCTTGCATAGAGTCAAAGTCCTCCTAAGTGAAGAGGCAATTGGTGGAAGGTAGGGATATGCAATCTATCCCCCACTATTCAGTGTGTCATCTGCTTTGCTCGCACCACTGTGTTGATGCATTGCAGATACAAACCCAAGATCTTGTACAACTGTACAGTTGAGTCAGTTTTAAATGTGTAGAAGGGTTCCCACTTTCTGAACCCACACATTCTTGTCTTGAGCTCTCCCTGGCCAGGGATAAGAGCTGTGAGGTCTCATCCTCACTTCATCCTTTCATCTGCTTCACCTTAGCCCCTCAATGGCAAGGTTAAGAGCACCTTTTACCCTATTCCAGTTGGCCCTAGTGCCTAACCTTTTGCTTGAGCCTCTTGTATGCATATAGAGTGTGCTTCTTGTGATTGTGATTGCCTGTTTGCTTTGCCTCTTTAGGTGTAGCTTAGACTTGCCCTTGTGCAAGGTAGGTTGTGCTTGACTTGCCCTTGTGCAAAGTCAAGTCTGTGTGGCTTGCTTCCTGTGTGAGCCACGTTTAGAGTTGTTTGGCCGAACTACGGCAACTCTAATTCTCATGTTCAGATGAGATACGTAGGCACGAGACGCGATGTCTTGTCGAGTTTGATTAACCACTAACATCTATTTCTTTTCTCTCACCCCTATTGTGATTGAGATATCCCCTTTCTCTTGCCCTAGTTGCAATTGAGACTTTTCCTGTGACTGCTTAGGATAGGTTGGCTCTTGTGCCATTTAGCTAGAAACCTTAACTTAGGGTTGATTTTGCATGACAACATCTAGGCTCGAGTCGTAGTCTCCCTAGTGTTGTGTCTCCCTCTGTTATCTGGTTAGGCTAGAACCTTTGTCCCTGCGTAGGGGAACTACATCGCCCTGATCTTCATACCAGATGAAGTATGTAGGCAGGAGATTGAGCTGATCTCTCCGGGCGCCCTTTTTTTCTTTTTGTGTGTGTCGTCTGACCTTTGCTAGGCTCGAGTGCCTGACTCCTTAGCATTTGTTGCCTGTTTGTTTGAGTGTGTGCCTGACAGTTATAGGCTCGAGTCCCCGACTCTCTATTAACTTGTTATGTTGTTGTGTGCTTGGAAGCTGATATAAGCCCATCGAGTGGCATTTGGGTTCCAGTGTGCGTGTGTTTGGTTCGGATGCTGATGTAAGCCCAGTGATTGGCATTCAGGCTCCATGTTTGCCTTTGCCTGTGTTTGTTTGTGTGCGTGTCAGCCGAGCTACGAATGCTCTGATTCTTCTCTCGTCCGAGAAGATACGTATGCATAGGATGCGATGTCCTAGCGAGCATGTGTCGTTTCCCCAGTCCGAACTACTTCGACTCTGATGTCTATGCCTGATAGACTAAGTAGGCCCAGGATGCGACATCCTGCCGAGTCAGTTTCAGTCAGTTTCTTTTGTCTCTTTCAGCCAGTGTGTGTGAGTTTGAGCAGTGTTTAGCAACCAATATTCCTTCCTTTTGTGCGTGGATCCCGTAGAGTACTACGGATGCGTAGGGGTGCTAATACCTTCCCTTCGCATAACCGACTCCCGAACCCATCCTCTTTGGTCGCGAGACCATGTTCTTTCCAGGTTTACTCTGAGCGTTTCCTTTCCCTCTCTTGGGATAAATAACGCACGGTGGCGGCTCTGTTGTTCTTGTTTTCCCGCCGGTTTTTCGCGCGATGCGACAAATGGCAAATCAGTTGGTTCTTGATAAACTTCACAACCACTTGTCTGGTCACATTCGCATACGAAGCGGCTTCAACCCACTTGGTGAAGTAGTCAATTGCTACGAGAATAAACCTGTGTCCGTTGGACGCTTTCGGTTCAATCATGCCGATCATGTCAATTCCCCACATAGAGAAAGGACAGGGTGATGAAATCACATTCAGAAGTGTCGGAGGAATATGAATCTTGTCCGCATAAATCTGACACTTGTGGCATTTCTTCACATATTTGCAGCAGTCAGACTCCATTGTCAGCCAATAGTATCCTACTCTCAACATCTTCCTAGCCATTGCATGTCCATTGGAATGAGTACCAAATGAACCCTCATGGACCTCAGTCATCAACAGGTTTGCTTCGTGTCTATCCACGCATCTGAGCAAAACCATGTCAAAATTTCTCTTATACAGCACTTCACCACTGAGGTAAAAACTGCCTGACAACCTTCTCAAAGTTTTCCTGTCTTTCACAGATGCCCCAGGCGGGTAGACCTGGTTCTGAAGGAAATTCTTGATATCAAAATACCAAGGCTTGTCATCATTCACTTCTTCCACTGCAAACACGTGAGCTGGTCTATCCAAGTGCATCACGGTAATATTGGGAACTTCATTCCAATATTTAACCACAATCATGGAAGCAAGCGTAGCAAGCGCATCTGCCATCCGATTATCCTCTCGAGGAATATGATGAAAGTCAACTTCTGTAAAGAACGTTGAAATCCTCCTCGCATAATCTCTATACGGAATGAGACCTGGCTGATTCGTCTCCCACTCACCCTTGATCTGATTAACGACTAGGGCCGAATCACCATACACATCAAGATGTTTGATTCTCAAATCAATACATTCTTCCAATCCCATAATACAGGCCTCATACTCAGCCATGTTATTCGTGCATTTGAAAGTTAGCCTTGCTGTAAATGGAATATGCGTGCCATGAGGAGTAATGATTACTGCCCCAATTCCATTTCCATACTGATTTACAGCGCCATCAAACACCATCGTCCATCTGGAACCAGGTTCCGGACCTTCATCAAGTGTAGGCTCATCACAATCTTTCATTTTCAAATACAGAATCACCTCATCTGGGAAGTCGTACTGAACAGACTGATGATCTTCAATCGGCTGGTGCGCTAAATGGTCAGCCAAGATACTACCTTTGATAGCTTTCTGAGCTCGATACTCGATATCATACTCAGATAACAACATCTGCCAACGGGAAATCCTCCCAGTTAAAGCAGGCTTCTCGAAAATATACTTAATTGGATCCATTCTGGATAGCAACCAAGTTGTATGATTTATCATGTACTGGCGCAAACGCTTAGCAGCCCAAGCCAAAGCACAACACGTCTTCTCAAGCATAGAGTATCGAGACTCACAATCAGTAAACTTCTTACTGAGGTAATAGATAGCAGATTCTTTCTTCCCTGATTCGTCTTGCTGACCGAGTACACAACCCATCGAGTCTTCAAGAACAGTCAAATACATGATCAGAGGTCTTCCTTCTACAGGAGGAGACAAGATCGGAGGTTCAGACAAATATTCTTTGATACTGTCGAAAGCTTTCTGGCAATCCTCGGTCTAATCATGAGATTGATCTTTCCGGAGGAGCTTGAATATCGGCGCACATGTGGCAGTCTTGTGGGATATAAATCTGGAAATGTAGTTCAAGCGGCCAAGAAAACCTCGGACTTGCTTCTCAGTTTTGGGTGCAGGCATCTCTTGTATTGCTTTGACCTTTGCAGGATCAACCTCAATACCTCTCTCGCTGACAACAAAACCCAACAACTTGCCGGAACGGACTCCAAATGTACATTTGTTCGGATTCAGGCGAAGTCTGAACTTCCTCAGACGCTGAAAAAGCTTCAACAAATGCTTAACATGTTCAACTTCCGTTCGGGACTTAGCAATCATATCATCAACATAGACCTCTATCTCTTTGTGCATCATATCATGAAACAAGGTAGTCATAGCACGTTGATACGTGGCTCCGGCGTTCTTCAGACCGAAGGGCATCACTCGATAACAAAATGTTCCCCAAGGTGTGATGAATGTTGTCTTCTCCATATCTTTGGGTGCCATTTTGATTTGGTTATATCCGGAAAATCCGTCCATAAACGAAAAGACTTTGAATTTAGCTGTATTGTCTACCAACATATCAATGTGTGGTAGAGGAAAATCATCTTTCGGACTAGCTTTATTCAAATCTCTGTAATCAACACACATACGGACTTTTCCGTCTTTCTTAGGCACAGGCACAATATTGGCCACCCATTGAGGATATGTGGAAGTCACCAGAAACCCTGCATCAATTTGCTTCTGAACTTCCTCTTTGATCTTCACTGCCATATCTGGATGAGTTCTTCTGAGCTTCTGCTTCACAGGCACGCACTCAGGCTTCAAAGGCAGGAAATGTTGCACAATATCTGTATCTAGACCCGGCATGTCTTCATACGACCAAGCAAAGATATCTGAATATTCTCGTAGCAAACTGATCAACCCCTTCTTGACAGACTCTTCAAGAAGCGCCCCAATCTTCACCATACAAACACAATCTTCAGACCCCAAGTTGATTGTTTCCAGATCTTCAAGGTGCGGCTGAATGATCTTCTTCTCGTGCTCAAGGAGACGGGTAATC
Source organism: Lathyrus oleraceus (assembly GCF_024323335.1). Taxonomy (NCBI): domain Eukaryota; kingdom Viridiplantae; phylum Streptophyta; class Magnoliopsida; order Fabales; family Fabaceae; genus Lathyrus; species Lathyrus oleraceus. The sequence continues at coordinate 326,933,383 of NC_066585.1, read as the reverse complement.
TCATCAGGAATCCCTTCAACATCATCTTCCTCTGCCTCAAATACAGGGAATTCAAAATTGGGAGATGGCGTTGGATCATTATGTTCAATGGGTTTTAGAATCAACCTGCATAATGATTTTGGATAATAAAAAGCTTTAGAATTTAAACAAGCAAACCATTATGCAGATGAAAAGATTGCTTTTATTCTGGTTTTTTATGGTTTTTTGTGATCACTGATTTCATGCAAAAGCAAAAAGTGAAAACAAATGGAAAAACAAATGTTTTAACAATGCATCAATTGAATGAAAATATCATTGTATAAATGCTGCCAACAATGTCATCACTTCTCCTTTTGGCATGGAAGAAGGGTTTTGAACAAAGTGAACAAATTACGCTGACTTATGAATGACCGTAGGAACATCCACAGCGACCCAATTATGGCAGATCCCACCAGGGATGACAAAGTTGCTCAAATTCTCTGCATCCTCTTCTAGAATAGCAGCAACTTCCTCAGCTCGATCAGCATGGATGAAACCTCCACTCTTGAACAGCCCTTTCTTGTTGAATGCCCCAGAAGAATAGCCAATGCCAGCCCGGGACTTATTGTCTTCAAGCTCAATCATCTTCCCTAAACCAGCAACTGCACCACATTCAATGTCCAATTTTGCATCACGATAGGAAGCAAATGAAGGAGACTTCTTCTCAATCGGCTCAGCAATAGACAAAGCTTGGAAATGCGTTCCAACTTCATCCTCAGCATCAATATATGAGAAAGAAGACAAGTGGCTAACCAGGAGAGCCTTTTCTCCCCCTACCACAACCAGTTTCTTATTCTTAATGAATTTCAGCTTCTGGTGTAGGGTGGATGTCACGGCGCCAGCCTCGTGAATCCATGGTCTACCAAGGAGACAACTATAAGATGGGTGGATATCCATAACCTGGAAGGTAACTCGGAAATCACTTGGTCCAATCTTGATTGGGAGATCAACTTCCCCAATCACGGGCTTACGCGACCCATCGAAAGCTTTCACAACAACACCACTCTACCTCACGGGAGGCCCCTGATATGACAATCTCGAAAGAGTGGTCTTCGGCAATACATTCAAAGATGACCCAATGTCCACCAGCACGTTGGACATGGCGTCGGTCTTGCAGTTCATGGAAATATGTAAAGCCATGTTGTGATCTCTTCCCTCCTTAGGGAGATCAGCGTCACAAAAACTCAAAGTGTTGCAAGCAGTGATGTTTGCAACTATACTGTCAAACTGTTCAACTGTGACGTCATGATCGACATAAGCCAGATCCAATACTTTCTGCAGAGCCTCCCTATAGGGTTCTGAATTCAGAAGCAAAGATAGCACGGAAATCTTGGATGGCGTTTGTAGAAGCTGGTCTACAACGTTGTACTCACTCTTCTTGATGAGCCTTAGCATCTCATCACATTCTTCATTCACAGTGCCACTAGGGCCAACAGAAGAAACAGGAGTCTTTTGTACCGAGGAGGGTTTGGCAACAGGTGCCGGGTTCGGAACATTCACTGCAGTCCCAACCGGACGCTCATCAGAATCAGAAACAGCATGAGGCTTCGAGGGTGCAGAAAACACACGACCACTCCGGGTCAACCCGCTCACATCAACAATATTTACCACGGAGGTTGGAGGCAACGACACTTCCTTCCCATCTTCCACAGCAACTGGATTGTATCGGAAGGGAATAGCTTTATCCGAAGAATAAGGCACAGGGCCTGCAGGCTTGATGACCAGAGCAGGAGAGACCTTCGGCTTGCTACCATCATAACGGATGACAACAGGTTCAGGAATCTTGAACACAGGAGAAATCACATTTACTTCTGGTTCATCTTCATCAACATTTCTGTTTTGAAGAATCTCAATGGTTCCATCATCCAACAGCTCTTGAAGCTCTCTGCGCACTTGGCGGCAACCCAATCTATTAACAGAGCAGATACGGCATCTGTCATGGTCGTGCTCCATATGACTGTAATCACACAGCAGACAATGCAACTCGACCAATGACTGTCGAATATGACTTACATATTTGACCTTATATTTGCCAGGGCAACCCTGGACCATGTTAACCGACTTCCCATGCTCGGGCAATGGGTTCTTCGTAACATTGGGGCCTGAGTCCTCAAAGCTCAGAATGCTGCATCGCATAAGGTCTTGAACCTTAATCTTCAATGGATAGTAGTTCTCTATATTGTGACCCGGAGCACCGGAATGATAAACACAATGTTGATCGGGCTTGTACCACCACTGCGGGTTAGCAGGTACAGCCGGAGGATCCCTCGGGGTAACCAGTTTCCGCTCTATTAAAGAGGGATATAGCTCAGCATATGACATAGGAAAAGGATCGAAAGTGATCTTCTTCCTATCATAATTCAAATTAGCCTGATTACTGTTGCTACGAGGCTGGTAAGCCTGTTGCTGTGGACGATGTTGCTGTTGATACTGAGGTTGTTGCTGATGCTGATTATTGTCTCTGAAGACAGGTGCTATATGAGCCACCTGATGCTGACTGCTGGCATGACGCACAGGCTTCCTCTTGGCAGAGGGTCTTCTGGGTTTAGCATGGGATTGCACAGCATGTGCCTTCCCATCTTTCTTCTTAAACGCCCCATATCGTTTAGAAGAGCCTTCATCTTTAGTCAGACGTCCTTCCGAACACCTTCCTCCAAACGCATCCCCATGTTCACCATCTCGGTGAAATCAGAGGGAGCACTCGCAACCATCCGCTCATAATAAAACGAACTAAGAGTCTTCAAAAAGATCTTAGTCATCTCCTTCTCTTCCAGTGGAGGAGTGATCTGAGCTGCCAGCTCTCGCCACCTCTGGGCGTACTCCTTGAATGTCTCTTTGTCCTTCAGGGACATGGCTCTGAGTTGATCATGGTCAGGAGCCATATCCACATTATACTTGTATTGCTTGACGAAGGCTTCGCCAAGATCGTTGAAGGAACGGATGTTTGCACTGTCAAGGCTCATATACCAACGAAGAGCTGCACCAAACAAACTATCCTAGAAATAATGAATTAGCAGTTGATCATTATCAGTCTGAGTAGACATTTTCCTGGCATACATGACCAGGTGGCTGAGCGGGCAGGTGTTCCCCTTGTACTTCTCAAAGTCAGGGACTTTGAATTTGACGTGTATTTTAACACCGGGAACCAAGCAGAGTTCAGCAGCAGACTTGCCGAACAAATCTTTCCCTCGGAGGGTCTTCAATTCCTTGCGGAGTTCAAGGAATTGGTCGTTCATCGCATCCATCTTTTCATTGACATCTGGGCCCTCAGACGGCTCAGAATGATAGATGGTGTCGTCTACCCTGGGAGTGGTATGCACGACAGGAGGAGGCATTGCAAGGACCGGGCTAGATGCCGACATGGAAGCAAAAGTAGGAGCTGGAATATCAGGCATAAAACCTGGAGGCATACCCCACGGAAACCCGGCTGGCATGGCTGGCACGAAGTGGGCACTAGCAGCTGGCACAGTTGAAGAAACCACTTCAGATATAACAGTCCTCTGGGGAGGAGTTGCAGGAGGTGGAGAAGGTTGATTCTGAGCAGCCAAGAATTGCTCCATCAGAGCACTCAGTCTGGCGACTTCTTCCTTCAGCTCACGGTTCTCTTGTTCAAGTTGATCCATCACCCTTGCAGAATTGGCTCGGGTGTAGTACCGATGAGTCAACTTGTCTTCAAAATAAATGAAGAGCACAGAGTTAGGCCACAGACAAGAAGACCAGAACAACACCTGCTTATGCATAATGATGCATGCAATGCTTGTGCATATGCTTTGTTTTTATTTCAAGGAACTTTTAGGGTTCTAATTGCAATTTTCGAAATTTAAAGCACTTAATCGCATATGGAAAAAAATATCTCATCAAATATATATTTAAGACAAAGAAGTACATCATTGTTGATTATTACAAGGGAAAAGGAAAATGAACATCCTATGGATCCCTAGAAGCTCGAGATGCTGGAAGACGAGATACACAAAGCTTCTTGATCTCTCTCTCATATGCTGCTTCCATATCTGCTTTCTCCTTAGCAAGTCGATCATACTTCCTCTTCCAGAATTTGGAAGACTGAGGAAGCAGAGAAGTCCAGGTATCATTCGGATCATCTATCACCTGATGCTCGAGGAACTCGATCAGAGCATTCTTCTCCTTGATTTGCTGAAGCAACTCTTCTCTTTCACGGATCCAGGCACGTGAAAAGTCTTCTTCTCTCAACTCCTCTACGCCTTGGTTAGGGAGGGTTGAAGGCCCAGCCACAACCAACGGTGTAGGTCTCGGATAATCATACAGCATAAGATACTCAGAAGCTCTCTGTCTGACCCAAGAAGTATATGGCTCCAAAGCTATGCAGTTCTTCGGACCCAACTCATTTCTACCCTTCTTGTGAATCTTGCGCCAAGCGCGGACCATCCTGGCTTTCAGGCCTTCGGGATCTTTACCCTCCTGAAAGAATACACCTTCTAACAGAATGTTATAAGGTTTATCCTTTAGGGGGAACCCAAGTTGACGACGTGCTAAGATAGGGTCGTAGCTGATCCCACCACATGTACCAAGAAGAGGCACATTAGGGAATTCACCACAATAATCAATGATCTGAACAGTATCATACACGCGATCATACCAAGAGATATCGTCATTAGTGAGAGACATAAGTCTCGTGGACCACCGTAGACATCCCTTGTTCTCCTTGAAAGCGACCGTCTGCGGTAAGTGAGAAATAAACCACTTATACAACAGAGGCAAACAACACACGATAACTCCTCCACCCTTTGCATTCCTCAGATGCAAAGAGAAATAGGCATTACCCAACAGAGTCGGAACTGGATTAAGAACAGAAAAGATCCTAATGGCGTTCACATCCACAAATTTGTCGATGTTGGGGAACAATACCAATCCATAGATGAGCAGCACGAATATGGCCTCAAAGGCATCCTCACTCATGGCCTTCCCATAAACGGTAGCTTGAGCAATGAGGAATTCAGAAGGAAGACCCTGAATTCCACCTTTGGTGGTCATATGAGCTTCAATCAGGGATTCATCTATGTGCAACAAGTCTGTGATCTCTCGAGAAGTCGGAATACTCTCTAAGCCACTGAACGGCACCTGACTCAGAACGGGAATACCCACCAGATGAGCATATTCCTCAAGCATAGGCAACAGCTGAAAGTCCGGAAAAGAGAAGGAGTGATACAGAGGATCATAGAACTGCGCCAAAGTACTCATCAACCCTTCGTCAACCTGAGTAGTCAACAGAGGCATAAGCTTCCCATAACGAGCTTTGAAACCCAAGGGATCTAATACATAGGATGTCAGATTCCTTAACTCTTTCACATCGGGCTGTCTAAAGCTGTACTTCTTTGTATGCCTTTTTGGTCTTTCCATGTCTGAAAATTTTGCAAATAAACCCTTTAAGTTCCTTGAAAAATTTTCTGATTTTTCTGATGACATGAATGCATAAATGCATGAATGCAACAATCACACTCAAGGATCAAGCAAAGCACACCAGACAAAGGTCATGGGAAAGCTCATAGCATCCTTAATATCAATCATCCATTTTGGTGGATTAGGGTTTTCACCTTATCAACACCCAAGTTCCATTGATATTAACAATACATGAACCGGCTCAATCATCCTTAATATCAACCATCCATTTTGGTGGATTCTGGTTTACACCTTATCAACACCCAAGTTCCATTGATATTAAGGATGTCTGAACGACTCAACCATGAATCACGGGTTTGTTGAGAGTCACGAGCACGGAGTCTCGGTTAAGAACCACCCAAAGGGAGTGTACTAAGGTTTAAACCTGTCGAGCATGTTCTACCAGAGGTTCCCATAGTCATCATCCCATCTTTCGAATACTATCGGAGGAACGAATACTCGTATTCCAAAAATATTCTCAAGAGAGACTCTTATGAGTGTAGTATCGCGTAACAATCGCATCAGATCTTACATCTGAACGACCTCCGCACTACGTCCTAAAATAGGCCAAGATGGGCTTGGTAAACTAAGGTCCTTGGCTTCTAAGGCACATGATTGGAAGAATAATGCCTAACCATAAATAACTTGTGTGACATCATTAGTCCAACATGACCTCCACCAAGTGAATGGACTCGCAAGTCAACTTGTTAAGGAATACTCCACACAAGTTGACAAGACTATGCCATTCTCCTATCCTAAGGTACACTCGAGTTCGGGTATAAAACTCATCTCACAGAGATCACCAAGCAAACAACAATTGTATATCAAGCAATTCAAACATTACAATCAATACAGTTATCCTAAATTGTACAAAAATATGTCATATAACAGATAAACAAATATCAACAACAAGGGTGAAAAGTAGGCAAAACCACCAAGGAAATATCTCCCCAGCAGAGTCGCCATTTTTCTATAGCGGTGTATTCGTCACTTTATGATTTATTGATTAAATCAAAAGCAAAGCATACAAAGAATCGAGTCGCCACCGCACTTTTATTTATCCAAAGGAATGGCTAAAAAGCGAACAAAAGCCAAAACGTTTTACACATAAAAAACCAATGAAAAGATCAGAGATCTGGGTAAGGGGTTAATTACGCAATGGGAAGGTGTTAGGCACCCAAAACGTCCTAGGTACTCCTAGGGAGCCCTTTTCACAACTTGTTGTACGAAATGTTATTTGTTTATGAAATATTTATTGTGCAAACATGGATTGAAGGGATGAGAAAAAAATGTACAAGTTAATATTTTTGTGTTTGAACGGATGAACCCGTTGCCTACGTACCTTTCCATGGAAGGTAAGGATCAAAATGCCGTAGTTCGGCTAAAAGATTTCCAAAATATGAGTGAATTCATTTTAAAACAAAATCCCTAAGGTCTTTCGTTATCCACGGGAGAAAACTCAACCTTATACAAACAACAAGTCCACCACGTGAGAAAAGCTTCAACTTGCTAGTGAGGGGTTAACCCTATAATAAGCAAGGAAGTCTTACAATTCAATCACTAAGGACAAAAGGTGAGATTAACATCAACCACTAAGATAATTGAGATCTATGGCTAATGTATGAAGACTTATCAAGAATGGACAAAGCCACAAAAACAATTGAATGAGTGAAATTAACCAATTAGAATTTATTCACAAAAGATGGTCAAAATGTGATTAGAATTCAATTCAAAGAAGTATTATGAAAATGAAGTTTGAAAATCAAAGGCTTAAGGCCTAGGTTTCTAATTTGAAAAGAAGTGAAAATGTTTGCACAATAGTCTTCAAGTTGGGATTAACATGCAAATGGAGGTTTAAAGAAACAAAAGGTGGGAGGGTGAGGAAGTAAAACTTCTTAGGTGTTCACCTCTTGAAATCATATGTAGATGATTCAAGTGATTCCTTTGGAAAAGGCAACAATGCAAATAACAGATGAACAAAGTAAATGGATACCGGATGCCAATCAATGGACTTATTCCAATCTCCTAAAACAAAACATGGATACCAGATGCCAATCAATGGACTTACACTAATCTCTTAAAACAAAACATGGATACCAGATGCCAATCAATGGACTTACACTAATCTCCTAAAACAAAACATGGATACCAGATGTCAATCAATGGACTTACACTAATCTCCTAAAACAAAACAGAAACAATGATACCGGATGCCAATAAATGGGCTTATACTCGACTTCAAGGAAAGGAATGCCAATGAATGGTCTTAGTTCCAAATCCCTGCCAGATCATGGGAAACAACTGCCAATAAATGGACTTACAATTGACTCCTCAATGGACAAACAAAAGTGTCACAAAGATATGAACAATGATCATGAAATGATGTACAATTAATGATGATAAATGCACAAAGGCACACTCAAACAAATATGCACAGATGAATCAAGTAAGCAAACAAGCATGTCAATTAGCACACACTATATGCAATCAATTAGGCTCAATCAAGGTTAGGCTTTACAGCCAACTGGAATGGGGTAATTTGTGCTCTTAACCCTAACATTGAGAGTTAGGGTGAAGCAAATGAAATGGAGATGAGGGGTGTGCCTCATAGCTCTTATCCCTGGTCTGGGAGAGCTTTAAGATCTTGCCAATTGCCTCATAGCTCTTATCCCTGGTCTGGAGATGAGGGGTGTGCCTCAGAAAGTTGGAACTCTTCTCCACATGTGATTGACTCTATAAGATCTTGGGTTAGTATTCACAATGCATCAACACATGGTGTGAGCAAAGTGAATGACACACTGAGTAGCAGGAGATGGATTACACATCTCTTTTATCTGCCAATTGCCTCATAAGAGGACTTTTCCTGCTTGGCACAAAATTAAACAATCACAAGCATTGTCTCTTAAGGAGGACTTCAGATAGGTGCCTACCAATAACAGTAGGTCTTCCAGACTACATGAAGATTAGAGATTATACCTAAATGGTTAAGCAACCAAGCAAAGCAAAGTTCACAATGAACATAAAGCAACTTATGTACCTGTGGAAACACTAAATAAATCAGTACAATACTCAGACAATCAAACCACAGTAAATAAGCAACAAACAATCCCAATGTACACAATGTGTAAGCCAAAAGTCAAACTCAAATGAGTCAACATCAACCTACAAAACACACAAAGATTAGTAATCAAAGGCAAACATCAATGCTTAATGATGAAGCATCAACTACTATGGAACTTGGATGTTCAACCTGAAATCAAAGCTCAATATGTAAGTCACAAACCACTAGGTCAAAGCCTAGGGTCAAAGATGGAGAAAAAAATCCAAAACAGGAGCTGAAATTTAACATGAATCAACTTCAATCACATCTTGACACATTCCAAAAGGTCTCACATCAATATCATTAACCAAAAGCATTTCATGATCAATTGAAGTTCAAGGCAATTTTAAAGCTCAAATGTGATCAACCAGAATGAAAAATCTCAATTAAATCAGAAATGATTCAAATAATTCCAATAAAATTCATGAGCAATCACAACATTCATAACATGCATCACACAAAAAATCAGGAGCATTGGACATCATTTGGCATGGCAAACACATCATACAAGTTGAACAACAAAAGGTGTGACACAAATTGTCACACCAACTTAGCACAATCATAAAACAGAAATGACATTTGATAAAAATACCAAATCAACACCAAAATGTCAAGCAATGTGTCTAGTTTCATCATGCAAAATTTCAGAATCATTGGATCAAAGACCAGCATTTCACAAAGGTATAAGCATGGCAAGGTCAAATAAGCATACATGTTCAAACATTCTAGCACAAAAATTATCCAGCCAAGCACAACTTGTAAAATCATGATGATAAAAAACTAGAGAGAATAAGGATCATAATTCAAAAAACCTGATAATTTTTGGATGAGTTTTCAAATAGTTATGAATTTTTAAAGATGAGGAAAATTAAAAAAAAACATGAAGCATAGTATTGGAATATATGGAGGAAAATGAGAAAATATGAGAAGGCATTTGAAATATTGTCACGGCTGGGAATCGAAGTCAGTAAAAATTCAAATGTGGCGCTCAACCTAAACGACGTCGTTTAGCATCAAACCCTAGCGCGCCAAAGCAAAGGCAACAGAAAAGTGTTGCCAAATGGATCAAAAGCGTGGCCTAAACAAATTCACAGCTAAACCTATGAACTCCGCAGCAAAATCTGCAGGAATTCTGGAAAAATGAAGAACATTCATGTGTTGAAGATGAAGATCATGAAGATCTTCATCTGGATTTTCCAGAAAAATGAAAAGTGTCCAGAAATTGAAATTGAGCATAGCATTGTGTAGTGCCTTCAACATACATCAATGATCCACAATTATTTCATTCAAAAACAATCAAACACGCACAGATCGAAGAAAATAAGATTCAACATCAAAAATTCAAACAATCATATCTCACTCAAAATAGCACCACTTTGCACGATTCAAAGCTTAAAATGATCAGCATACTTAGATCTACAACAACATGGCAAAGAAATTCAAAAATGAGAGATTCGATTTGTAATCTCTTGAAGAGCAGAACTGGATTTGGCTTGATTCAAGGCTTGTGATAGCTCCAATTCTACTTTCCAATGCCTATGGAGTTGATTGATGATGAAATTGCAGCTCAAACACACTTGAATTCCGCAGAATTTGAAATCACCATTGATGCTTCCATCTTCGAGTATAGCTCAATATGGCACTGCTTCTCTTGGTTCCACGTCCAAACTTACTCAACAACACCTCAGGATCAAGAATCAAGCAATGGAATATGCTTTTGTTTGAAGATTTGCAAGAAAATTTTGAGAGAAAAAATTGATGAATTTGGATCTAGATCTGAAAAATGGTTGCTCCTCCCGAAAACAGTTAGGTTTTAGTTTATATATGCAATGCTAATCATGCTCTAATCAGGTTTAGATCAAATGCAAATGAAATTAGCAAGTTATGGAGTGTAAGTGAAAATTGGTTTTTCACCTCTATGCATGAAATGCATGTGTGAACAGTGCACGAATCTGATTCAAATCCACTCAAACAAGGCCCATGTAAGTTTTGGAAATGGTTTTGTAAGCTCATAATTCACCAAAATGATTTTATGGAATTTCCTTCTCAAAACTTCACGAATGTGCACATGATCATGCAAGTGAAATTCATGTCATGTAATGGATGTTTTGGAAAGTAGAGGTCAAGATGAACAAAATGCAAAAAGAGCCACTCATTTTGGAGCTTTGGTTGAAAAGTTATGTCCATTTGAAGTTCCATACATAGTTTGCCATGATTTGATCATATCTCCTTAACCATACATGAGAAATTGATGATCGTGGACTTTTTGGAAATGGGAGAGAAAGATCTACAACTTTCATGTTCAACAAAATTTCATTTGAAGCTTTCTTGATGATGTAATTTGAAGTTGAAGTTGGACTAAAACCTTTCCATTTTTGGCAAATTCAAATTATAGGTCACTTTCTATTTTTGGAAATTTTGACCTGACTTTAATTCTTCAAGGTGAATGTTTGAAATGTCAAATGAGACTTGTTTGAACATGAATAAAGCATTTCTAATCACTTCCCACCTCCATATCCACAGTTGACCTTGCAGTTGACTTTCTAGGTCTTCAGATGACTGGAGAATGTTCTGATGTAATTCAAGCCTCTACCACTTGGGATTTTGCTTCAAAATGACATCATAGTTCATATGAACTCTTGTGAATGATTGTGGGGTCCAACTTCTCAAGAATGGCCACCATCTATTGCTCAATGACTGCCTTTGACTGTCTTGACCTGTGATTGCTTCATCTGCAAGACAAAGGTTAGATGACATATTTTTGTACTTTTGGTTAGTGATTAAAGGAAAAGAAATGATGTACAAATGCAAGCATGCTTGGTGATCAAGAATCACTCTAAAAAAGATCCTACCCCTAAGGAAGGAAGCAAGGTGTCCAATGATCCTTGAGGCAATGTGATGATATAATATGATGCCATGACGGATCTTAAGGACAAAATTGGGGTCTTACACTCAGTAAGAAATTCATCGATTGTAAGACTTTGTATTCTATGCTTGAAAAGACTTGTTGTGCATTGGCTTGTGCTGCTAAGCGTCTGCGTCAATATATGTTGAATCATACTACTTGGTTGATATCCAAAATGGATCCAATCAAGTATATATTTCAGAAGCCTGCTTTAACCGGGAGGATTTCCCGTTGGCAGATGTTGTTATCCGAGTATGATATTGAATATCGATCTCAGAAAGCGATCAAAGGTAGTGTCTTGGCTGACCATTTGGCTCACCAATCGATTGAAGATCACCAGTCAGTACAGTATGATTTTCCTGATGAAGAGATCTTGTACTTGAAAATGAAATATTGTGATGAACCATTGCTTGAAGAATGGCCAGAACCTGGTTCCCGTTGGGGCATGGTATTTGATGGAGCTGTTAATCAGTATGTTAATGGTATTGGGGCAGTGATTATTACTCCTCAAGGCACTCATTTTTTGTTTACAACTAGTTTAACTTTCAAGTGTACGAACAATTTGGTTGAGTATGAAGCTTGCATTATAGAGCTTGAAAAGGCCATTGTCTATAGGGATTATGCGAGGAGGATTTCAAATTTCTTTACAGAGGTTGAGTTTCATCATATCCCTCAAGATGAAAATCGGATGGCAGATGCTCTTGCAACGTTGGCTTCTATGATTGTGGTGAAGTTCTGGAATGAAGTTCCGAATTTGACTGTGATGCGTCTTGATAGGCCAGCTCATGTGTTTTCTATTGAAGAGGTCAAATGTGAGAAGCCATGGTATCATGATATCAAATGTTTCCTCCAAAGTCAGATTTACCCACATGGGGAATCTTTGAAAGATAAGAAGACTTTGAGAAGATTAGCTGGCAACTTCTACCTGAATGATGATGTGCTTTATAAGAGAGACTTCGATATGGTACTGCTCATATGCGTGGATAGACACGAAGCCGACTTATTGATGACTGAGGTCCATGAAGGTTCCTTTGGTACTCATTCCAATGGACATGATATGGCTAAGAAGATGTTGAGAGCAAGTTACTATTGGATGACAATGGAATATGATTGTTGCATATTTGTGAAGAAATGCCGTAAATGTCAAATATATGTAGATAAGATTCATGTCCCTCTTACACTGTTGAATGTCATTTCCTCTCCATGGCCCTTCTCCATGTGAGGAATTGATATGATTGGCATGATTGAGCCTAAAGCTTCGAATGAACAACGTTTCATTTTGGTGGCTATTGACTACTTCACAAAGTGGGTTGAAGCGATATCATATGCAAATGTAACCAAGCAAGTTATTGTGAGGTTTATCAAGAATCATATCATATGTCGTTCTGGTGTGCCATGTAAGATCATTACTGATAATGGATCAAACTTGAATAATAATATGGTGGAAGCTCTTTGTAAAGACTTCAAGATAGCACATCCTAATTCTTCTCCCTACAGACCTAAGATGAATGGGGTTGTTGAAGCTGCATATAAGAACATCAAGAAGATCATTCAGAAAATGGTTGTGACCTACAAGGATTGGAATGAGATGCTCCCATTGGCTTTGCACAGGTATGGTACATTCATCCACACTTCAACAAGGGAAACCCCTTTCTCACTTATTTATGGCATGGAAGTTGTGCTTCCCGTGGAGGTTGAAATCCCATATCTGCGTGTCTTAATGAAAGCCAAGTTGACATAAGCTGAATGGTGTCAGACCAGGTATGATCAACTGAATTTGATTGAAGAGAAGAGGTTGACTGCCATGTGTCATGGTCAGTTATATCAGCAAAGAATAAAGAAGGCATTTGACAAGAAGGTCATGCCCCGTGTATTCAGAGAAGGTGACCTTGTGCTCAAGAAGATTTTATCTTTCAAACAAGATGCTATGGGCAAGTGGGCTCCTAATTATGAAAGCCCATATGTTATTAAGAGAGCCTTTTCAGACGGTGCTTTGATTCTTACAACTATGGATGGTGAAGAATTCACACGTCTTGTGAATTCCGATGCATTCACGAAATACTTCACCTAAAAAGAAAAGGACAGCTCGCTAAGTTGAAAACCCGAAAGGGCGACTTAGGCAAAAATGAGCGTCTCAGTGGATTGACACCCGAAAGGGCGATCCAGGAAAAAATTAGAGACATAAAACAGAAAATTTATCCCGATAGGTTGAGTACCCCACCATGGGGCAATCTATGCAAAAAATAAGGATTATGGTAAATAACTGCATTCGGTCGATCTCCGATCTTGAGAACAGTTTTGAGCAAGTTAGTCAACTTTGATTCATCCTCAACCGAAGCCAAAAGCACAGTGGATATTGAAGTTGGTAGAGGGATTAGTGATCATTGTATTCAATGTATCCCTTTTCCATGTAAATTACCATTTTTCAACTTTTGTAAAGATCTATGGAGTCTCGTCGTTTACAGACTACCATTCTATTAAATAAAGTTGAACTTTTTATCCAATTGTTTCTACTCTTGTTTGTTTTTTTAGCTAAATAGAATTGAATTTTTATGATGATAATTTTGAAGTTTTGAAATAATAAAAATCATTTTTCTTAAAATAATAAAAGCAATTACTTTTAAAAGCAATTGATCTCAGTAAGGAATATCAACAGCAACCTGAGAGAAGATGAGTCCCAATGGTGGAGCATTGTTGGTCTTCCCCGAGCAGTTGGTTTCATCATTTTTTTCCTCCCCAGCGGCAAATCAGTTTCCCCAGCTGAGTTGGTTAATCGCCTCCCTATCTGAGTTGTAGGCGCATATTCTCAACGGTTTGTATAGATCCAGCACAAAGTTTTATTCCCCTCAAGTCCCCAGCAGAGTTTACTCCTGATCCCCGCCAGTACTGATTCTTGAGCAGTATTTTTGGTCCTCTGCAAGGTTGTCTCCCATTTGGTATGGTGATGACCTAAAATTCCCCGCAGAGTTGATAATTCGGGTCCTCAATAGATCTTTTATCCTTCCTCAGCAGTGTTTAAGATATTCAGAGATGGATGATCTATATTCACCCCCATTTTTTCTTCAGTTGGTGCTTCCACCCTATCGAGATTAGCCGAGTGTTGTAGCGACGATTCAGATCAGTGACATTTGTATCCTTTGTGATTGTTTTGTCAGCATAATCATCAATCATATATACATATACATTCATACATCAGATATTTCATTATGCATTGTTATTACATTTGATTCCTTATTTTCTGATCCTCTGCTATGTTGATATTATTTCGCCATACAGATTTGGTGTTTCTGTCCTCCCTCAATTGTAGAGTGTCGGCCCCTTAAGTACAAAGAAATTAACCCCTTCTCATTCCCCACTGAGTTATTTCCTCATGGATGATTATTATTTCAGTTTCCTCCCAAGTTAACTATCTGGATGGAACATTTCCCCTTGAGTTATATCCTCATCGGGTCGAGTTTTTGTTTGGCCGTTTCTTTCTAATTCTTACCTAAATAGATGCTTTTGGCCCCCGGAAGTCTATTACCCAGTAAATGGTAATATTCTCTTCAATGTGCGAGTACTTTACTTTTACCCAATACCCAGTAATAGTAATCTACTTCCTCTTATTTTTCCCTAGTGGATTCATTTGACGTTTCCCCAGGTAGTCTATCCTTGATATGCTCATCCTAATTGATGACAGATATTCTTCCTTTGAGTATATCCTTTATATGTTCATCTTAACTGGTGACGGATATTCTCTTTGTGGTTTTCTACCCAGTAAAAAAGTATTTGTAATCCCTATTTTCATTCCCCAGAGAGTTAGTCATTGATATGTTCATCTTGACCGATGACGGATTTTCTCCCCTTTGCGGTCTTCTACCTAGTAACCAGTAGTTGTAAATCCTGCTTTCCCCTACTGAGTCTATCCTTGATATGTTCATCTTAACTGGTGACAGATATTCTATTTTCGGTATTCTATACAGTAACTGAAAGATATAATTCCTACTTTTCCCTGGCAGTCTATCCTTGATATGTTCATCTTAACCGATGGCAAATATTCTTCCGCTTGAGTCTATCCTTGATATGTTCACTTGAACCAGTGACAGATATTCTCTGGCTTTGGTCTTCTCCCTAGTAACCGGTAGTTGTAAATCCTGTTTGATATTTTCCCCGACAGGTTGTTCTTACCCAGTAACCGGTAACCAACATACCTCATTTTCCTCAGCGGGTCATCCTTGATATGATTACCCTAACTAGTAACGGATGCCTCTCTGTCAGGGTATGTTATCTTCTGACCCAGTAACTGGGAATGGATAATGTATTTCTGGTACTCCTGTTTTGAAGTTCATTCTTCCCTAGTTAAGTTTGAGTGCGTATTTCCCCAGTGAAGTCGCCAATCCCCTGCAGATGTCTCCTCTACCCCCGATCGAGTTCTTACATTGATTTATTTTCATGAAACTCCCTTTGTGTCTCCAACAGTTTTAAGTCCTAGCCAAGCCTACGTACAACCTTTTATCCCCAGAGTCTTTGTCTCCCCAGTGAGTTTTCCTTATCGAATGCATTATGCTCCTATGGACTTTCAGTCTCTCCGGGTTCTTTTCATTTATGGCAATGTTTTCTCCACAAAGATTCCTCTTAACATTCATATCATATGCACCATGAGGTCTCTTAGGGACCAAAATTCGTTTATATATGTTGTTATTTAAGTCCATTCTACTGAGTCGATACGAAGATTTTAACCTTCATCTCCTCAGCTAGAATGTCCTTAAATAGAGGAAGCTGTAAGACCCCAATTTTGACCCTAAGATCCCTCATGCTATCTCATCATATGCATTAGCTTTGGGATCACACCTTGGCATCCTCCTTACCCCTCATTCATTGGGTTTGCATTGGGGGAGATCACCAAGCACTTTTGATTGTATCATACTTTGTTTTTCATTATTTACTAACCAAAATTCCGAAAATATGTCAATGTATAGTTTGTTGCTTTTGTAGGTAGTGTGTATGCTCACCCATGCTATATCAAGTTCATATCTAGGGTTTGAGACCCTCATTGCAAGTAGTTCACTTTGGCTCTAATCATCAGATTTAAATCCCCATGATCTTCACTTGTCATTTTTATCAAGAAATCACCAAGAGTTTGAAGCTTGTTTTACTTGGGAGCCCTAATTCATTTGGGTGTCTTGTGTGACTTCCTCAATAAGTTTCTTCAATATTTGATCAAATATTTCAAGGTATACTTCATATTACATCATCTTACATATATATGGTCCTCCATGAGTCCAAAAAGTCAAGAGAATTTCAAGCTATCAAGATGGTTCATGGTGGTTGACCAGAGAAAGTCCACTGGTCAAAACTGGGATTCCCTAGACCCTATCTGTATATAATTGTTGTCATTTGAAAATGATACCAAGAGAAAAGTCACTCAAAATAACAACTTTCATGTTTAAGTCAAGAGCTATTTTTTCTTGGAAAGTCATTTTTTATGATGTAAGATTATAGGTCATTTTGTCAGAACCCTTGTTTGGTGGTCAACTTCCCAAGACCATAACTTCCTCAATTCGTTTGAGATGAGATCCATTCAAACTCCATGATCAAATTCAAGATGTCTAATTCAACTTTGATGTTTGTATAAAGTACAAATTCAACTTGAAAATGCATGTGCCAAGAGGAAACATTATAGGTCATTTTGGGCCAATACCATTGAACAAGTGATTTTCCTCAACTTCTAAAATGCATAACTACTTCATTCCAAATCCAAATGAGGTCAAATTATTGACCAAATTGAATATGTTTGAAAGAGCTACAACTTTGGTGAAGGAATGTTTTTCATTTGAAGTCCATAGCAAAAGTTATTCAAGGTGGAAGAAGTGAACATTTGACTTGGGACTTAGAACATTTTCAAATATGTTTGATTTCCCAAACTTCCACCTCAAAATTCATCATGATCAAAGATTCAAATGAAAAAGTGTTCAACATGAAAGTTGTTCCCCTTGATCTCACCTTTTCAAAAAGTCAAAGATCATCCCATTGGATCAAAATTGAAGGGCTTGCGCATGGGTGCAATGTGAGGTACCATTTGGAAGAAATTCATGATCCAATTCAATTCAACAATGCATGGCTTAATGCAACACCTTCAACATGACATGTGCAGACTTTTGGCCCTTTGTCAATCATTTTTTGGCCTTTGTACACGCCCATGCAAGCTCATGATGAAGGTTACTCTTTTTGAACTTTGAAATGAAAGTGTGCAGAAAGCAATGGCATTGGCTATAAATACAAGAGCAATGAGATCAAAACTCAATGAACACCCTGCCCAAGCTTTGCTAGACATATCCAAACCCTCATTTCCATAGAATTTCTAAAGATTTATCTTGAAATCGAGCTCGAACTGCATCTTCTGTTTTAAGTTCAAACTCCAGAAATTCACTTCCCTTTTCATCTCAATTGGCTTCTGCAAGCAAGAGGAAGAGAAAGCAAGCAAATCTAGATCAAAATCAAGTGAAATTGGATCAACTCAAAGGTGATTTTTCAGAAACTTCATCTCTTCGATTCTCTCTCAATTCTTCACCATTCATTGTGATTTTTAGTTGGATGAAGTCCTACCAATGTAGGCAACAAGTTTGAGTTGCTTTGAGGTCAAATCAAAGCAACTCAGTTCATGATCCTCAAAATTCAAATCCCTGTATCTTTTTATATACTTGAAATTAGAGAAAATTGAGGCCAGATTCGAGCTCAAGAGCATTTTTTCTTTAAATCCATGTCTTTGTGTTTTCATTTTGTTGATGGTTGATGGTGGACCAGTCCGGTGAGTTCCACCGGAGAAGAAGACCGGAGTCCTAGCTCCGGTGGTGTGTTGTCACACTTCTCAACCACAGGATCCATTTAAAATGTTTTAATCTTAGCCCTTGGTTCTGATTACCACGCGTACAACGCATTTGACTTGGTGCATGGTGGAACGCGCGCGTGTGACCATCAGATCTTCCACCTCAATTAATGAGGGAGATCTGATGGCCCCTAATTTTCCATATTTTTTGATTTTTTATTTAATTGTTTTATTTTGATTAATTCATATTTAATTTCATTTTTTATCCAAAAAATATGGGACTTTCACCAAAAATATATAAATATTTTCCTCTTTCATTTTTTGAATTAAATTTTTTTTTGGAGTAATTTTGTTATTATTCATGAATTAATTGTTTTTGTGCATATTTTAAATTGTTTAAAAATGCTTCTGACTTTTCAAAAATCATGATTTTTTTTGTCTAAGGTCCTTTGACCTTGTTTGACCTAGGATAAATCTCTTGGCCATTTATTTGGTGTTTTGAAGAAGTTTTAGGTTTTGACCAAACTAAATTTAATTTAAATGCATTTTTCATTTGATTTTTATTGACTTGTATAGAAATTATGTTGAGCCATTTTTATTGACTTGTAATGTTTGACTATGTGTTTGGGCCTTGGTCAAAGTTGATTTGACTTTTGTTAAGTTAAAATAATTGGATTTAGAGGATTGATGAAATGAATGATTTTAATTTGATAAAATTTCTCCCATGACCAATTTGTGTTTCTCTCATCTCCCCTCCATCTTCATCTTCAATCCCATTCCATCTCATCTCTTTCATTGACCAATGAAATCTCAAAATCCTAAGGCTAATTGGTTCATCAATTACCTTGTGTTAGATGAACCAATACAAGTATGGATGAGATAGGTCCATCCTTTTGATCTTTTCTTTTAGTTTGTGGTATGTTTTAGGAGTTTGGTCCATTATACCAAATCTCTAACATGCATTAGCACCTAAATTTTTATTGCCCGGTCTTAGATAGTTGTGACTTCTACATAAGTCCAATTACGGTTGCTTAACATAGAGCTAAATTTGACCCTAAAGGCATAACATTCTAGTAAGTGAGATTGTAAGTCTCCCATATTTCATGGTATTGTCTGGAACTTAGCCTTTTTTCCTTCCTTTGGAAGATGTCTTGGTTCAAGGATCCATGCTTGTGAATAGATGGTTGAGTGTTCTCCAAAGAATGACTTAATCAATTGAAAAGCAAAATTCCACTAACATCTAATTAACTTTGACTAACACTAACTATTATTAACTTTTCTTTACTTTCAAGTCATTTACTTTATGAAATTTAATTTCAAGTCATTTACCATTCATTTTTCATTTACATATCATTTAACTTGTTTATGTTTATGTCATTTTCACTTTGTCATTTGAGCCATATATTGTGATTGTATCTATTTGTTTGTGTCTTTTGCTTGTGTTTATGGTCTTGGGACCTTAACATACTTAATAAATAACAAAAACCCTAAAAAAATGTTTGTGTGGACTGTTGGGTTTGATATGAGCTTTTGGACTAAGAATAGGCAATATTCCATATGCAAAAAGGACTTTGCCAATGCCAACATTTCTGAGACCAAGTTATTATGATTTGAGCTTTCATCTGATGCAAGTATTGGGATCCACTTGAGTTCATCTGCTACATGGTCTTGATGCAACTTCTATTTTGATCTCATGCTACACCTTATTCTGAGCAAAAATCGAGAAGTATTTCATCTGATACACGAGAAGACAAAGAAGACTGTTAGCTATGAATTTGTTTGCTTTGATGTGGCCATCTTTATTTGATGCTTTGCTCTTCATATTGCTAATTGCTTGTTGATTATTTCTTGATTCAAAGTCCAGAAGGGAAAATGGGTTTTCTATATGACATTCTTGTCTATTGGATTTCATCCAATTGGTCAAATCTTTTCAACTCTTAACTTTTAATTTTATGCTTAGGATTAGTCTCTTCATCTCCTCCCACTTCTTAAATTTCAAAATCTCTCCCCCTTTTCAAAAACTTTGTTTGTTTGTGATTTTAAAACTTAGACTTTATTCCAAACTAGAAACTTTGACCTTATGCCATTGCTTTTTTTTAAACTCTCTTCTTAAATCAAACTTGTAAATGAACTTAACCATATTGACTTAAAATTTCAAAAGACAAAAAAAACTAACACTCATTCAAACTTTTGGACCTTTTGTGCCTCTCTTAAACTTAACTTTTTATTAAAAGTAATCCACTCATTTCGAAATTGTTACCACGAACTACGAGGTTTTGATCCCTCATTTTTATGCTGGTACGTTCGCACAAGTCCGAAGGTCTTGTCAAACACAAAAATAAAATCAATAAATTATTTTCTCATCCCCACACTCTATTTGTTGAAAACATATTTTATACCAAAAACACATACACACATAAAAAAGGGCTCCCTAGGAGTACCTATGACACTTTGGGTCCTAATACCTTCCCTCTGTGTAACCAACCCCCTTACCTATAATCTCTGGCATTTTACTAGTTTTAATTTGAAAACTTCTTATCTTTGGGTTTGGTTCATACTTTTCCTTTTTCCTTTGGAAAACCATAAAAGTGCGGTGGTGACTCTGGTTTTATTGACGTTAAACTTATCCATAGTTTGATGGTCATGAATTTACCGCTACACTCCACAACATTGAACTCGCTTCTTTTGATCAATTTCAACACTTCATCATCATCGTTAGCCTTCAGTTTGATGGATTCACCAGACTGACACATTGAAGTACTAATTGGATTTTCTATTGGAATATCTTCCTTCTTACTTGCTGCAACATCTTCTACTTCTTTCGGAAATACCAGACCGAAAACACGACCACTACAGGTGATGACATTGAAATTCACCGTATTTTTGACTCCGATTTCGCATGCATTTTAGTTGTTATATTATTATTTTGTTATGTTATTAATATGTTTCTCTTTGTTTTCAGGTTTTCAGTCTAATCAGAGCCCCGATCGAGAAAAGGAGTGAAAATGAGCTAAAAAGACTAAAATTCAGCATTTTGCACTTGTGGCTCCCACTGTGGCTGACGCCATGGGTCCAGCCATGACGTGTCATACCTCAACTTCCATCAACTGCCACTTCTCCCACTACCTCCACTTGGGCGCCACAATTTACCCTTGTGGCGGGCGCCACAAGAATAAAGTTTTTCCCTCCCAAATTCAAAGTGAAGGGAATCCTTGTCATTTCCATTATTTTCCTTGCCTATAAATAGAGACTCGATTTCATTTGTTTCATCATCCAAACTTAGAGCAAACTTAGTTGCAATTAGGCATATATTCAGTATTGTAAAAGTGGTAATCGCTTCACATTGGGGTGTTGCAACAATTGTGTGATCGAGTTTGTAATCGAGTTTGGAGCACTTTGGAAGGAATTTAATCCTGCCGCCATTTTCATTTTCGTTTCGCACCTTATTCAACCCTCCGATTGGAGCAGGTTTTTATTGCTTTACCTTTATCTACTTTACTTTCCCGCACTGTCTTTACTTTTAGTTATTTCTCGCACTCGCACTATTTTTATTTATTTCCCGCACTCGTACTGCTTTCATTTATTTCTCGCACTCACACTACTTTTATTTATTTCTCGCACTCACACTACTTTTATTTACTTTACGCACTCGTACTACTTTTATTTACTTTCCGCACTCGCACTACTTTCATTTAAATTAAAGTGCACCTTTATTTTACCATGCCTAGCTAAACCTATAAAGGTTATAATGTAAGGACCGTAGTAGAAGAGATAATCCGTACAATTGTTGGTAGAAACACTTAAGGGCTATTTTGACTTTCAACTTAAGTTTTCCCGCACTTAATTTCCGTTAGGTAAGATCGAAAGTCATCCAACGTCCTTTTAAACTTAGTTGTTTTTAACTATTTCAAATACATCGAAAGCGCTTTGTTTAGTTCATTAGGAGTTTTTAACTTAAGAAGAAAAGTGATTTTAAAAATATTTTCGGACGCGTTTATAAGTTTAGAGTCTGGTTCGTGAGAACCTCTTTTGGTTAAGAAATCCAGGTTAAAATACTTTTCAACTTAGTCAAGATACTATATTTCTTAAAAATAGGTTTACTACTCTAACGCAATGCGCGCCTTTTTATAAGTGACAATAAGAGGGTTTGATTAGGAAGTACTACTCGGTTCTGAATACGTGAAAGCGACAGTTCCTGTTAAATTGGTTCTTTTCAAAGTAGGAAACAATGCCCATAAGTAGTTTTATTAGCGAGTACATGGATTATTAATTGATTATGTGAATTACATTCGAACCTGTCTTTATTAATTGAACTTAATTTAATACTTACTTTTCATTGCACACTCTAAAAACCCTTATTTTGATTACCGTAGATAAACACCGTAACAATAGATAACGATAGATTGACACTTGGTCTCTGTGGATTCGACAATCTTTGATATTACTCTAACGCGTTCGTATACTTGCGAAAAGCACGCATCATGTTTTTGGCACCGTTACCGGGGATCAATTTCGTCAAATTTTGTACCCTGTTGTTATATCGTTTAGACTTAGGTTGTTACCCGTCGGCCAATGCGAAGAACTCGCAGCACCAGAAGCTTAGTATACCCTCTGGCGGAACCTAAACGTTACGCTCGCACACGTTTATTCTTACATAGAATTAGGAGAGCTATGGCCGAAGATCAAAACCAAAGACCTCTTAAGGATTTCGCCCAACCATCCAACGAAGAACCTAGTTCTAGTATAGTAAACCCAACCGTCCCAGCTAATAATTTCGAACTTAAACCCTCCCTGTTGCAATTAGTGCAACAGAGACAATTCGCAGGTCTCGCTACTGAGAACCCAAACCAACATTTAAAAATCTTTCTCCGATTAGCAGACACTTTTAAAACCAATGGAGCTTCTCCTGAGGCAATCCGATTAAGATTATTCCCTTTTTCTCTCAGAGATAAAGCCCTATCATGGTTAGATTCCCTTCCACCCAATTCCATTATGACTTGGGATAACCTTAGAAGAGTATTCCTTGCTAGATACTTTCCTCCGAGTAAGACCGCCGTTCTTCGAAACCACATAACTAGATTTACCCAGAACCAAGGAGAATCGTTGTTCGAAGCTTGGGAGAGATATAAAGAGCTGTTAAGAGCATGCCCACGTCATGGTTTAGAAAATTGGTTAATCATTCAGACCTTCTATAATGGACTTCACTATAACACTAAGATGAACAAACCTTATCCCGAAGCTAGTGCCCTCATCGAAGATATGGCTCAAAACCATCAATCATGGGGAGTCGAACGAGCGACAATTGAGAAGAAGGAAGCCCAAGGAGGAGTACATGAATTAAGCTCTATAGACATGATGCAAGCTAAAATGGACGCATTAGCCCTTAAGGTCGAGCATATGTGGGTAAACCCGAATACTGCAACCGCAATTTCGTCGGATTGTGAGATATGTGGAACCAAAGGACACCAATCTGCAAAATGCAGTCTATTAAACTAAACCCACTCTGAGCAAGTGAACTACACCCAAGGGAACCCATACTCGAATACCTATAACCCTGGATGGAGGAATCATCCGAACTTTTCCTATAAGAACAATAACCCTATCCAAAATAGTGCACCTCCGAGACAAACAGGTTACCAAGCCACAAGACCAAATCAACCTATGCAACCTGTACCACCAAAGCCGAGTCTTGAGAAAATTATGGAAAATTTTATCACTGCTCAAACCCAACAAAACAAAGAGTTCATGAACCAAAACATTCATGTTAACGAACTGATTACCCAGTTAGGAACCAAGGTTGACCAAATAGTTACTCACACCAAGATGCTTGAAACCCAAATCTCTCAGGTAGCTTTAAACCAAGCCCCCCAGACCACACCTAGAGGACAGTTCCCTGGACAACCTCAACAGAATCCGAGAGGACAAGTCAATGTCATTACCCTACGAAGTGGGAACGCTTATGATGAGCCACCAAACCCAAGATTGAGCGAACCCAAAACTTCTAAGGAATATACCGAACCCACGGACGAAGTAAAGGAACCAGAGGAATCTGAAAAACAGGAAGGTCAAGAAAAAGGAGAAGAACCTAAAGATAAAACTTACGTACCACCCCCACCATATAAACCGCCTATACCATATCCGCAAAGACTCAAACAAACCCAAATCAATAACTAGTATCAGAAATTCAATTTCCGAGAATAAGTTAGCCAAAAAAGATAAAGATCCTGGAAATTTCTCCATTCCTTGTCTTTTGAGAAGTCATGTCACCGAAAAAGCTTTTCTAGACTTAGGAGCTAGTGTGAGCTTAATGCCTTTAGCAGTTTGTGAGAGGTTAAACTTAGGAGAATTACAGCCTACTAAGATGTCACTTCAGTTAGCCGATAGATCTGTTAAGTATCCGATAGGCATATTAGAAGATGTCCCTGTTAGGATAGGTCAGTTATTTATCCCTACTGATTTTGTTGTCATGGACATCAAAGAGGACAATGATATACCAATCCTTCTACGTAGACCATTCTTATCAGAATTTCTTATGGCACCTGTAATGGGAGAAGCATGTTATTCCATAGATATCATTTATGAATAACAATTAAGTTGCCATCAACTCTCATACTGGAAGATGATGACTTTAGGAAACCCTACATCGATGATAACCTTTACGAATGTTTATCCCTTACCTCAGATCCTATGCCATACCCTAAGAAACCAACCTTAGAACTTAAGGAACTGCCTAAGAACCTGAGATATGAGTTCCTCGATGAAGACTTGAACCGTCCAGTTATAGTCAGTGCTACCCTGAGCCAAGAGGAAACATACCAACTCTTAGATGTTTTGCGAAGATATCCCTCAGCCTTAGGATATAATATCTCTGACCTGAAAGGTATAAGCCCATCCGTATGCATGCATCGGATTTCGCTCGAAGAAGATTCAAAACCTTCCAGAGAATATCAGAGAAGAATAAACCCTATAATGAGTGATGTTGTTAAAAAAGAAGTTCTTAAGTTACTTGAGGCAGGTATAATCTATCAGATCTCGGACAGTAAGTGGGTGAGCCCTGTGCATGTAGTACCTAAAAAGGGAGGCATCACAGTCGTGCAAAACGATAGAGGCGAACATGTAGCAAAACGGATGGAAGGAGGATGGCGGATGTGCATAGATTACAGAAAGTTAAATAAAGCAACCAGGAAGGATCATTTCCCTTTACCATTTGTAGACCAGATGTTTGAGGGTCTAGCCAGACACTCTTACTTCTGCTATCTAGATAGATACTCTGGATTCTTCCAAATACCTATCCACCCCGAAGATCAAGAAAAAACTACCTTTACATGCCCTTATGGAACTTTTTCCTACAGACGAATGCCATTCGGCCTCTGTAATGCCCCAGCTACTTTCCAACGCTGCATGATGTCAATCTTTGCAGATTACTTAGATGGTATCATGGAAGTATTTATGGATGATTTCTCGGTTTGCGGATTTGATTTCCACAATTGTCTTGCTAACCTTGAGAAAATCCTGGAGAGATGCGTGGAGGTGAACCTCGTGCTAAATTGGAAAAAGTGTCATTTCATGGTGACCGGAGGAATTGTTTTAGGACATATAGTTTCCGAAAAAGGTATAGAGGTAGATAGAGCTAAGATAGAAGTTATAGAGAACCTAAAACCACCCAAAACTATCAGAGAAGTCCGAAGTTTTCTTGGACACACTGGATTCTACCGGCGTTTTACCAAGGACTTCTCCAAAATAAATAAACCCTTAACTGGCCTTTTAATGAAAGATGCTGAATTCATTTTCGATGGAAAATGTAATGAAGCATTTAATCTCTTAAAGCAAGCGTTAATATCAGCACCTATTATGAAACCCCCTGATTGATCAGAACCTTTTGAGATAATGTGCGACACTAGTGATTATGCCGTTGGAGTCGTTCTAGGACAAAGGAAAGATAAAAAATTACATGCGATTTATTATGCCAGTAGAACCCTAGACGCCGCCCAACTCAACTACGCAACTACTGAAAAGGAATTATTAGCTATAGTTTTTGCTATAGACAAATTTAGATCTTATCTAGTAGGAGCCAAAATTATAGTTTACACTGATCATGCTGCCATTCGTTACCTATTAATTAAAAAAGATGCGAAGCCTAGGTTACTCCGATGGATTCTGTTACTACAAGAGTTTGATTTAGATATCAGAGATAAAAAAGGCACTGAAAATGTAGTAATTGATCACCTTTCTAGGCTAGAATACCTAAAACCAGACTTAATACCCATAAATGATGATTTTGCCTATGATAGACTGATAGCTAGACTAGAAACCATTGAAGACGATAGCCTAGGCCCTCATGAGCACTTCCAAAAATCCTTAGCAGTAAGTAACGTGCCATGGTATGCAGACTATGTTAATTACCTAGCTGCTGATATCGTGCCCCCTGATCTTGACTACCACCGCAAGAAGAAGTTCTTTAACGATGTGAGAAACGTTTATTGGGACGAACCGCTCCTTTTCAAAAGGGGTAAAGGCGACATTTTTTGCCGATGCATTCCTGATGAGGAGGGACACGACACTGATGAAGAGTTTGATCAGAGAGAGCAATATCTCGTACCTCATGTGTCCCCCCATCACCCTTCACCACCACACACCGCACCATCTTCTTTTTTTGCAGGTTCTGCTCTTGGCTTCTATATTACAGAGGAGATGTGGCGCGACCACATGGCTAGAGAGCAAAGGCATGATGAACTACTCTCTACCATTCAGCAACAACTGGCGGACAACATGAGCTTCATGCAAGAATCGCAGCGGAGGACAAATCGATCTTATGAGACTGTTGTACAATCCCTGCTTACGATCACAAACGAGAAATCCCGTCAGCAACACTACCACCGTCAACATTCTGCGCTCATAGAAGCCACTCAGGGTTCCATTTTGGGTAACCTTCGAGAGGTGAGGACTGCTCAGGCTGCTTTACAGGCTAGGATGGATCAGAGAAACCGCCGTCGCAGCCGATCCCGTCATCCACCTCAGGATGGCGAAGGCACAAGTGGTAAGGAGTAGGATGTCAGGTGACTCTCCCCTTATCTTATTTCGAAACATTGGGGACAATGTTCGATTTAAGTGGGGGAGGAGATTTTATCGCTTTCTATTTTTCTTTGTTGTTTTTAGTTAGATTGTTTATTTTGCTTTTCAGTTGTTTACTTTGTTTCATTTTTCTTTTAGTTTGAGTGTTTTAGATAATGCATGAGTCTGACGAGTCACCAGTATAGTGTATCTTTAGTACAGTCTAATCTCCCCATTCCTTTAGCCCTACCAAAAAAACTTTTTGCAAAAGAAAACGGTGTTATTCTAAAAGTTTTTTGGGCTTTAAGACAGGTTTGAGTTGGGATGTGGTGACTTGGGAGAACTTTTTGAAACATCAGTATCATTTTTAGCACCACAGACTTCACGAATATAGGAATCACTCCCGAAACCCCATATACCATGGCCTTAATCATCATTTCAATATAGTCCTTAGTAGTTTATTCTAGCAGTCAGCTCCGGCCGAAGAAGCCTCTACGTAGGGGACCGATGAACATAAGTGAATGATCCAGTGAAATAAATAAAAGAAAAGAAAAAGGAAACTCCGGTATAGGTGACCCTCACAAAGTCATTTAAACCAAAAAGTTGTAAAAATTTGCTACAAAAAGAAAAAGAAAAAGAAAAAAAGAAAAACTCACCCGCTGTTAGTTGGTTCAGAGGTATCTGGTGCTGAACTCGG
Source organism: Lathyrus oleraceus (assembly GCF_024323335.1). NCBI lineage: Eukaryota > Viridiplantae > Streptophyta > Magnoliopsida > Fabales > Fabaceae > Lathyrus > Lathyrus oleraceus. Next base: position 326,905,392 of record NC_066585.1, on the reverse strand, counting down.
TAGGGCGGATTACGATCCGATCCCCCACAATTGCAGTTGAGTCAAATAAAAGGGTTTACAGAAATTTATGTGTCAGGAACCCCATGTTTGGATCATAATCACTAACAGGTCACTCTACTATGAAGCATGTACGGATAACAGGCTTAATGTGATTATGCCTGAATGAAAAGGAACCAAAAAGAGATGAAGAGGTAAGCCTAGGTATTGTGGGATAATATGGGTTGGTAAATATATGAGTGGAGCTTATGTTTGTGTTTACGAATAAGTGTCATCATGATACCCTTAGTTCACTCAGTTAGTACCTATCGCTGCATCCCGACTTGAACTTAGAAGCCTTTCTAGCCCGAATCACTCGTTGACACCAGTTTTTCTTCTATGAGCTTTTTAGTGTTTTGCTTGAGGACAAGCAAGGGTTTAAGTGTGGGAGAATTTGATGACACTGAAATTCACCATATTTTCGACTTCGATTTCGCATGCATTTTAGTTTTTTTTTTTTTTGGTTATATTATTACTATGTTTCTCTTTGTTTTCAGGTTTTCAGTCTAATCAGAGCCCCGATCGAGAAAAGGAGTGAAAATAAGCTAAAAAGACTAAAATTCAGCATTTTGCACTTGTGGCTCCCACTGTGGCTGGCGCCATGGGTCCAACCATGATGTGTCATAAATCAACTTCCCTCAACTGCCACATCTCCGACTACCTCCACTTGGGCGCCACAATTTACCCTTGTGGAGGGCGCCATGGTGTTATGGCGGGCGCCACAAGAAGAAAGTTTTTCCCTCCCAAATTCAAAGTGAAGGGCATCCTTGTTATTTCCATTATTTTCCTTGCCTATAAATAGAGACTCAATTTCATTTGTTTCATCATCCAAACTTAGAGCAAACTTAGTTGCAATTAGGCATATATTCAATATTGTAAAAGTGGTAATCGCTTCACATTTGAGTGTTGCCACAATTGTGTGATCGAGTTTGTAATCGAGTTTGGAGCACTTTGGAAGGAAGTTAATCCTGCCGCCATTTTCATTTCCGTTTCGCACTTTATTCAACCCTTCGATTGGAGCAGGTTTTTATTGCTTTACCTTTATCTACTTTACTTTCCCGCACTGTCTTTACTTTTATTTATTTCTCGCACTCGCACTACTTTTATTTATTTTCCGCACTCGCACTACTTTCATTTATTTCTCGCACTCGCAGTACTTTTATTTATTTCTCGCACCCGCACTACTTTTAATTATTTCTCGCACTCGCACTACTTTTATTTACTTCCCGCACTCGTACTACTTTTATTTACTTTCCGCATTCGCACTACTTTCATTTAAATTAAAATGCACCTTTACTTTACCATGTCTAGCTAAACCTATAAAGGTTAGAATGTAAGGACCGTAGTTAAACCGATAATCCGTACATATGTTCGTAGAAACACTTAAGGGCTATTTTGACTTTCAACTTAAGTTTTCCCGCACTTAATTTCCGTTGGGTAAGATCGAAATCCGTCCAACGTCCTTTTAAACTTAGTTGTTTTTAACTATTTCAAATACAGCGAAAGTGCTTTGTTTAGTTCATTAGGAGTTTTTAACTTAAGAAGAAAAGTGATTTTAAAACTATTTTCGGACGCGTTTATAAGTTTAGAGTCTGGTTCGTGAAAACCTATTTTGGTTAAGAAATCCAGGTTAAAATACTTTTCAACTTAGTCAAGATATTATATTTCTTAAAAATAGGTTTACTACTCTAACGCAATGCGTGCCTTTTTATAAGTGACAATAAGAGGGTTTGATTAGGGAGTATTACTCGGTTCTGAATTCGCGAAAGCGACAATTCCTGTTAAATTGGTTCTTTTCAAAGTAGGAAACACTGTCCATAAGTAGTTCTATTAGCAAGTACTTGGATTATTATTTGATTATGTGAATTACATTCGAACCTGTCTTTATTAATTGAACTTAATTTAATACTTACTTTTCATTGCACACTCTAAAAACCATTATTTTGATTACCTTAGATAATCACCGTAACAATAGATAACGATAGATTGACACTTTGTCTATGTGGATTCAACAATCTTTTATATTACTCTGACGCGTTCGCATACTTACGAAAAGCACGCATCAAGTTTTTGGCGCCGTTGTCGGGGATCAATTTCGTCAAATTTCGTACCCTATTGTTATATCGTTTAGACTTAGGTTGTTACCCGCCGGTCAATGTGAAGAACTCGTAGCACCGGAAGCTTAGTATACCCTCTGGCGGAACCTGAACGTTACGCTCGCGCACGTTTATTCTTCCATAGATTTAGGAGAGCTATGGGTTGGTTAACATAGGAATGGAGCTTATGTTTGTGTTTACGGATAAGTGTCATCATGATACCCTTAGTTCACTCAGTTAGTACCTATCGCTGCATCCCGACTTGAAGTTATAAGCCTTTCTAGCCCGAATCACTCGTTGACACCAGTTTTTCTTCTATGAACTTTTTAGTGTTTTGCTTGAGGACAAGCAAAGGTTTATGTGTGGGAGAATTTGATGACACTGAAATTCACCATATTTTCGACTCCAATTTCGCATGCATTTTAGTTGTTTTATTATTATTTTGTTATGTTATTACTATGTTTCTCTTTGTTTTCAGGTTTTCAGTCTCATCAGAGCCCCGGTCGAGAAAAGGAGTGAAAATGAGCTAAAAAGACTAAAATTCAGCATTTTACACTTGTGGCTCCCACTGTGGCTGGCGCCATGGGTCCAACCATTACGTGTCATAGCTCAACTTCCCTCAACTACCACGTCTCTCACTACCTCCACTTGGGCGCCACAATTTCCCTTGTGCGGGCGACGTGGTGTTGTGGCGGGCGCCACAAGAAGAAAGTTTTTCCCTCCCAAATTCAAAGTGAATGGCATCCTTGTCATTTCCATTATTTTCCTTGTCTATAAATAGAGACTCGGTTTCATTTGTTTCATCATCCAAACTTAGAGCAAACTTAGTTGCAATTAGGCATATATTCAGTATTGTAAAAGTGGTAATCGCTTCACATTGGGGTTTTACCACAATTGTGTGATCGAGTCTGTAATCGAGTTTGGAGCACTTTGAAAGGAAGTTAATCCTGCTGCCATTTTCATTTCCATTTCGCACTTTATTCAACCCTCCGATTGGAGCAGGTTTTTATTGCTTTACCTTTATATACTTTACTTTCCCGCACTGTCTTTACTTTTATTTATTTCTCGCACTCGCACTACTTTTATTTATTTTCCGCACTCGCACTACTTTCATTTATTTATCGCACTCGCACTACTTTTATTTATTTCTCGCACTCGCACTACTTTTATTTATTTCTCGCACTCACACTACTTTTATTTACTTTCCGCACTTGCACTACTTTTATTTACTTTCCGCACTCGCCCTACTTTCATTTAAATTAAAATGCACCTTTACTTTACCATGTCTATCTAAACCTATAAAGGTTAGAATGTAAGGACCGTAGTTGAACCGATAATCCGTACAATTGTTCGTAAAAACACTTAAGGGCTATTTTGACTTTCAACTTAAGTTTTCCCGCACTTAATTTCCATTGGGTAAGATCGAAAGCCGTCCAACGTCCTTTTAAACTTAGTTGTTTTTAACTATTTCAAATACAGCGAAAGCGCTTTGTTTAGTTCATTAGGAATTCTTAACTTAAGAAGAAAAGTGATTTTAAAACTATTTTCGGACGTGTTTATAAGTTTAGAGTCTGGTTCGTGAGAACCTTTTTTGGTTAAGAAATCCAGGTTAAAATACTTTTCAACTTAGTCAAGATAGTATATTTCTTAAAAACAGGTTTACTACTCTAACGCAATGCGCGCCTTTTTATAAGTGACAATAAGAGGGTTTGATTAGGGAGTATAACTCGGTTCTGAATACGCGAAAGCGACAGTTCCTGTTAAATTGGTTCTTTTCAAAGTAAGAAACACTGCCCATAAGTTGTTCTATTAGCAAGTACTTGGATTATTAATTGATTATGTGAATTACATTCGAACCTGTGTTTATTAATTGAACTTAATTTAATACTTACTTTTCATTGCACACTCTAAAAACCCTTATTTTGATTACCTTAGATAAACACCGTAACAATAGATAACGATAGATTGACACTTGGTCTCTGTGGAATCAACAATCTTTTATATTACTCTGAAGCGTTCGTATACTTGCGAAAAGCACGCATCTACAGGTCACCTTTGCAATATCAGCAATATTCACCACAGAGTCTGCAACCGGTAGAGGGATCTCTTGACCATTTTCAATCATTGTGGCATTGTATTAATAAGGCACATCTTTATCGGATGTATACGGAATAGGGCCCGCTAACCGTATAACCAACGACCATACCAATCTTTTGACATTGTTGTTGTTGCTGCTATCAAACTGGATAACTATCCGCTCAGAGGTTTTGAATACTAGCACAATCACATTTATATCATTTATATCTCTTGATTGGAAAATCTGAATAAGTCCTTCATCCATCAACCTTTGAATATCCCTCTGTCATACCCCAAAATTTGCCCATTAATATTTCAAGACATTTTTCAGGGCATTCCGACTCATTTTTATGACACTGATCTTAAAGGAACAAAGGCCCAGCTCACGAATGGCCCAATCCAGAAAATGGCCCAAACTAGCCTGTTCGCTACGCGTTCGCTACACGCTCGCCTAGCGAACGTTCGCTACACGTTCGCTACACGCTCGCCTAGCGAAGCTGACAGACAACAGAAAATTTCGGGCTTCATTCTGAGCCCATTAGGTCATGAAAAAGAGCATTATAAATACCAGCACTTCAGTAATGAAAGGAGAGAACGAAAAAGGACGAAAGGAGAACCCTAGCAAGCAAACCCTCGCGCTCACAGACGGAAAACCCTGGAGGCTAACCCTGAGAATTCCGAGAAACCCTGAAGGAAAAGCCGGCGGCAGCAAGGTCACTTCCGCCCAATTCAATCCGATTTGCCGATTCGAAGTCACAACTCAGCTGCTAACAGGTTTACATTGCTATCATTGTTTTATATTCTTAATTTGCATATGACTTTAGGATTAAATTTATGAAATACCTTAAGCTTGGCATGTGAACTTTAATATATACCATGCATACCTTAAATGATTAATCGTATAATTGCAGTAATGAGATCCATAAGGCATAAAATTGGTTGAGATTATACTGATATCATATTCAAAAACCAGCAGCGCTCCCTAGCACATCGCTAAGCGAGCCAGTAGCGAGTATTCGCTAGGCCTTCGCTAGGTGAAGCAGGGGCGAATGGAACAGCAGCTGTTGCATTTTATTTTATTTTGGCTGTTCTATCTTATGTTATTATAATTCTGCATCATTTGGTTTGAGTTCATGATTGTTGTGTTTATTTTATGGTGCAACTTTCAATTATATTTTATCTCGATGCTCTAATCCGTGTGTTGAATTGTGTAAAGGTTTACATGTTTCCAAGGAAATGGTCGGCTAGGCATTCCACCTTAGGGGTGGGATACCCTTGTGGAGTTTCACCCTAAATTACCTAATTAATTTTACTGTATTAATTTTAATGTATTAATTTTAATGTATTAATTTTAATGTATTAATTGTAATGTGGAGATTCATCCTAATTACCTAATCGATTGTAAAATACGGCCTCTAAATATGTGATCTTGGACCTCTCTTTATTGCCTTACGATATTACGGTATTACGGTCATGTCCCGCGAATGTGGGGATACCCTTAGCAAAGACCCTTCGATTAAATCATCCTGTCCCTTTAAAATAAATCATAGTCCCTCGGATGTTGCCTTCGAATATATGATTTTGTCCCTCGATGACCCTTCGGTGTAGCCTACGGTTAAATGATTATCGTCCCTTCGAATGCTAAGGTATCCTTACAACTGTTGCCTTCAATGACCTATCGATGACCCTACAATGACCCTTAAACATCCAAAGGGTAAAATTACTTACTTCTCAATAGTAAGGACAGTTTTACCCTCATAAGGATAGGAAACGTTCATAACGACCTTAGGAAGGTATAACTCTCAATTACTAGATCATAACCTAAAATATTTTCAACACCTCACACCTTTCAAAACCTCTTTTGGAAAATCACCACTTGGTATACATTCATACTAGAATCATTACCGAGTTATATTTTTTTCAAACAACTTTCAAAACTAAACGAGATAACCACTTTGTATACATTCATACGAGAATCATTACAAAGTTAAACTCTCTTTTCAAAACATTTTCTAAGCCGCTCACAAGCACTTTTTCAGACAAGAAAAATAACATAAGTGATCCAGCAATTAAAAGCCCATGGATAACCATGGATACAAAGGGTGCTAACACCTTCCCTTTGTATAATGTACCTCCCGAACCTAAGAATCTAAATTAAGGTCTTTCCTGTTCTTTTCCACCTTTCCTTATTGGATAAAAGAAAAGTCGGTGGCGACTCTTGCTAACCGCGACATTGCGATTAAAAACACATCAAAGTCAGTTCACCGTATGACACCCTCTTAACAATAACATATCTATGAGGGTTCACACTGCAAATCACACAACCATCATGGTCGTGCTCACATTCATTAACCAAACATATGTCTTTATGGATTGCCACCAAAGATTGTCTGATATGGAGAATATCATAAACCTTGAACTAACCAGGACAACCATCTACCATATTGACCGAAGCATTACCATGAGCAAGCAATGGATTAGCTTTCACATTAGGCGCTCTGTCCTCAAAGGACACCATCCCACTCTTTACAAGATTTTGGACTTCATACTTCAATGGATAGGAATTTTATATGTCATGGCCAGGGGCTCCCTAGTGAAAAGCACAACGAAGTTCAGGTTTGAACCACCATGGAAGTGGCTTAGGAATTTGCGGAGGATTTCTTGGTTGGATGAGATTTTTAAGAACCAATGATGGGTACAGTTCTGCATAAGTCATAGGAATAGGGTCAAAGGAGACCTTTTTCATCTCAAAATTTTATTGATGATTATTGTGGTTGTCGTTGATGTTGTTGTTGCTGAATTGGAATTTCTTGATTAGAATAGTTGGAAAAAAAAACTAGAATTATTGAAGAAACTTGAGGTTGATGTTGACGAGGTTGAGAACCCTTTCTGACATGAGGCCTCCTCTACCTCTCCATTGATACTGAATTAGTTTCTCCCTCTTTCCTCTTGGAGAAATTCCCACCATATTTCTTACTAGACGATGCTTCTTCTTTAGACAGACGTCCTTCACGGACTCCTTCTTCTAGCCTCATCCCCATATTTATGATATCGGTAAAGTCATTAGAGGAACTTGCAATCATACGTTCATAATAAAATGAACTCACTGTCTTTAAGAAGATCTTCGTCATCTCTATCTCTTCCAATAGTGGACTAATCTGGGCAGCCAGCTCCATCCATCTCTGAGCATACTCTTTGAATGTATCCTTATCCTTCTGAGACATAGGCCTCGCCATATCCATGTTGTACTTCTACTGCTTGACAAAGGCCTCGCCTAAGTCATTGAAAGTATGGAAACTTGCACTATCTAAACCCATATACCACCTCAAAGCGGCACCAGTTAAATTGTCTTGGAAATAGTGAATCAGCAACTGATCATTATCAGTTTGAGTAGACATTTTCCTGGAAGACATCACAAGATGGCTTAGTGGACAAGTGTTCCCTTTATACTTTTCAAAGTCGGGGACCTTGAACTTCCTTGGGATTTTCACATTGGGGACCAAGCAAAGCTCAACAACACTCTTCCCAAACAAGTCATTTCCTCTTAAAGTCTTTAACTCTTTGCGGAGCTCGAGGAACTGATCCTTCATCTCGTCCATTTTCTCATATATGTCTTGACCCTCAGAGGGCTCAGAGTGGTAGATGGTGTCCTCAACACGAGGCAGAGTGTGAACAGCTGGAGGTGGCACTAACATGACCGGGCTAGATGCCAGCAGAGAGACAAAAGTGGGTGCATACCATTCAGGCATAAAGTTGGATGGTATCACCAAGGAATCCAGCAGGCATAGAAGGACCGGATTGACTGGCAGCAGTAACTGGAATAGTTGAGGTGGCAACCTCAGAAATGGCAGTCTTCTGGGGAGGAGTTGCAGGAGTTGGTAAAGATTGGTTCTGCGCAGCAATGACAGATTCCATTAACGTCGTTAACTTGGAAATCTCATCCTTCATCTCTCTGTTCTCTTGCTCTATATGCTCTGTTATCCTTGGTTGATTAGCGCGAGTGTTGTATCGGTGAGTCAGCTTGGCTGAAGCACAAAAGAATAACTGATAAGACATCTGGCAGAAGAAAACCTACTATGCAAATGATGCATGAAGTGTAATATTTTTTATTATTTCCAATTTCAAGGAACATATGAAGTGCTATTTGCAAATATACAATAATAATAACAATTTTATTAACCATAAAATCTCTTTTTATTCATAAAATTTAAAAGAATTACACTCAGTACAATTTCAGAAACCAAAGTACAAATACAAGAGAAAAGGAAACTAATCACCCTAAGGATCCCTTAGAAACGGTATCAGATGATCTGGCTGCGGGCACGTATTTCCTTCAGATGCATCGAATTTCAGACTCAAAAGATGTCTTCATCTAAGCCTTCTCAAGGACAAGTTGATCAACAATCTTCTTCCAAGCACCAGAAGGCTGAGGCATGCTAAAGAAGGATAGGCCCTCTGGCCCTCTTTATGTCTTCACTGCTAGGTCTTCAAGAATCTCAATAAGCCCATCCTTGTCTTTTGACTCAAGTTGCAACTTTTCATGCTTTTGGCTTAAAGCATGAAACCACTCTTCCCATATATCTTTCTCTTGCTTCACTTTGGTGAGTGCGTCTTCCAACTCCTCTACGTCTTGGTTAAAGGGAGTTGATGGATCATCCACAACTAAAGACATAGGTCTTTCACAAGCATACCTCACCATCATCTCCAAGGCTCTCTTCTTCACCCAAATAGTGTAAGCTTCCAAAGCTACACAGTTACGCGGGTCAGGCTCAGATCTTCCTTTCCTATGCACCTTATGCCAAGCATGTATCATCCTCTGCATCAAATGTTGGGGATCTTTACCCTCTTGATAGAAAATACCTTTTAACTTAGTTTTATTAGATTTATCTCTCAAGGGGAACCCAAGTTGACGACGGGCCAAAGAAGGGTTGTAGTTGATTCCTCCTTGCGTACCAATGAGAGGCATATTGGAGAATTCACCACAACTGTCAATAATATCCACACTACTCAATGCAGAATCATACCAAACAATATCATCATTAGTGAGAGACATAAGTCTCTGAGACCACCATAGACATTGTTTGTTCTCCAAGAAAGCAGGCGTCTGAGGAAAGTGAAAAATAAACCACTTGTACAGAAGAGGAACACAACATACAATAGTCCCACCACCTTTAGAATTTCTCAAATGCAAAGAGAAATACATGTCACCCAACAGAGTAGGAATGAGATTCCCAATTAAAAAAATTCTAATGGCGTTAACATCAACAAAACCATCAATGTTAGGGAAAAAAATTTAGACCATAGATGAGCAATACAAATATGGCTTCAAAAGCATTCATAATATTGGCTTCATCAAATGCTAAGGTATCCTTACAACTGTTGCCTTCAATGACCTATCGATGACCCTACAATGACCCTTAAACATCCAAAGGGTAAAATTACTTACTTCTCAATAGTAAGGACAGTTTTACCCTCATAAGGATAGGAAACGTTCATAACGACCTTAGGAAGGTATAACTCTCAATTACTGGATCATAACCTAAAATATTTTCAACACCTCACACCTTTCAAAACCTCTTTTGGAAAATCACCACTTGGTATACATTCATACTAGAATCATTACCGAGTTATATTTTTTTCAAACAACTTTCAAAACTAAACGAGATAACCACTTTGTATACATTCATACGAGAATCATTACAAAGTTAAACTCTCTTTTCAAAACATTTTCTAAGCCGTTCACAAGCATTTTTTCAGACAAGAAAAATAACATAAGTGATCCAGCAATTAAGAGCCCATGGATAACCATGGATACAAAGGGTGCTAACACCTTCCCTTTGTATAATGTACCTCCCGAACCTAAGAATCTAAATTAAGGTCTTTCCTGTTCTTTTCCACCTTTCCTTATTGGATAAAAGAAAAATCGGTGGCGACTCTTGCTAAACGCGACATTGCGATTAAAAACACATCAAAGTCAGTTCACCGTATGACAGAACTGGCGACTCTGCTGGGGAAACTTAAAAAGAGAGGTTACCTTAAAAACAAGATCACTTATTTAAATTGTCTGATTTACTTTTAAGGGATTGCTTGGGTATTTTATGCTTGAGTGAAAGATCCTACACCCGGATCTAGTGTACCTTAGGTAAGTAGCAATAGATCATCGCGACTATCCGGCGTATACTGGAATGGTTAAAATGATGGCTACGGTTAATGTGACACTTTGGATGTCCTGATGTTCCTCATGTTTACTTGAGGAAAATTTTGGCATCTGCGTGGTGTCATTAAAGCATTAACCAGACTTTTAGAACCCTAATTGACTCATCCTGGCCATTAGAAAGTAGTGAGATAACTGACTTCGGTTCCGACTGGGGTTGGTTGAGACTCGATACTACACTCCTTGAGATTGGACTTTAGGGAAGCTTCGGTCAACCACTTGGTGTTGCACTGAAGTGGACTTGAGGGAAGGTCAATGATTGGAGATCCTTTTAGAACCCGGTTACTATTCTAGGACAGGTTGAACCAACTAAACTTCAGTGGGGAGGGTACTTACCTATGGAACTCATGCAAGCCTTAAAACCTAGGAATGATGGTTGTGTGACTTGCTTGCGCTTGTTATTTATTTAACCTCATAACATCATAACATCATAACATCATAACATCATGACATCATAACATTGTACTAACCATTTCAAGGACTTAGGGATTTAACTTTGCTCTGTTTTGTAAAGCTATGGCTCCCAGGAAGACCATCCGGATTAATCTTGTAGCAATCTCTCCTCAACTCAAGAACTTAGTGTCAGAACTTTCCGATCATGCCCAGTTCATCAAGAAACACGGTTCTCTCCTCAATTTGGTTACCACTGGTTTCAAAGAAGATATGATGAGAGTTTTATTCCAGTTCTTCGACCCTAAACATCATTGCTTCACGTTCCCAGATTATCAGTTGGTACCTACACTGGAAGAATTCTCCAGACTGCTTGGGATACCTATCCTTGATCAAATACCTTTTAGTGGTTTAGAAAAGGTTCCGAAGGCTGAAGAAGTTGCCGCAGCTTTACACATGACGAAGTCCGACATTGAAGCTAATTGGGTAACAAGGAGTGGAGTTAAGGGTTTACTTGCCAAATTCCTGACAAATAAGGCCCGAGAATTCTTAAAAGTTATGAATGTCCGTGCTTTCGAAGACATCCTGGCATTGCTAATCTATGGCTTGGTGTTATTCCCTAATCCAAACCAATTCATAGACATGAATGCTATTAAGATATTTCTCACTCATAACCCTGTACCTACCTTGCTGGGAGACATTTTGCATTCCCTCCACACTCGTACCATAAAGAAGCAAGGGACTCTCATGTGCTGCATACCTTGTTGTCTAGGTGGTTTATTTCGCACCTTCCTCAATCAGTCTTGAAGAACGAGCAGAATTTGAAATGGTCTCAAAGGATAATGTCGCTCTCCCACCCAGACATCTGTTGGTGTCCTCAGTTCAAGGAAAATGTTACCATCATTGACCGTTGTGGCGAGTTCCCTAATGTACCACTCCTAGGAATAAGAGGAGGTATTACTTATAATCCTGCTTTAGCTCTGCGACAGTTTGGTTGTGCTCGAAGAGATGGTCCACATGAAATGATCATCGAAGGCATTGTGTTCGACTATGAAAACGATTCCCAAGGCCTCCGTCAAAGATTTGTACGAGCTTGGGGCATGGTGAAGAGAGGTACGTTAGGACAGAAATTTTTTATTCCTATGGAACCTTATCTCAGATGGGTACGCGCCAGAGCTCGTGAACTTGTCATGCCATATCTTGCAATCGGACCTCAGATTGTCGAACCTGAAGCTGAAGGAGGTGCTCCTCAGATCATTCCTTATCCAGATATGCCTACCAATGTTGAGGAACTAAAGAGATCCTGGATCCAGTTGAGAGAAGAAAGGGATACTTTCGAGACTCAGTTCGTCGCAGAAAGGAAGAAAGTGTTAGAACTTACCAGTCAGCTTAATGATGAACGAAGACTCAATGCGTATCTTCGCCCAAAAAGAAGTCGCCCCTGGGAGACTTGAGCTTTCATTGTATTTTTATTATTATTCCTTTTGTAATGAACATTGATCAAAGAAATTAGCAATAAACATTTCTCTCTTGTTGGTGATTTACGCAAAGTTAAATTCCAAAAGTCCTTGAAAACATTTCATACATTGCATAGCATAACCTAACACTGCATAACAGGTATTCTACAAGTTCAATGTTCTCACGGTCTTCATTACAAACAGAAAAATGGATCTCGAACAAACTGTCAAAGATCTCCAGACTCAGAATGCTCAATTCAAGGAGATGATGCTAAGCTTATCCAAGGGGCAGGAGGAACTGAAGGCTCTTTTGCTCGAAAAGAAGAAAGACAAGAAAGCTGTGAGTTTCATTAACCCGGGAAGAAGGCGTAAAGGACAGGCCGTAGGAGTCAAGTTTGGAATCCCGAATGGTCCAGAAGAGGGGGCGGAGAATGATTCAGAGGAAGAGAATGCTGATTTCTCCAACCCTGAGGATGACGATGAAGATTATGAAAATGAACAGTACTCTCCAAGAGATGATAAGTACAAGTTGATGGAAGAACGTATGCTAGCTATGGAGGGTCAGAAGGCGCCCGGTCTGGATTTTGAAAGTTTGGGTCTGGTCTCCGATGTGACCATTCCTCGCAAATTCAAAATCCCCACTTTCACTAAGTACGATGGTGCGTCTTGTCCTCAGATGCATCTGAGAGCTTATGTGAGAAAGATTCAGCCGCATACCACTGACAGGAAGCTATGGATCCATTTCTTCCAAGAGAGCCTGTCTGGCACACAGTTGGATTGGTATTATCAGCTCGAGAGCTCTGACATCCGCACCTGGACTGATTTAGCAACAGCTTTCTATAAACAGTACCAGTATAACTCTGAACTAGCACCTACCCGGCTACAGTTGCAAAATATGACTATGGGATCTAAAGAAAGCTTTAAAGAATATGCTCAAAAGTGGAGAGATTTGGCTGGCAGAGTCAAACCCCCTATGACTGACAGAGAATTGGTGGACATGTTCATGGGCACACTGACCGGCCCATTCTACAGCCATCTACTGGGAAGTTCTTCATCAGGTTTCATTGAACTTATATTGACAGGTGAACGTGTTGAAAGCGGCATCCGAAGTGGAAAGATACAGGCGGCTGCCTCTGCAAGCACCAAAAGGTCCTATCAGGGGAGGAATGAATCAAATGCCATGTACGGTCAAAAGGGTCGTAACAAGAAAAACCGTGACCATGACATCGGAGCAGTTACGATTGCAACACCACCATCTCAAAACTTCCAGCCCAAACAAGACAGGCCAAGAAGGCAGTTTACCAGGATCAATATGACCTTGGCACAGGCACTGCAGGGAATGCTAAAGGCAAATTTGATCACCCTCAGAGATCCTCCTACGAATCCCAACACTACCTCTTCTCGTTATAATCCCAATTCCAGGTGTGCATATCACTCTGATAGCCCCGGGCATGATACAAACGATTGCTGGTCATTGAAGAATAAGATTCAGGATATGATCGAAGCTGGAGAAATTGAGTTTGAGCCTCCGGAGACTCCTAATGTCATCACTGCTCCTATGCCTAACCATGACAAGACTGTTAATGCTATGGATGACGATTCTCACATTTCCAATGTGGCGGACTTAACATCTCCTCTCCCGATCATAAAGAGGAATTTATGGCAAGCTGGTTTATTTCCAGGTTGTGCTGAAGATTGCAATCTCTGCGTACTCCGGCCCGAGGACTGTTTGAAATTGAAGAATGGTATTCAACGGCTGATGGACGATCGTACAATTCTCTTTGAAAGGAGTCCTAAGGTGGAAAACCCTGTTGAAGAAGTATCTGTCATTGCAAGGTCCAAAGTTCCAGTGAAGATTACCGCTACCAGGGCACCTGTGAAGATTACTGTTGAGCCCAGGGTTGCTCCCCTAATCATCACTGCACCTGGCCCGATCCCGTATTCCTCAAGCAAAGCTATTCCGTGGAATTATGGCGGTGATGTTTACGTCCATGGCGTGAAGCAAGTGGATAATGCTGCTAACACTAGTGGCATTGTTGGGACTAGTAAAATCACTCGAAGCGGAAGAATCTTCTCTTCAGAAATCTCACCTCCTGTCCTTGAAACTCGAGGAAAGGAACCAGTCAATCCTTCTCAGTCAGAGACACCGGTCGAAGTTACTCCCGAGATTGTTGCCAAACAAGAAATGGAAGAAGTGCTGAAAATCATTCGCAAGAGTGATTTTGATGTTGTAGAACAGTTGGGGCATACCCCGTCTAAGATCTCGATGTTATCCTTGTTGTTATCTTCTGAACCTCATGCCAATGCATTGATAAAATTCTTAAAGACCGCTCATGTACCTCAGGAGACATCTGTCGATCAGTTCGAACATTATGTTGCTCACTTGGCTGTTGACAATGGCCTAGGCTTTTCCGACGTTGATCTGACACCAGCAGGAAAGAATCACAATAAAGCCCTGCATATCTCCATTGAGTGTAGGGGAATCACTTTGTCTCATGTGTTGATCGATAATGGCTCTTCCTTGAATGTGCTGCCGACAGCTGTGCTGGATAAGCTGGATTGTAAAAGCATTGAACTGAAACCTAGTGACATTGTGGTACGTGCTTACGATGGTGCGAAGAGTGTTGTCCATGGCGAAGTAGTCCTTCCTATCAAGATAGGACCTCAAGTCTTCAACACTACCTTCCATGTAATGAACATTCGTCCTGCCTATTCCTGCTTGCTGGGACGCCCTTGGATTCATGGGGCAGGCGCTGTAGCCTCGTCTCTCCATCAAAAGTTGAGGTATCCCACAAAGGGCAAAATTGTCACCGTGTGTGGAGAAGAAGAGTACATTGTCAGTAGTGTGCATATCTTCAGATACGTCGAGATGGATGGTGAATTCATTGAGACTCCTTGTCGGTCATTTGAAGTAGTTCCTCCGACCAATCCTGTCCTTAAGCCAACTTCCTGTGTACCCAAGGTTATTCGTGCTCCTCCTGCTATGATTTCTCTGAAGGACGCTCAAGCCGTGGTTGAAGATGGTGGTCGTACTGGCTGGGGTCAATTGATCAACGTACCGTACAAGTCTGACAAATTTGGCCTGGGGTTCAGCTCTGACAAGAGTCAAATTAATGTTGTAGAAGATGCTGACAGCGATTGCGACCTGGATAGCTGGATTTTCCCAACAATTGGTGACGGACTCAATAATTGGAAGGCTGAAGACACTATCCCGATTTCCTTTAGTCAGGAGTAATTGTTATTGTCTATTTTAGTGTTGCAAATTTTTGTTTTTTTTTACAATTGAACTTCTCCAAGCGTTGTGTCTATACCCGGGGCACAATAGCTAATTTGTTAAGGGTTTTGTCATCTTCATAAGCATATTCATATTCAATAAATCAATGGACTTTTTGCATTCAAATATTGCGCTCTTTATCTTTTCTGTCATCTTCCAAACGAGCTATGTTTTCTCACACACACTCACGTAACGAATTGCAGATCCATACCCACTCTGGATCCTGTTGACAATAGTTCTATTACTGTTCATTATGACTTTGAAAATCCGATCTACCAAGCCGAGGATGGAAGTGAGGAAGATTGTGAAGTACCTGGAGAACTTGCCAGACTGTTACTGCAGGAAGAAAGGACTATACAGCCACACGAGGAGTCAGTTGAGACTGTAAATCTGGGTACTGAAGTAAACAAGAAAGAAGTCAAAATAGGAGCAGGCTTGGAAAACAGTGTCAAGAGAAGGTTGATTCAGATGTTGCATGACTATGTAGAGATTTTTGCTTGGTCTTATGAAGACATGCCAGGACTGGATACCGATATAGTAGTGCATCGACTGCCAACGAGGGAAGATTGTCGTCCTGTTAAGCAAAAGGTTCGCCGCATGCGTCCTGAAATGTCTGAGAAAATCAAAGCCGAGGTGATGAAACAATTTGATGCAGGTTTTCTGGCTGTTACTTCTTATCCTCAATGGGTTGCTAATGTGGTACCGGTACCGAAGAAGGATGGTAAGGTGCGAATGTGCGTAGATTACCGAGATTTGAATAAAGCGAGTCCCAAGGATGACTTTCCACTCCCGCACATTGATGTTCTGGTAGATAACACCGCTCAACACAAGGTGTTCTCATTCATGGATGGATTCTCAGGTTACAACCAGATTAAGTAGGCGCCTGAGGACATGGAGAAAACTACGTTTGTGACGCAATGGGGCACGTTCTGTTATAAAGTAATGCCATTTGGTTTAAAGAATGCAGGGGCAACGTACCAGCGTGCTATGGTGGTTTTGTTCCATGATATGATCCATCATGAAATAGAAGTATATGTGGATGACATGATAGCCAGATCTCATACTGAGGAGGAACATCTCGATCATTTATACAAACTGTTCGAGAGGTTGAAGAAATACAAGTTGAGGTTGAACCCGAACAAATGCACCTTTGGGGTAAGGTCCGGCAAACTCCTGGGCTTTATTGTAAGTGGTAAAGGGATTGAGGTTGACCCGGCCAAGGTAAGAGCTATTCAAGAAATGCCGGTTCCCAGTACAGATAAAGAAGTCAGAGGTTTCTTGGGACGCTTGAATTACATTGCCCGATTTATCTCCCATTTGACCGCCACCTGCAAACCCCTCTTCCAGCTACTGAGGAAAAATCAAGAGATGATATGGAATGAGAAATGTCAAGAAGCTTTTGACAAAATCAAGAAGTATCTTCAAGAACCTCCAATTCTGATGCCACCAGTTGAAGGAAGACCTCTAATCATGTATTTAACCGTGTTAGAAAATTCAATGGGGTGCGTGTTGGGACAACATGACGAGTCTGGTCGAAAAGAGCATGCCATATACTACCTTAGCAAAAAGTTTACCGACTGTGAAACAAGATACTCACTGCTCGAGAAAACTTGTTGTGCTTTGGCCTGGGCTGCTCGCCGACTGAGACAGTATATGTTGAATCACACCACTTTATTGATTTCTAAGATGGATCCTATCAAATACATATTTGAGAAACCCGCTCTCTCCGGAAGAATAGCAAGATGGCAGATGATTCTAACAGAGTACGACATCCAGTATACTACTCAGAAAGCAATCAAAGGAAGCGTGCTAGCCGATCATTTGGCTCATCAAGCAGTGGATGATTACCAATCTATGAATTTTGAGTTCCCAGATGAGGATGTCATGCTTGTTACTGATTATGAAGAACCTGGACCGGAGGAAGGACCCGAACTAGGATCCCGATGGACTATGGTTTTCGATGGGTCTTCTAATGCATTGGGCAATGGTGTTGGTGTGGTAATCATTTCTCCCGAGGGTTACCATACGCCTTTCACTGCTAGACTATGTTTTCATTGTACCAATAATATGGCTGAGTATGAAGCATGTATTTTGGGACTCAAGGCTGCTATAGACCGGCGGGTCAAGTTTTTGAGTGTGTACGGAGACTCAGCATTAGTAATTAGTCAGATCAAAGGAGAATGGGACACTAAGCATCCGAATCTCATCCCTTACCGAGAACGGGTGATGACATTAATCCCATACTTTGAAGAGATTACATTCGAACATATCCCACGAGAAGAGAATCAGTTGGCAGACGCATTAGCTACCATGTCATCTATGTTCAGAGTCAGATGGGACAATGAAGCTCCCAGGATCACCATTGAGCGACTAGATGAACCGGCATACTGTTATGAACTTAACACTGAGGGGGTACGGGAAAAACCTTGGTTCCACGAAGTAAAAAGATATTTAGAAACTCAGGAGTACCCTGAGGGGGCATCTATCAATGATAGAAAATTCCTGAGGAAGTTCTCTGCTAAATTCTTTTTGAGTAATGGAGTATTATACAAACGTAATCATGACTCAACTTTGCTTCGCTGTGTGGATAAAAAGGAAGCAGAAGAGATTATGGAAGACATGCACGGCGGTATTTTCGGGACTCATTCTAGTGGACATACGATGGCCAAGAAGATTCTGAGATCAGGGTATTATTGGTCTACCATGGAAGCTGATTGCCACCATCACTCCAGAACCTGTCATAAGTGCCAGATATATGCGGATAAAGTACATGCACCTCCTGCTCGATTGAACGTGTTGACCGCACCTTGGCCCTTTGCAATGTGGGGCATTGATATGATTGGGGAGATTAAACCTACTGCTTCTAACGGGCATCGTTTCATCCTTGTTGCTATTGATTACTTTACAAAGTGGGTAGAGGCCGCCTCATTCGCTTCTGTCACCAAGAATGTGGTGGCACGATTCATCAAGAATAATCTCATTTGTCGATATGGCATCCCTGAAAGAATTATTACCGACAATGGTACTAATTTGAACAACAAGATGATTACTGAACTCTGCACGCAGTTCAACGTAAAGCACCATAACTCTTCTCCGTACCGGCCAAAGATGAACGGTGCCGTGGAGGCTGCTAATAAGAATATCAAGAAGATCATACAAAAGATGACGGTGACGTACAAAGACTGGCATGAGATGTTACCGTTTGCTCTTCACGGTTATCGCACTTCAGTACGCACTTCGACAGGAGCAACTCCTTTCTCTTTAGTCTACGGAATAGAAGCCGTTTTACCAGTGGAAGTTCAGATTCCCTCTCTAAGAATCATGAAAGAGGCGGGCTTAGATGAAGAGGAATGGATTCAGACTCGACTCGATCAGATAAACTTGATTGATGAGAAGAGACTTGCGGCTGTTTGTCATGGACAGATATATCAGAAGCGCATGACCCAGGCATTTAACAAAAGAGTCAAGAGACAGGTATATCGAATTGGCGATTTGGTAATAAAGCGTATCATTCTACCACAGGGTGATCCCAGAGGCAAATGGACTCCCACATACGAAGGGCCATTTGTAGTTAAGAAGGTATTCTCTGGTGGAGCCATGATATTTGCTACGATGGATGGCGAAGACTTCCCACATCCCGTGAACGCAGACATAGTCAAAAAATACTACGCATAAAAGAGACCTGCTAGGTCGACGTACCTAGGCAAAAGTAAGGGCATCCCGGCGAACCAAAAAGGTTCGGGCAAAAATTAGGGATAAACATAAAAAATGTGCACCCGGCAAGTCGAAAACCTGAAAAGGCGGCTTGGGCAAAAAGGGGTATCCTGGTGGATTGAAAACCTGAAAAGGCGGTCCAGGCAAAAATTAGGGATTAAAGCGTATGACTATGTCCTGTTCTCAGACAGCTTCATCCAAGTTCAAAGGACTGAACAAGCTAATCACTTCTATCCGACAGCAGGAGATGAGAGGCTTGAAGACATAATGGCAGTAGTGGAATTAAAGTCAATAGGACGTTTTCGGCATAGCTTTCTCTTTGTTTTCTTGACAATTTCCTCTTACTAGGATTTTTGTCTCCTTGTACACAAATTTCCTGTTTATAGGCCCTCTTTCGAAATCAATATAATTTTAGTTTCAAAAAAAAATGCTCTAGTTTTACTTTCTCTGTTTTGTTTGCATAAACGTCCATTGATTTAATTCGAATTAATATATGCATTTGGATATGATCGATGTTTACCAAAAATGCGTGCATAAAATAGAAATAGCAATTACTACTAGGCTTCAGGATCGAGGAGAAGGTCTAATCATGCTTTCCAATGAATCCGTTGCTAATCCTATTCCCCAGCAAAGCCAGTCATTCCCAGAAGAGAGTGGCATTACTAGACAAATGGGTCATCTCTTCCACCTCCAGCCAGGCTTCTGTTGAACATTTCTACCATCAGACAGAGATCAAGCATCTCCGGCTAAGAAAGGATCACCGATATCAGTATCTCCAACCAGAAGATTGAGATTTGTTTTCCCCAGTAGAGTCCTCTGGAAGAACTTTTCAGATGCATAATTCATTCATTACATTATTTCACAGCATACGCATGCATACATCGTTCGTAGTTATTTTCGAAAGCATAAAACATCTCATGCATCATGACATGGCATGAAGCTAACTTTATTTTTCAGGTTAATTATTCCCCTGATACGGTCAAAATGAAGATCCATTCAGACGGACATCTTTATCGATTACATTCAAGATTCAAATACATTCATTCTGATAAGCACTCTGATATCCTCCTATTGATGGCATCTATAAGCCCATCCCAGATATTCATTGCAAATACAGCATCTACAAATACGATCAGATACAGTCTAACGTACGGTTCATTCTGATTCAGCCCAACATATAACTCCTTCCACTCAGATACGATCTAACGGACGATCCATTCTGATCTTCAACTACTCCAACACGGTCTAATGTACGACCCAGTTGGACCTTCATTTCTCAGGTACTGCCTAGCATACGGTCCATCCTGATTCATCTCAACATATGACTCCTTCAACTCAGATGCGATCTAACGTACGATCCATTCCGACCTTCAACAACTCCAATACGGTCCAGCATACGACCCATTTGGACCTTCAAGGCCTCGGATGCTACCTAGCGTACGGTACATTCTGAAGTGTAGTCTGGCGTATGACTACCCCTTTATTATCAGATGCAGCCTAACGGACGGCTCGTTCTGCTACTCAGAGACGGTCTAGCTTACGACCCGCTTGGAGGTTCATCCCCTCAAATGCTACCTAGCGTACGGTACATTCTGAAGTGTAGTCTGGCGTATGACTACCCCCTTCATCATCAGGTACAGCCTAACGGACGGCTCAGTCTACAACTCAGATACGATCTAGCATACGATCCATTCTGATCCTTCACCCCCAGTAACGATACAGCCTAACGGACGGCTCGTTCCGCAACTCATACACGATCTAGCGTACGATCCATTCTGATCCTTTATCCCCAGCAGTGTATGACTCATTCGGATTCTTATCTCATTTTGATTCGACACAACATATTACTCCTCCAACAATACGGACTAGCGTACGACCCATTCGGATCTTCATTCCTCAGATACTACCTAGCATACGGTACATCCCGAGGTGTAGTCTAGCGTACGACTACTTTTCGTCAGATACAGCCTAACAGGCGGCCCATTCTGCAACTCAGATACGATCTAGCGTATGATCCATTCTGATCTGTTATTCCCAGCGGCGTATGACCCATTCTAAATCCCCAGTGAAGTCGACGGCTTAATGAATGACTCACTATACGGTCTGGCGTATGACCCAGTGACACCCATGACTTCAGATATCTTCTAACGTACGACGCACTCTGAAGCTCTCATCATCAAACTTCCTAGATGGCATCTTTAAGCCCATCTCCATCCAGACTAACTAATTGACAAGTGCAAATTTTTGGGGCATTCTAAGTGTTCAATAATCTTCCACCTCCAGACCACGAATGGCGTACATACCATTCTGACTCTCTCGGTTCAAGAATATTGAACAGGGGCAGCTGTCATACCCCAAAATTTGCCCATTAATATTTCAAGACATTTTTCAGGGCATTCCGACTCATTTTTATGACACTGATCTTAAAGGAACAAAGGCCCAGCTCACGAATGGCCCAATCCAGAAAATGGCCCAAACTAGCCTGTTCGCTACGCGTTCGCTACACGCTCGCCTAGCGAACGTTCGCTACACGTTCGCTACACGCTCGCCTAGCGAAGCTGACAGACAACAGAAAATTTCGGGCTTCATTCTGAGCCCATTAGGTCATGAAAAAGAGCATTATAAATACCAGCACTTCAGTAATGAAAGGAGAGAACGAAAAAGGACGAAAGGAGAACCCTAGCAAGCAAACCCTCGCGCTCACAGACGGAAAACCCTGGAGGCTAACCCTGAGAATTCCGAGAAACCCTGAAGGAAAAGCCGGCGGCAGCAAGGTCACTTCCGCCCAATTCAATCCGATTTGCCGATTCGAAGTCACAACTCAGCTGCTAACAGGTTTACATTGCTATCATTGTTTTATATTCTTAATTTGCATATGACTTTAGGATTAAATTTATGAAATACCTTAAGCTTGGCATGTGAACTTTAATATATACCATGCATACCTTAAATGATTAATCGTATAATTGCAGTAATGAGATCCATAAGGCATAAAATTGGTTGAGATTATACTGATATCATATTCAAAAACCAGCAGCGCTCGCTAGCACATCGCTAAGCGAGCCAGTAGCGAGTATTCGCTAGGCCTTCGCTAGGCGAAGCAGGGGCGAATGGAACAGCAGCTGTTTCATTTTTTTTTTGGCTGTTCTATCTTATGTTATTATAATTCTGCATCATTTGGTTTGAGTTCATGATTGTTGTGTTTATTTTATGGTGCAACTTTCAATTATATTTTATCTCGATGCTCTAATCCGTGTGTTGAATTGTGTAAAGGTTTACATGTTTCCAAGGAATTGGCCGGCTAGGCATTCCACCTTAGGGGTGGGATACCCTTGTGGAGTTTCACCCTAAATTACCTAATTAATTTTACTGTATTAATTTTAATGTATTAATTTTAATGTATTAATTTTAATGTATTAATTGTAATGTGGAGATTCATCCTAATTACCTAATCGATTGTAAAATACGGCCTCTAAATATGTGATCTTGGACCTCTCTTTATTGCCTTACGATATTACGGTATTACGGTCATGTCCCACGAATGTGGGGATACCCTTAGCAAAGACCTTCGATTAAATCATCCTGTCCCTTTAAAATAAATCATAGTCCCTCGGATGTTGCCTTCGAATATATGATTTTGTCCCTCGATGACCCTTCGGTGTAGCCTACGGTTAAATGATTATCGTCCCTTCGAATGCTAAGGTATCCTTACAACTGTTGCCTTCAATGACCTATCGATGACCCTACAATGACCCTTAAACATCCAAAGGGTAAAATTACTTACTTCTCAATAGTAAGGACAGTTTTACCCTCATAAGGATAGGAAACGTTCATAACGACCTTAGGAAGGTATAACTCTCAATTACTGGATCATAACCTAAAATATTTTCAACACCTCACACCTTTCAAAACCTCTTTTGGAAAATCACCACTTGGTATACATTCATACTAGAATCATTACCGAGTTATATTTTTTTCAAACAACTTTCAAAACTAAACGAGATAACCACTTTGTATACATTCATACGAGAATCATTACAAAGTTAAACTCTCTTTTCAAAACATTTTCTAAGCCGTTCACAAGCACTTTTTCAGACAAGAAAAATAACATAAGTGATCCAGCAATTAAGAGCCCATGGATAACCATGGATACAAAGGGTGCTAACACCTTCCCTTTGTATAATGTACCTCCCGAACCTAAGAATCTAAATTAAGGTCTTTCCTGTTCTTTTCCACCTTTCCTTATTGGATAAAAGAAAAGTCGGTGGCGACTCTTGCTAACCGCGACATTGCGATTAAAAACACATCAAAGTCAGTTCACCGTATGACACCCTCTTAACAATAACATATCTATGAGGGTTCACACTGCAAATCACACAACCATCATGGTCGTGCTCACATTCATTAACCAAACATATGTCTTTATGGATTGCCACCAAAGATTGTCTGATATGGAGAATATCATAAACCTTGAACTAACCAGGACAACCATCTACCATATTGACCGAAGCATTACCATGAGCAAGCAATGGATTAGCTTTCACATTAGGCGCTCTGTCCTCAAAGGACACCATCCCACTCTTTACAAGATTTTGGACTTCATACTTCAATGGATAGGAATTTTATATGTCATGGCCAGGGGCTCCCTAGTGAAAAGCACAACGAAGTTCAGGTTTGAACCACCATGGAAGTGGCTTAGGAATTTGCGGAGGATTTCTTGGTTGGATGAGATTTTTAAGAACCAATGATGGGTACAGTTCTGCATAAGTCATAGGAATAGGGTCAAAGGAGACCTTTTTCATCTCAAAATTTTGTTGATGATTATTGTGGTTGTCGTTGATGTTGTTGTTGCTGAATTGGAATTGCTTGATTAGAATAGTTGGAAAAAAAACTAGAATTATTGAAGAAACTTGAGGTTGATGTTGACGAGGTTGAGAACCCTTTCTGACATGAGGCCTCCTCTACCTCTCCATTGATACTGAATTAGTTTCTCCCTCTTTCCTCTTGGAGAAATTCCCACCATATTTCTTACTAGACGATGCTTCTTCTTTAGACAGACGTCCTTCACAGACTCCTTCTTCTAGCCTCATCCCCATATTTATGATATCGGTAAAGTCATTAGAGGAACTTGCAATCATACGTTCATAATAAAATGAACTCACCGTCTTTAAGAAGATCTTCGTCATCTCTATCTCTTCCAATAGTGGACTAATCTGGGCAGCCAGCTCCATCCATCTCTGAGCATACTCTTTGAATGTATCCTTATCCTTCTGAGACATAGGCCTCGCCATATCCATGTTGTACTTCTACTGCTTGACAAAGGCCTCGCCTAAGTCATTGAAAGTATGGAAACTTGCACTATCTAAACCCATATACCACCTCAAAGCGGCACCAGTTAAATTGTCTTGGAAATAGTGAATCAGCAACTGATCATTATCAGTTTGAGTAGACATTTTCCTGGAAGACATCACAAGATGGCTTAGTGGACAAGTGTTCCCTTTATACTTTTCAAAGTCGGGGACCTTGAACTTCCTTGGGATTTTCACATTGGGGACCAAGCAAAGCTCAACAACACTCTTCCCAAACAAGTCATTTCCTCTTAAAGTCTTTAACTCTTTGCGAAGCTCGAGGAACTGATCCTTCATCTCGTCCATTTTCTCATATATGTCTTGACCCTCAGAGGGCTCAGAGTGGTAGATGGTGTCCTCAACACGAGGCAGAGTGTGAACAGCTGGAGGTGGCACTAACATGACCGGGCTAGATGCCAGCAGAGAGACAAAAGTGAGTGCATACCATTCAGGCATAAAGTTGGATGGTATCACCAAGGAATCCAGCAGGCATAGAAGGACCGGATTGACTGGCAGCAGTAACTGGAATAGTTGAGGTGGCAACCTCAGAAATGGCAGTCTTCTGGGGAGGAGTTGCAGGAGTTGGTAAAGATTGGTTCTGCGCAGCAATGACAGATTCCATTAACGTCGTTAACTTGGAAATCTCATCCTTCATCTCTCTGTTCTCTTGCTCTATATGCTCTGTTATCCTTGGTTGATTAGCGCGAGTGTTGTATCGGTAAGTCAGCTTGGCTGAAGCACAAAAGAATAACTGATAAGACATCTGGCAGAAGAAAACCTACTATGCAAATGATGCATGAAGTGTAATATTTTTTATTATTTCCAATTTCAAGGAACATATGAAGTGCTATTTGCAAATATACAATAATAATAACAATTTTATTAACCATAAAATCTCTTTTTATTCATAAAATTTAAAAGAATTACACTCAGTACAATTTCAGAAACCAAAGTACAAATACAAGAGAAAAGGAAACTAATCACCCTAAGGATCCCTTAGAAACGGTATCAGATGATCTGGCTGCGGGCACGTATTTCCTTCAGATGCATCGAATTTCAGACTCAAAAGATGTCTTCATCTAAGCCTTCTCAAGGACAAGTTGATCAACAATCTTCTTCCAAGCACCAGAAGGCTGAGGCATGCTAAAGGAGGATAGGCCCTCTGGCCCTCTTTATGTCTTCACTGCTAGGTCTTCAAGAATCTCAATAAGCCCATCCTTGTCTTTTGACTCAAGTTGCAACTTTTCATGCTTTTGGCTTAAAGCATGAAACCACTCTTCCCATATATCTTTCTCTTGCTTCACTTTGGTGAGTGCGTCTTCCAACTCCTCTACGTCTTGGTTAAAGGGAGTTGATGGATCATCCACAACTAAAGACATAGGTCTTTCACAAGCATACATCACCATCATCTCCAAGGCTCTCTTCTTCACCCAAATAGTGTAAGCTTCCAAAGCTACACAGTTACGCGGGTCAGGCTCAGATCTTCCTTTCCTATGCACCTTATGCCAAGCATGTATCATCCTTTGCATCAAATGTTGGGGATCTTTACCCTCTTGATAGAAAATACCTTTTAACTTAGTTTTATTAGATTTATCTCTCAAGGGGAACCCAAGTTGACGACGGGCCAAAGAAGGGTTGTAGTTGATTCCTCCTTGCGTACCAATGAGAGGCATATTGGAGAATTCACCACAACTGTCAATAATATCCACACTACTCAATGCAGAATCATACCAAACAATATCATCATTAGTGAGAGACATAAGTCTCTGAGACCACCATAGACATTGTTTGTTCTCCAAGAAAGCAGGCGTCTGAGGAAAGTGAAAAATAAACCACTTGTACAGAAGAGGAACACAACATACAATAGTCCCACCACCTTTAGAATTTCTCAAATGCAAAGAGAAATACATGTCACCCAACAGAGTAGGAATGAGATTCCCAATTAAGAAAATTCTAATGGCGTTAACATCAACAAAACCATCAATGTTAGGGAAAAAAATTTAGACCATAGATGAGCAATACAAATATGGCTTCAAAAGCATTCATAATATTGGCTTCATCAAAGATAATACCTTTACCAATGAGGAACTCAAAAGTTAACCCAAGAATACCTCCTTTCTTCACCAAATGAGCATCAATCTCAGATTTCTTCATATGAAGAGCTTTAGCTATGATATGAGATCTGGGAATCTCTTCCAATCCACTAAAAGGTACCTTGTCAGATACGGTTATCCCCAAGAGATGGGAATACTCCTCTAACGTAGGCACAAGCTGATAATCAGGAAAAGTGAAGCACCGGTAGAGAGGATCATAAAACTAAACCCAAACATTCATAAGTCCTCAAACAACATCAATAGATAATACAGACAAGAGCTTCCCATGATGTTGCTTGAAATCCAAGGGATCTAATACAAAGGATGACAATTTCCTTAATTCCTTAAAATCAAGACATCTGGAATTGTACTTCTTAGTGTTCCTTCGTCCATAATCCATGGTCTGAAAATATTTGCAAATAAGACCTCAATTTCTTGAAATTTATTTTTATGTGATGAATGTTATGATGCGCATGTATGCATGAAGGAAACAATCACAAAGAAAGGGATCACACACAAGGCAAACACAAACAAAGGTCAATGGATGAATCAAGTCGTCATCAAGATCAATCATCCATTTTGGTGGATTATGGTTTTCATGTTATCAACACCCAAGTTCCATTGATATTGACAATACTTGATCGGATCAACCAAGAATCAAAAGGTTTATCGTGAGTCACGAGCATGGAGTCAGGTTAAGAACCATCCCAAAGGAGTGTACTAAGGATTAAAACATGTAGATCATGTTCTATCAAAGTTCCCAGAATCTTAATCCCATCCATCGGATATTACAGGTTAGGATGGCTGACTCGTCAACCCATAATATTCTTAAGAGAGACTCGTCTGAGTGTATAATCGCATAACAAATGTTCTCAGGTCTACACCTGAGCAACCTCTGTGCTATGTCCTAAATAGGCCAAGTTGGGTTAAATGTTCTACGGTCCTCGACTTCTCGGACCCCAATTCAGAGGAAGTAATGCCTAACCACATATAACTTGTGTGATATTAGTAACTCCAAAATGGTATCCACTAAGTAGATGGATCTCAAGCCAACTTGTTAAGGACTACTCCACACAAGTTGAACATGACTATACCATGTTCATATCTTAATTTCACTCAAGTTCGGGTTAGAACTTATCTCACCACTCAGAGATCACCAAGCAAAACAGACAGATTATATCATAGAAACAAATATACAAACAACAAATATACAAATATATACACATAAAAAAGTACGCTAAACCCTTTGTTGGTCTTACCCAGCAGAGTCACCACTTAATTTCTATAGCGGTAAATTCATGATCATCAAGCTATGGATAAGCTTGTCGTCAATAAAACCAGAGTCGTCATCGCACTTTTATTATTTCCAAAGGAAAAGGGAAAAGCACGAACAAAACCCAAAGATAAGAAGTTTTCAAATCAAAACTAATAAAATGCCATAGATGTCAGGTAAGGGGGTTGGTTACATAGAAGGAAGGTGTTAGCATCCAAAGTGTCCTATGTACTCCTAGGGAGCCCTTTCTTATGTATGCATATATGTTTGGTATAAAAGATGTTTGAGAAAAATAGAGTGTGGGGATGAGGAAAGAATTCATTGATTATATTTTTTTGTGTTTGACAAGACATTCAGACTTGTGCCTATGTACCAACATAAAAATGAGGGATCAAAACCTCGTAGTTTGTGGTAACAATTTCAAAGTTGGTGAATTGCTTTTAACAAAAGTTTAAATGAAAATGGCACAAAGGGCCAAAATTTTGAATGAATATATTAGTTCTTTTTGTTTTTTGAAATTTTAAGTCAATATACTTAAGTTTATTTACAAACTTGATTTAAGAAAGAGTTTGAAAATCCATTGACATAAGGCCAAAGTTTCTATTTAAAGTAAGGTCAAAGTTTGAAATCACAAGCAAAGAAAGTTTTTGAAAATGGGGGGGGGGGAGATTTTGAAATTTAAGAAGTGGGAGGAGATGAAGCGGCTATCCTAAGCACAAAATTAAAATTTAAGAGTTGAAAAGATCTGACCAATGGGATGCAATCCAACAGACAAGAATGTCATATAGAAAACCCACTTTCCCTTTGGACTTTAAATCAAGAAATAGTCAAAGCAATGAGAAATGTCCAACATCAAGAAGATCAAGGCATCAAATAAATATAGCCACATCCAAGCAAGCAATTTTCATAGCTAGAAGTCTTCTTTCTTCTCACGTATCAGATGAAATATCCCTTGATCAACCCAGAACAAAGCATCAGATACAAGATCAAAATAATAATTAACCCTAAGACAAAGTAGCAAACAGAGTCCAATGCTTGCATCAGATGAAGGCTTGGTTCAAAATAACTTGGTCTCAAAATGTTGGCATTGGCCAAGTCCTTTTTGCACAGGGAATGTTGCCTAATCCTAAGTCCAAGAGTTGAGATCAATACCACAGTCCACCTAACATTTTCTAGAGTTTCTGTTGTTATTAAGTATTTTAAGGTCCTAAGACCACAAACAAAACCAAAATTCACAAACAAATATATAGAATCACAAGATATGGCTCAAATGAGCAAAAGTGAAAATGACATAAACATAAACAAGTTAGATGGAATGTAAATGGAAATGAATGATAAATGACTGAAATTTAAATTGCATAAAGTGAATGACTTGAAAGTAAAGTAATATTAACAAGAGTTAGTCAAATGTTAGTCAAAGGTTAGTCAAGTATTAGTGGTGTTTTTTTTTAATTCATTAAGTCATTCTTTGGAGAACACTCGACCATCCATTCACAAGCATGGATCCTTAAACCAAGACATCTTCCATGAGAAGGGCTCCAACTTGGATAATTCAACAAGTATGCCACTATCTCTCATGAAAGGAAAAAAGCTCAAGTTTCCATACAATACCATGAAGAATGGGAGACTTACAATCTCACTTACTAGAATGCTATGCCTTTAGGATCAAATTTAGCTCTATGTTAAGAAATCGTAATTGGACTTATGTAGAAGTCACAACTATCTGAGGTCGGGCAATAAAAATTTAGGTGTTAATGCATGTTAGAGATTTGGTATGAAGAACCAATTTCCTAAAACATACCACACACTAAAAGAAAAGATCAAGAAGGATGAACCTATCTCAGTCATACTTGTATTGGTTCATCTGACACAAGGTCATTGATGGACCAATTAGCCTTAAGATATTAGAGATTTCAATGGTTGAATGAGGGAATGGGAAAGAATAGGGATGTAGATCAAGAGGGAGGGGAAGATAGAAATACAAATTGATCAAAAGAGGATTTTATCAAATTAAAACCAGTCATTTATTTTGGGAGATGAAATGTACATTTCATCAATCCCCTAAATCCAATGGTTTTAATCTACCAAAAGTCAAACATCACAAGACCATAAAAATGACTCAACATAATTTTTACACTTTTAATCAATTAAAAATCAATTTAAAAAATGAATTAAAATACCATTTAATTTGGTCAAAACCTAAAACCTCTTCAAAACACCAAATAAATGTCCAAGAGATTTATCTTATGTCAAACAATTCAAAGGACCTCAGACAAAAAATTTCACGATTTTTAAAAAGTCAGAAGTATTTTAAACAATTAAAAATATGCACAAAAACATTTAATTCATAAAAAATATCAAAATTAATCCCCAAAAAAATTTTAATTCAGAATATGAAAGAGAAAAATATTTAAAGATTTTTGGTGACAGTCCCATATCTTTTGGATTAAAAATGAAACTATTATGAATTAAACAAAATAAAAGGATTAAACATAAAATCAGAATTTAAAATAAAAATAGAAAAAACAAAGGCCCATCAGATCTCCCTCATTAATTGAGGTGGCAGATCTGATGGCCACACACGCGTGTTCCAGGGTGGACTCTAGTCAACTCAATGTATGCGTGGTAATCATATGCAACAGTCCAGATTAGAACATTCATGCTTGATCAGATTGCCAGGAAGTGTGACAACACACCACCGGAGTTGGGGCTTCGGTCATCTTCTCCGGCGACCTCCACCGGACTGGTCCAACTTCATTTCAATGGAAAATGAAAAACGAGGACACTAATTCAAAGAGAAAATGCTCAGGATCACGAATTTGGCCTCAATTTTCTCCAATTCCAAGTATATAAAAAGATACAGGGATTTTCATTTTGAGAATCATGAACTGAGTTGCTTCGATTTTACCTCAAAGAAACTTAATCTTGTTGCCTACATTGGTAGGACTTCAGCCAGCCAAAAATCACAAAGAATAATGAAGAATTGAGAGAGAACCGAAGAGATGAAAATTTTGGAAAATCACCTTTGAGTGAGCTTCAAACTTGCTTGATCTTGCTTCCAATTGGCCTTGGATTGACTTTAGAAGCTTGTAGGAGTTGAATTGGATCAAAGAAAAGCTTGGACTCTTGGAGTTTTAATCTCAAAATAGAAAGAGATTTAACGCTCGATTTTCAAATAAAAATCTTCAAGATTATCCTTTAATGGTGAGGTTTTGGATTGAAGGTTCAAAGTTTGTGCATGAGGTCCTTAATTCTGAGCCAGGAGGGTCTTATTTATAGGTTATGCATTTGATTTTCACACACTTCCAAAATTAGCCAAAATTAGCGATTCCATTGCATGATTTCATGGGTGTGTGATAGGCCCATAAAATGATGGTATCAGCTCCAATATCACTCATGTGCAATGCTGAAATCATGTCATGTGATCATGCAAAAAAGATTGAAATGTGAATGTGAAATTCATCCAAATGAAGCTTTGAAAAGAACCCATGCGCAAGTCCTCCATTTCTTGGCCAAATGAGATGATCTTAGACTTTTTGGAAAGGTGAGATCAAGGGGAACAACTTTCATGTTGAAACTTTTTCCATTTTAAGCTTGGAAAGTCAAACATATTTGAACATTTTCTAAGTACCAAGTCAAATGTTCACTTCTTCCACCTTGAATAACTTTTGTTATGGGCTTCAAATGGAAAACATTACTTCATAAAAGTTGTAGATATTTCAAACATATTCAATTTGGACATAAATTTGACCTCATTTGGATTTGGAATGAAGGGGTTATGCATTTTAGAAGTTGAGGAAAATAACTTGTTCAATGGTAATGGCCCAAAATGAGCTACAATGTTTCCTCTTGGCACATGCATTTTCAAGTTGAATTTGAACTTATTCCAAGAATAAAATTTGGATAGGACAACTTGAATTTGATCATGAAACTTGAATGGCTTTCATTTCAGAAAAATGGAGCAAGTTATGGTCCTTGGAAGTTGACCTCCTAACTAGGGTTCAGACAAAATGACCTATAATCTTTCATCATAAAAAATGACTTTCCAAGTAAAACTAGATCTTGACCTCAACATGAAAGTTGTTTGGAATGTATTAAGGAGTAACTTTAATCTTTGAATCACTTTCATATGACAAATAGTGTAGGATATCAGGTCTAGGGAACCCCAGTTTTGGAACTCTAGAGTCATTGTAAACCATCTCTTGATTAGTCTCCTTGCATTGAAGGTCTCAAACCCTAGATATGAGCTTGATGGAGCATGGGTGAACACACACACCACCTACAAAGAAAATAAACTATACATTGACATATTTTTGGTATTTTGGTTAGTAAATAAAAACAAAGTATGATACAATTAAATGTGCTTGGTGACCTCTCCCAATGCAAACCCAATGAATGAGGGGTAAGGAGGATGCCAAGGTGTGATCCCAAAGATATTGCATATTATGAGGTAGAATGAGGAATCTTAGGGAGAAAATTAGGGTGTTACACCCATCTGATATTCAAAGGTGTCATTTAACCAGTGTTGTAAAAGCCACAAGGGACCCAACAAATTCAGGGCCTTGGGGGTATTATGGAGAAATTTCAGTTTTAGAGTGGCAAGCCCCAAAGAGTGATACAAGGATCTAGTAGTAGCTTGCCCAAAGAAACCTGTTGAACCTCGTGAATTTGGATGTCTAAGTTGATATAACTCTTGGCTATCTACAGAGAGTCGGGGCAGAATACGTAATACGAAAGCCACAGGGTGAAGAAAGCGATGTGTTCTTCATCTGATACTTCGACAGAGTCTTTGTTGTGATGGTCTTCGATGTAATTTTGAAGGCTGGTTCGACTAAACAAGAAAGTGTTCTTCGTCGGAAGCGTGGGGTCGAAGGTATCTCCCAATGGCGACAGACCAGTAATGGTCGCTACGTCAAAAAGTGTGGGCTTCAGCATCCCACAGGGAAGTTGGAAGGTGTCGGTCGAACCCTCTCTGAAGCACATGGAAGCAAGTAACATGTAGGGATTGATGCGGTAGGTGTAAGACCCCAATTTTGACCCTAAGATCCCTCATTCAATTTCATCATAAGCATCAACATTGGGATCATGCCTTGGTATCCTCCTTATCCCTCTTTTATTGGGTTTGTTTTAGGAGAGATCACCAAGCACTTTGTGATTATATCATACTTTTATTTTATCATTTCACTAACCAAAATACCAAAAATATGTCTTTGCATTTGTCTAACTCTTTTGTAGGTAGGGCATTAATCTCATTTGATTCATCAAGTTCACATCTAGGGTTTGAGACCCTCATGAACAAAGAGCATAACCAAGAATTGATTCAAGAATGGTTATGAACATCATATATGAGTCCCAATGATCTCTACATGTTACATTGATCAAGTTTTCTTCAAGAGTTTGAGGGTGATTTGCCTTGGAAACCCTAGTTTGATTGGGTATCTTGGGTAACTTCTCCAACAAGCTATCTCACCAATTGATCAAATTTATCAAGGGACACTTTAAAATTCATAATCTTATGCATATATGATCTACCATGAGCCAAGAAATTCAAGAGAATTGAAAGTTAGCAAGTTGGTTGATGGTGGTTGGCCAGATGAATTCATCTGATCAAAATCGGGTCTCCCTAGACCCTATCTCCTACAATTTTCACCATATGAAAATGATTCCAAGATATAACTTACTCTAAATGATATTCCAAACAACTTTCATGTTGAGACCTAGATCTAGTTTTTCTTGGAAAATCATTTTCTATATGGAAACATTATAGGTAAGTCTGTCTAAACCCTAATTTGAAAGTCAACTTCCCAAGGCCATGACTTGCTCAATTTTTATGAGATGAAAAATTTCCAAGTTGCACAATCAAATTCAGTGTGACTACTTTAACTTTTATGTTTGGAGTGGGAGCTAATTCAACTTTTTTGAGCATGTGATATGAGGCTACATTATAGGTCACTTTTGACCTATACCATTGATCAAGTGATTTTTCCAAACTTCAAAAATGCATAACTCTATCATTTCAAATCTAAATGACATGAAATTGGTGACCATTTTTAAGGTCTTTGATATAGATACAACTTTGACGAAGACACTTTTCTCATTTGAAGTTCATATAAAAAGTTAAGCAAGGTGGAATATTGAGACATATGGCTTGACACTTAGAAAAAATTTGATATGTCAAATATTTCCAAACTTCCACCTCAAATTTCTCCAAGTTCCAATCTCCAAATGAAAAAGTGATGAACATGAAAGTTGTTCCCCTTGATCTCATATTTCCAAAGAGCTCAAATTCATTCATTTTGGATGGGAAATGCATAGGTTGCGCATGGCTTAAACAAAGTGACATCACTTGGCATGGATCAAACTTCAAACATCAATGGGCACTTGCCTTGCAATCCAAGCTTACTTCAGAGCATCTGATCTTCAAATTTGGACCTCTAGCAATCATTTCATGGGCCTATGCGGGCCCATGCATCATTACATCACCATTTGCCAAAATTGGAAAGTGAAAGTGAGTGTGTAAATATCAACCATTCCAGCTATAAATAGAGCTTCAATTGCTCAGAAAATCACACACAATAGTGCCAGCTTTGATCCCCCATTTCAAACCCTCAATTCTGAAAGGATAAGCTTGACAAATTCTCTTGAATTTGAGCTTGAATCTCCACTATTTTGGAATTCAATTCTCCAGGAATCCATTGCTTCTAAACCATTCAATCCTTCTCCTGCAAGAATGTGGAGTGAGTCCAAGCACAAGCAAGATCAAGATCTATCAAATTCAGACCTCCATTGAAGGTATTTTTCAGACATTTTAAACTCTTCGGTTCTCTCAAATTCTTTCTCAATTCTATTGATTCTTTGGTTGTCTGAAGTCCTACTAATGTAGGCAAGAAGATTGAGTTGCTTTGAGGTCAAATCGGAGAGGAAGGTGATGTAGAAGTGAGTGAGGAATTGTCTCGTCTTCTTGAGCAAGATGAAAAGATGATTCAGCCGTTTGAAGAACAGGATGAGCTAGTCAACTTGGGTTCCGAAGATGATGTGAAGGAAGTCAAGATTGGGTCTCGCCTATGTCTAGATGCTTAGAAGGGGTTGATTGATCTTCTTCAAGAGTATTCAGATGTGATTGCTTGGTCCTATCAAGACATGCCTAGGTTGGATTCTGAGATTGTGGAGCATAGATTGTCGTTGAAGCTAGAATGCCCGCCAGTCAAGCGGAAGTTGAGAAGAACGCATCCTGACATGGCTTTGAAAATCAAAGAGGAAGTTCAGAAGCAGATTGATGCCAGTTTCCTTGTAACTGCTGAGTATCCGCAATGGGTGGCCAATATTGTGCTTGTACCGAAGAAAGATGGAAAAGCCTGCATGTGTGTCGAATATAGAGATTTGAATAAAGTCAGTCCGAAAGATGATTTCCCTCTGCCACACATTGATATGTTGGTAGACAATACTGCTAAATTCAAAGTCTTTTTGTTTATGGATGGATTTTCCGGATATAATCAGATCAAGATGGCACCCGAAGATATGGAGAAGACCACATTCATTACACCCTGGGGAACATTCTGTTGTAGAGTGATGCCTTTCGGTCTAAAGAATGCTGGTGCAACTTACCAGAGAGCAATGACTACTCTTTTTCATGATATGATGCATAAAGAGATTGAAGTTTATGTCGATGACATGATTGCTAAATCGATTGATGAAAAGGAACATGTTGAGCATTTGTTGAAGCTATTCTAGCGTTTGAGGAAGTATAAACTCCGCTTGAATCCCAATAAGTGTACTTTTGGTGTTCGTTCTGGTAAGTTGTTGGGCTTTATTGTTAGTGAGAAGGGTATTGAAGTTGATCCTGCCAAGGTCAAAGAAATACAATAAATGCCTGCGCCCAAAACTGAGAAGCAAGTCAGAGGTTTTCTCGGCCGCTTGAATTATATTTCCAGATTCATTTCCCACATGACTGCCACATGTGCGCCTATATTCAAGCTTCTTTGGAAAGATCAGTCTTGTGATTGGTCTGAAGACTGCCAAAAAGCTTTTTCTAGTATCAAAGAATATTTGCTTGAACCTCCTATTTTGTCTCCACATGTTGAAAGAAGACCATTGATCATGTATTTGACTGTGCTAGAAGATAGTATGAGTTGTGTTCTTGGTCAGCAAGACGAGGCTGGGAAGGAAGAATTTGCAATTTACTACCTCAGTAAGAAGTTCACCGACTGTGAGACTCGATATTCAATGCTTGAGAAGACTTGTTGTGCATTGGCTTGGGCTGCTAAGCGTCTGCGTCAGTATATGTTGAATCATACCACGTGGTTGCTATCCAAAATGGATCCAATCAAGTATATATTTGAGAAGCCTTCTTTAACTGGGATAATTGCCCGTTGGCAGATGTTGTTATCAGAGTATGATATCGAATACCAATCTCAGAAAGCGATCAAAGGTAGTATCTTGGCTGACCATTTGGCTCACCAACCAATTGAAGATTACCAGTCAGTGCAATATGATTTTCCCGATGAAAAGATTTTGTACTTGAAAATGAAAGATTGTGATGAACCATTGCTTGAAGAAGGGCCAGAACCTGGTTCCCATTGGGGAATGGTATTTGATGGAGCTGTTAATCAATATGGAAATGGCATTGGGGCAGTGATTATTACTCCTCAAGCCACACATCTACCATTTACAACTAGATTGACTTTCAAGTGTACAAACAACATGGCAAAATATGAAGCTTGCATTATGGGGCTTGAAGAGGCCATGAAACACAGAATCAAGTATTTGGATGTCTTCAGTGATTCGGCTTTAGTTGTGAATCAGATCAAAGGAGAATGGGAGACGAATCAACCCGGTTTATGTAACACCCCGATAATAATATGATAATTATTTAAATTAAGTTAATAATATATTTATTAATTTAATTAGATAATTAGATTATTATTATTATTATTATTTTGGAATTATTGAATTATTATTATTTTTGGAATAATATAATTTGGAAAATATATAAGTTGGAATAAGGAAAAAGAGTTTTCATTTTTGTAAAAGGGTTTTACGTGAAAACTGAGAAGCTGCAGAGAAGAGGAAAAGGGCAAGAGGCAGAGCAAGAGGAAGAAGATTGGAGAAGAGAAGAGCTTGGAGCTTAGAGTTTGCCGGATTAAATCAGGTAAGGGGGTTTATCGTCGATTAATGGGTATTATGGGATAATATGTAATGGGTAGTGATAAGCCGTTGATTTGACCCGAATTGGATTGTTGAATGCTGGAATTACGTTGGATAAACTGTGTTAAAAGCTGAAATTGAATCCGTAATTGCGTGAGTCGTGTTTTCCCGAACGTACAGCTTTTTACGGAACTGGAATTGGAGGTCCGGAAGTCCTCCAATGGCGGAAAATGCGGAGAATTCTGCATACTGCCTTGAGTTAGCGCAGGAACAGCTTCTGTCTTGCGTTAACCGGTTAACCCAGGGTGTTAACCGGTTAACACTGTTTTGAATTGTGAATATGTGATGTTTTGCTTGCGTTAACCGGTTAACCCAGGGCGTTAACCGGTTAACACTGTTGTGATTGCTGAAATATTGTTGTTTGTGCTGCGTTAACCGGTTAACCCAGGGCGTTAACCGGTTAACACTGTTAAGTTTTGGGACAGGAAGCGTGTTGTGCTGCGTTAACCGGTTAACCCAGGGCGTTAACCGGTTAACACTGTTGCAGAGTGGAAAATTGGCTTTTTAATGTTGTGTACATAATTGAGAGTTGGCCTATGTTGGCGTATGATGTAATAGGGATTATTTTCCCGCTGTTTTGAGCAGTATAGGTATTAGTAGAGTGTGCTAATACTGTGTTTAATTGCTTGACATGATAATGATGTGTTGATACATATGTTGATGATGTATGATGATATGCATAATGCTGTGAATGTATATATTATGCATGTATTTGTGAATGGACTGTTGTATGGCTTAGAGTGTGAGCATATGTCCATTGTGAATTGTTGTTGATGTTGCATTGCTAGATGATTAGCGTGCATAGCATAGCCTGTGGGGCTGTAGCTAATTCCCATGGTGAGGAATTAGTGAGTGAATCATTGTGGATTTGTTGTTGATGTTTGCATGCTAGATGATTAGTGTGCATAGGATAGCCTTCGGGGCTGTAGCTAATTCCCATGGTGAGGAATTAGTGAGTGAGTCATTAGATCTCAAATGAGTGGGACTAGTGAGCTTAGTAGCCGTATCTGGATTTGATCGGTGAGCTTGAACTATATGTTCAAGAATAGTCGGTACCGCATGTGTGGAGTCTCATTGCATAATGTATGTATGGCGTATAATATGAATGGATGTATTCTAATATTATACATGTGGTTGTGTTGTTATGGAGTATGATTTGAGATTATACTTGTGTTTTATGTTGGTGTGAGTATGATGTTGAGCTGATGTGCTGTTACTGATTGAATGTTGTGATTAGGGTGATTAATGTGTTAAATTACTTAACATGACATTATATTCTAAAATGCTTATTATATCGATTGAGGAACTCACCCTTACAACTATTTTTCAGGTAACGAGAAATGAGTTGAATAGAAGCGAATGCTTGGAGTCTAGTGTAGTCTCCCTAGTGGGTCGTGCTCTGATAGATGTAACATCGGGAGGGAACCTTTTAATTATGTTGTTAATGATTGTTGAACTAGTTTACATGTAGTATGTTACATGTTTTGATTAATTTGATTTATATCCGCTGCGATTTATGCAAATGTTTAATTGATTAAAGAAAGAGCATGACAGTTATTTTGTTTCGTGGTGTGAATGATTGTGTGACACCCTTAACTGCATAATTACTCTGATATATGTTTAGTATTTTAATTAAATAATTGGGGTATTTTAGAAGGGTGTTACATTAGTGGTATCAGAGCATAGTCGGTCGAGTCGAGTCATAATTATTCTGTTTCCCCTGTACGGGATAGGTGTTGTGTAACACTATCAGTACTTATCGTTTAGCTTGTTGGGTTTTCAGAATAGAGATGGCTGGAAGAGGAAGAGATGATGCTGCGATTGTTGAGGCTCTGGGTATGCTAGCTGGAGTACTTGGAGGGAATCCGAATGTTGTGGGAATGGGAGCTGCTCGTCAACTGAGTGAGTTCCAGAAGAACAATCCTCCAATGTTCAAGGGAGCATACGATCCAGATGGCGCTCAGAAGTGGTTGAAGGAGATAGAGAGAATCTTCCGAGTAACTGAGTGTGCCGATAATCAGAAGGTCAGGTTCAGTACGCATATGCTGTCAGAAGAAGCTGATGATTGGTGGGTTGCTACCCGCACTGAGTTGGAAACTGCTGGGAATGCTGAAATCACTTGGGCTGTGTTCAGAGAGAGATTCCTGAGGAAGTACTTTCCAGAGGATGTCAGAGGAAAGAAAGAGATAGAGTTTTTGGAATTGAAGCAGGGTAACAGGTCTGTTACTGAGTATGCTGCTAAGTTCACAGAGCTGTCGAAGTATTACACTCCCTATGATGAGGCTACTGGGGAATTTTCGAAATGTGTGAAGTTTGAGAACGGGTTGCGTCCCGAGATCAAACAGGCTATTGGATATCAGTGGATAAGAGTGTTTTCTGACTTGGTTGACTGTTGCAGGATTTTTGAACAGGATTCCAAAGCCAGAGCAGAGAGCTATCAGCAGAGGGTTGATAGGAAAGGCAAGAATCAGAATGATCGTGGAAAACCGTATGCAGCTGGCAAAGGTTTTCAGAGTCAGAGTGGGATGAAGAGGCCTAGTGGGGGAGACTCTAGTGCTCCTGCTAAGTGTTATAGATGTGGTCGGGCTGGACATCGTGTCCATGAGTGTACCAGTGCTGCGATGAAGTGTTTCAAGTGTGGTAAAGGTGGTCACTTGGCTGCAGAGTGCCGGTTGAAGACTGTAACTTGTTTCAACTGTGGAGAGTTGGGTCATATCAGTCCACAGTGTCCTAAGCCGAAGAAAGAGAATCAGTCAGGAGGCAAGGTCTTTGCTTTATCGGGTTCTGAGACTTCTGCAGATGATCGTTTGATCTGAGGTACGTGTTATATTAATGGCTTTCCTCTTGTAGCTATTATTGACACCGGTGCTACTCATTCCTTTATATCTTTGGATTGTGCTGTGAAACTTGAGTTAGAGATATCTGAGATGCTTGGAAGTATGGTGATTGATACTCCTGCGAAGGGTTCAGTGACTACTACTTCAGTTTGTTTGAATTGTCCTTTGAGTATTTTTGGTAGAGATTTTGGGATAGACCTTGTGTGTCTTCCACTAGTGCAGATTGATGTTATCTTGGGAATGAACTGGTTGGTGTTTAACCGAGTTTCTATTAACTGTTTTGATAAGACTGTGATTTTTCCTGAGATTGAAGAAGGAAAGAGTTTGTTTCTATCAGCCAAGCAGGTGAATGAGGAAGTAGCAGATGGGGCGGAGTTGTTCATGCTGTTAGCGACTTTGGAGGCTAAAGATAAACTGGTGATTGGCGATCTAGCAGTGGTGTGTGATTTTCCTGATGTGTTTCCGGAAGAAGTGAATGAATTGCCGCCAGAGCGTGAAGTTGAGTTCTCGATTGATTTGGTACCTGGTACTAGACCGATATCGATGGCTCCGTACCGTATGTCTGTTGTTGAGTTAACTGAATTGAAGAGTCAGTTGGAAGATCTGTTGGATAAGAAATTTATTCGTCCGAGTGTGTCACCGTGGGGTGCACCAGTGTTGTTGGTTAAGAAGAAAGAAGGTACTATGAGGTTGTGTGTGGACTACAGGCAATTGAATAAAGTGACGATCAAGAATCGGTATCCTTTGCCGAGGATTGATGATTTGATGGATCAGTTGGTTGGTGCGAGTGTGTTCAGCAAGATAGATTTGAGATCTGGGTATCATCAGATACGTGTGAAAACTGAGGATATTCAGAAGACTGCGTTCAGAACAAGGTATGGACATTATGAGTATTCTGTAATGCCTTTTGGTGTGACTAATGCGCCTGGAGTATTTATGGAGTATATGAATAGGATTTTCCATCCGTACCTAGATAAGTTTGTTGTGGTGTTTATTGATGACATTTTGGTGTATTCGAAATCTGAAGAAGAGCATGCTGAGCATTTGAGAGTGGTTT
Organism: Lathyrus oleraceus; assembly: GCF_024323335.1. Classification (NCBI taxonomy): domain Eukaryota; kingdom Viridiplantae; phylum Streptophyta; class Magnoliopsida; order Fabales; family Fabaceae; genus Lathyrus; species Lathyrus oleraceus. Next base: position 326,864,323 of record NC_066585.1, on the reverse strand, counting down.
TAGAAGTTCTACGAGAAAAGAAGTTATTTGCTAAACTGTCTAAGTGTGAATTTTGGTTAGAAGAGGTTAGTTTTCTTGGGCATGTGATTTCAAGAGGTGGTGTTGCTGTTGATCCTTCTAAGATAGAAGCGGTATCTAAGTGGGAAGCTCCGAAGTCTGTTGCTGAGATTCGAAGTTTCCTTGGATTGGCTGGTTATTATAGGAAGTTCATGGAGGGATTTTCTAAGTTGGCGTTACCGTTGACGATGTTGACCAGAAAGGGGCAAGCGTTTGTTTGGGACTCAAAGTGTGAAGAAGGTTTCCAAGAGTTAAAGAGAAGGTTGACTACTGCTCCTATTCTGATATTACCGAGTCCGTCGGAATCATTTGAGGTTTACTGTGATGCTTCATTATTGGGTTTGGGTGGTGTGTTGATGCAGAATAAGCAGGTTATAGCTTATGCTTCGAGAAAACTGAGGGTTCATGAGAGGAACTATCCGACACACGATTTAGAGTTGGCAGCTGTGGTATTTGTTCTGAAGTTATGGAGGCATTACTTGTATGGATCAAGATTTGAGGTTTTCAGTGACCGTAAAAGTTTAAAGTATTTGTTTGATCAGAAAGAACTGAATATGAGACAAAGGAGATGGTTAGAATTTCTGAAGGATTATGACTTTGGTTTGAATTACCATCCGGGTAAAGCAAACGTAGTGGCTGATGCATTGAGTCGGAAATCATTGCATATGTCTATGTTAATGATTAAGGAATTGGATTTAATTGAGCAATTTAGAGACTTGAGTTTGGTGTGTGAGAGTACTCACAATAGTGTTAAATTGGGAATGTTGAAGTTAACGAGTGGTATTTTGGATGAGATTAGAGAGGGTCAGAAATCCGATATGCTTTTGGTTGATAAGTTGACTTTAGTGAGTCAAGGCCAAGATGGTGAATTCAGAGTTGATGAGAATGATGTTTTGAAATTTGGTAATCGGGTGTGTATTCCGGATGTTACCGAACTTAAGAAGAGTATTCTGGAAGAAGGACACCGTAGTGGCTTGAGTATTCATCCTGGAGCTACGAAGATGTACCATGATTTGAAGAAGTTATTTTGGTGGCCGGGGATGAAAAGAGAAATTGCGAGTTTTGTTTATTCTTGTTTGACTTGTCAGAAGTCAAAGATTGAGCATCAGAAGCCGTCGGGGCTAATGCAACCGTTGGCTATTCCAGAGTGGAAGTGGGATAGTATCAGTATGGATTTTGTTTCTGGTTTACCGAGGACAAATAAGAATTTTGAAGCTATTTGGGTGATTGTCGATAGATTGACGAAATCGGCTCATTTCATTCCGATCAGAATGGATTATCCGTTAGAGAGATTAGCTGAGTTGTATATTGAGAAGGTTGTAAGTTTGCATGGTATTCCGTCGAGTATTGTTTCGGACAGAGATCCTAGATTTACATCGAAGTTCTGGGAAGGTTTGCAGAGGGCTTTGGGAACTAAGCTGAGATTGAGTTCTGCATATCATCTGCAGACTGATGGTCAGACTGAGAGGACGATTCAGTCATTAGAGGATCTTTTGAGAGCTTGTGTTTTGGAAAAGGGAGGTGCTTGGGATTGTTATTTACCTTTGATTGAGTTTACCTACAACAATAGTTTTCATTCGAGCATTGGTATGGCACCGTTTGAAGCTTTGTATGGTAGGAGATGTCGGACACCGTTATGTTGGTATGAGTCCGGTGAGAGTGATGTGGTTGGACCGGAGATTGTTCAACAGACTACGGAAAAGATTAAGATGATTCAGGAGAAGATGAGAATTGCTCAGAGTCGTCAGAAGAGTTATCATGACAAGAGGAGGAAGTCACTTGAGTTCCAAGAGGGAGATCATGTGTTTCTTCGTGTTACTCCGATAACTGGGGTTGGTCGAGCTTTGAGGTCAAAGAAGTTGACTCCTCGATTTATTGGTCCTTATCAGATTTTGGAAAGGATAGGGGAAGTAGCCTATCGTATCGCTTTACCGCCGTCGCTTGCGAATTTGCATGAGGTTTTTCATGTGTCTCAGTTGAGGAGGTACATTCACGATCCGTCGCATGTAGTCCAAGTAGATGATGTACAGGTGAGAGATAACCTGACTGTTGAAACATCACCTATGAGGATCGAGGATCGAGAGTTGAAGCAGTTGCGGGGTAAAGAGATTGCCTTGGTAAAGGTAGCTTGGGGAGGACCAGCAGGTGGCAATGTGACTTGGGAACTGGAGAGTAAGATGAAGGAGTCTTACCCAGAGTTGTTCGCTTGAGGTATGTTTTCGAGGACGAAAACTCTTTTAGTGGGGGAGAGTTGTAACACCCCGATAATAATATGATAATTATTTAAATTAAGTTAATAATATATTTATTAATTTAATTAGATAATTAGATTATTATTATTATTATTATTTTGGAATTATTGAATTATTATTATTTTTGGAATAATATAATTTGGAAAATATATAAGTTGGAATAAGGAAAAAGAGTTTTCATTTTTGTAAAAGGGTTTTACGTGAAAACTGAGAAGCTGCAGAGAAGAGGAAAAGGGCAAGAGGCAGAGCAAGAGGAAGAAGATTGGAGAAGAGAAGAGCTTGGAGCTTAGAGTTTGCCGGATTAAATCAGGTAAGGGGGGTTTATCGTCGATTAATGGGTATTATGGGATAATATGTAATGGGTAGTGATAAGCCGTTGATTTGACCCTAATTGGGATTGTTGAATGCTGGAATTACGTTGGATAAACTGTGTTAAAAGCTGAAATTGAATCCGTAATTGCGTGAGTCGTGTTTTCCCGAACGTACAGCTTTTTACGGAACTGGAATTGGAGGTCCGGAAGTCCTCCAATGGCGGAAAATGCGGAGAATTCTGCATACTGCCTTGAGTTAGCGCAGGAACAGCTTCTGTCTTGCGTTAACCGGTTAACCCAGGGTGTTAACCGGTTAACACTGTTTTGAATTGTGAATATGTGATGTTTTGCTTGCGTTAACCGGTTAACCCAGGGCGTTAACCGGTTAACACTGTTGTGATTGCTGAAATATTGCTGTTTGTGCTGCGTTAACCGGTTAACCCAGGGCGTTAACCGGTTAACACTGTTAAGTTTTGGGACAGGAAGCGTGTTGTGCTGCGTTAACCGGTTAACCCAGGGCGTTAACCGGTTAACACTGTTGCAGAGTGGAAAAATTGGCTTTTTAATGTTGTGTACATAATTGAGAGTTGGCCTATGTTGGCGTATGATGTAATAGGGATTATTTTCCCGCTGTTTTGAGCAGTATAGGTATTAGTAGAGTATGCTAATACTGTGTTTAATTGCTTGACATGATAATGATGTGTTGATACATATGTTGATGATGTATGATGATATGCATAATGCTGTGAATGTATATATTATGCATGTATTTGTGAATGGACTGTTGTATGGCTTAGAGTGTGAGCATATGTCCATTGTGAATTGTTGTTGATGTTGCATTGCTAGATGATTAGCGTGCATAGCATAGCCTGTGGGGCTGTAGCTAATTCCCATGGTGAGGAATTAGTGAGTGAATCATTGTGGATTTGTTGTTGATGTTTGCATGCTAGATGATTAGTGTGCATAGCATAGCCTTCGGGGCTGTAGCTAATTCCCATGGTGAGGAATTAGTGAGTGAGTCATTAGATCTCAAATGAGTGGGACTAGTGAGCTTAGTAGCCGTATCTGGATTTGATCGGTGAGCTTGAACTATATGTTCAAGAATAGTCGGTACCGCATGTGTGGAGTCTCATTGCATAATGTATGTATGGCGTATAATATGAATGGATGTATTCCAATATTATACGTGTGGTTGTGTTGTTATGGAGTATGATTTGAGATTATACTTGTGTTTTATGTTGGTGTGAGTATGATGTTGAGCTGATGTGCTGTTACTGATTGAATGTTATGATTAGGGTGATTAATGTGTTAAATTACTTAACATGACATTATATTCTAAAATGCTTATTATATCGATTGAGGAACTCAGCCTTACAACTATTTTTCAGGTAACGAGAAATGAGTTGAATAGAAGCGAATGCTTGGAGTCTAGTGTAGTCTCCCTAGTGGGTCGTGCTCTGATAGATGTAACATCGGGAGGGAACCTTTTAATTATGTTGTTAATGATTGTTGAACTAGTTTACATGTAGTATGTTACATGTTTTGATTAATTTGATTTATATCCGCTGCGATTTATGCAAATGTTTAATTGATTAAAGAAAGAGCATGACAGTTATTTTGTTTCGTGGTGTGAATGATTGTGTGACACCCTTAACTGCATAATTACTCTGATATATGTTTAGTATTTTAATTAAATAATTGGGGTATTTTAGAAGGGTGTTACATATACCATATAGACATTATGCGAGGAGGATTTCAACTTTCTTTACAAAGGATGAGTTTCATCATATCCCTCGAGATGAAAATCGGATGGTAGATGCTCTTGCAACGTTGGCATCAATGATTATAGTGAAGTTCCCAATTTATCTATGATGCGTCTTGATAGGCCAGCTCATGTGTTTGCTGTTGAAGAGATCAAAGACAAAAAGTTATGGTATTACGACATCAAATGCTTCCTCCAAAGTCAGATTTACCCGCCTGGGGCATCTTTGAAAGATAAGAAGACTTTGAGAAGATTAGCCTGTAATTTCTACTTGAATGGTGATATATTGTACAAGAGAAACTTCGACATGGTTTTGCTCAGATGCATGGATAGACACTAAGAAGACTTGTTAATGACTGAAGTGCATGAAGGTTCCTTTGGTACTCATTCCAATGGACATGCAATGGCAAAGAAGATGTTGCGAGCAGGTTACTATTGGCTGACAATGGAATCTGACTGTTGCAAGTTTGTGAGGAAATGCCACAAGTGTCAAATTTATGCTGATAAGATTCATGTTTCTTCGACACTATTGAATGTTATCTCTTCCCCGTGGCCCTTCTCCATGTGGGGAATTGATATGATTGGGATGATTGAGCCCAAAGCTTCAAATGGACATCGTTTCATTTTGGTGGCAATTGATTATTTCACAAAATGGGTTGAAGCGACATCGTATGCAAATGTAACTAAGCAAGTTGTTGTAATGTTTATCAAGAATCAGATTATATGCCGTTATGGTGTGCCAAGTAAGGTCATTACTGATAATGGATCGAACTTGAATAACAATATGGTGGAAGCTCTTTGCAAAGACTTCAAGATTGCACATCATAATTATGCTCCCTACAGACCCAAGATGAATGGGGTTGTTGAAGCTGCGAATAAGAAAATTAAGAAGATTATCCAGAAGATGGTTGTCACATATAAGGATTGGCATGAGATGCTCCCATTTGCTTTGCATGGGTATCGTACATCCGTCCGCACTTCAACAGGGGTAACACCTTTCTCTCTTGTATATGGTATGGAAGTAGTGCTCCCCGTAGAGGTTGAGATTCCTTCATTGCGTGTGCTCATGGAAGCCAAGTTGACTGAAGCTGAATGGTGTCGGACCAGGTTTGACCAGTTAAATTTGATTGAAGAAAAGAGATTGACTGCCATGTGTCATGGTCAGTTATATCAGCAGAGGATGAAGAAAGCTTTTGATAAGAAGGTCAAACCTCAAGTGTTCAGAGAGGGTGACCTTGTGCTCAAGAAGATTTTATCATTCAAGCTAGATTCTAGAGGAAAATGGACTCCCAATTATGAAGGCCCATATGTTGTCAAGAGAGCCTTTTCAGGCGGTGCATTGATTCTTACAACTTTGGATGGTGAAGGGTTCACTCGTTCTGTGAACGCAGATGCAATCAAGAAATACTTCACCTAAAAAAATAAAAGAACAGCTTGCTAAGTTGAAAACCCTAAAGGGCGGCATAGACAAAAAAGAGAGTCTAGGTGGATTAAAAACCCGAAAGGGAGATCCAGGCAAAAATTAGAGACATAAAACAGAAAGAATTTCCCGATAAGTTGAGTACCCCATATTGGGGAAACTTATGCAAATATTAGAGATTATGGCAAGTAACTGCATTCTGCTGATCTTCAAGGTTTTGAAGATCTGATTGAGCAGAAGGGTTGATGTCGATTCATCATCCCAACAGCGGTCAAAAGCACAGTGGATATCAAGAGTTGGTAGAGGGATTAAGGATCATTTGTATTGAATATAACCCTTTTTCATGTAAATTACCATTTTCAACTTTGTAAAATCTATGGAGTCTTGTCATTTACAGACTACCATTCTATTAAACAAAGTTGCGCTTTTATCCAATTGTTTCTACTCTTATTGACTTCAGCTAATAGTTTTAAATTTTTATTATGATCATTTTGAAATTAAATTTATAAATCAAAATCAAGTTTTCTTTAATATATAAAAGCAAAAAAAAATCTAAAGCAAGTAAAAGGAATATCAACAACATTTCAATAAAAAGCAAGTCCTTAAGTCTAAAACATCCATGGTTCCCCCAAGCAGTTAACTCTTGGGGTATCCCTAGACGTTTGTGTTGATTCAGTTCCTCGGCGGAGTGTTTGACCCCCAGTGGAGCTTCTTTCTTTATTCCCAGCTGAGTTGGTTGATTCAGATACCCTGCGGTGTGTCCTTGTCCCCAACAGAATTTCGGCCTTCCCCAGTGGAGTTCGTATTTCCTCAGCAGGTGGATCTTCATCAGAGATGCTTGATGTTCCCCAGTATATCGCTTTGGTGTCCCTACCAATCGCCATGTACCTTTGCTCCCAATCAGAGTTTCCTCCTGGTTTCTGAGCAGCTTTTGTTTATTTCTCTACAGGGTTGTCTCCCATTTTTATGGTGTTGACCTAAAATTCCCCACATATTGGTTGTTCTTTCCTTAGTAGATCTCCTCCGTCTTCAATTAGGGTTGAGCCCTTGGTGATGTTGACGTCTCTATTCTCCAGCAGTAGTCTCCATATTTTGTGGATTGACCAAGGATTGTACCGGTGGTTCAATTTCTTTGCGACACCTCTGTATCCTTTGTGATCGTTTTGTCAGCATAATCATAATATATACATATACATATACATTCATACAATTCCGTAATTTGCATATCCTACATCCTCATATTTGATTTGTTTGAGATTCTCATTCTCTGTTATGGCGGTACTTTATCCCCATACCAAATCTGGTGTCTGTCCTCCTTCAATTGTAGAGTGTCAGCCCCTTAAGCAGAAAGACTTTAACCTTTCTCTGTTTCCCCACTGAGTTTATTTTCCTCGTGGATGGTTGTTATTTCAGTTTTCTCTCTAGTAGATCTTCTGGATGGAATTACTCCCCTTGAGTTATATCCTCAATAGGTTGAGTTTTAATTGACAGTTTTCCTTCTAGCTCTTACCTAGATGGATACTTTGGTCCCCTAAGAGTCGATTACCCAGTAACTGGTGATATTCTTCTTAGTTTGCAGTTTGTTACTTCTTTCCAAATACCCGGTAAAAGTACCCCTTTTCATCCTTAGTGGAGTCCCCAGAAAGTATATCCTTGATATGTTCACCTTTACCGGTGAAGGATATCTTTCTTTCCCTCGCAGGAGTTTATCCTTGATATGTTCACTTTAACCAGTGACGGATATTCTCACCCTTGGTTTTCTGCCCAGTAAAAAGGTAGTTGTAATCCCTATTTTGTTCCTCAGAGAGTTAATCCTTGATATGTTCATCTTACCTAATGACATGTTTTCTTCTCCTTGTGGTCTTCTACCCAATAACCGGTAGTTGTAAATCCTATTTTTTCCCCGTGCAGAGTTTATCCTTGATATGTTCACTTTAATCGGTGATAGATTTTCTCTTCTTTGGTATTCTATCCAGTAACTGATAGATTTAATCCATATTTTATCCCCTTTTCAGAGTCAATCCTTGATATGTTCATCTTAACCGGTGACGAATTTTCTCTTTGATTGGTCTTCTACCCAGTAACCCGTAGTTGTAAATCCTACTTTGTCCCCTTGCAGAATTAATCCTTGATATGTTCATCCTAACCAATGAAGGATTTTCTCTCCGATGGTTTTCTATCCAAATTTTGATAGATGTAATTCCTCCCTTTTTTTGTTCAGTTGGTATATCCTTGATATGCACATCCTAATCGATGACTGGTATCCTCCTTGGCATTTTCCAGGCAAGTCTATCCTTGATATGTTCATCTTAACCGATGATGGATTCTCTTCCCTCTTGATCCTTGATATGTTCATCCTAACTGATGACGGATACTCTCACCCTTTGGTCTTCTGCCCAGTAACTGGTAGTTATAAATCCTATTTTCTGCAGTTTTCCCCGGCAAGGTTATTCTTACCCAGTAACCGGTAATGAATACTCCCTCCTGGAGGTTCCTAGCGAGTCATCCTTTATATGTTCATCCTAACCGATGACGGATGTTCTCTCTGTCATATCTTTATTATCTCCTTACCCAGTAACAGGTAGTAGATAATAGATTTTTGCTCCTCCTGTGTTGAAGTCCATTCTCCCCAGTTGAGTTGAGTGCACATTTCCTTAGTGAAATCACTTTCCCCTTCATGATTCGAGTACCTTAGTTTTATCCTGACTTACTCGTATCCCCTGCAGATGTTGTTGTTTCCTCGGCTGAGTCTTTTCCATGTTTGTGTGGAATCCCTCTAGTCCCCCAGTAGTTTTAAATCATAGCCTGGCCTACGCATAACTCCTTTTCCTCCAGAGTCTTTGTCTCCCTAGTGAGTTTTCCTTACGGAATGCATTATACTCCTGCGGACTTTCGGTCTCTCTGATTTCTTTTTCCTCTGTGGAAATATCTCCCCACAGAGCATTAACTTTTGCATTCACATCATATGCATCATGAGGTCTCTTAGGGACCAAAATTAGTTTCTCTATGTTGTTATTTAAGCCCATTCTACTGAGTCAACATGAAGATTTTAACCTTCACCTCCTCAGTTAGAATGTCCTTAAATAGGGGCAGCTGTGAGACCCCAAATTTGACCCTAAGATCCCTCATGTAATTTCATCATAAGCATCAGCATTGGGATCATGCCTTGGCATCCTCCTTATCCCTCTTTCATTGGGTTTGTTTTAGGAGAGATCACCAAGCACTTTGTGATTACATCATACTTGTATTTTATCATTTCACTAACCAAAATACCACAAATATGTCTCTGCATTTGTCTAACTCTTTTGTAGGTAGGGCATTGATCTCATTTGATTCATCAAGTTAACATCTAAGGTTTGAGACCCTCATGAACAAAGAGCACAACCAAGAATTGATTCTAGAATGGTTATGAACATCATATATGAGTCCCAATGATCTCTACATGTTACATTGATCAAGTTTTCTTCAAGAGTTTGAGGGTGATTTGCCTTGGAAACCCTAGTTTGACTAGGTATCTTAGGTAACTTCTCCAACAAGCTATCTCACCAATTGATCAAATTTCTCAAGAGACACTTCAAAATTCATCATCTTATGCATATATGATCTACCATGAGCCAATAAAGTCAATAGAATTGGAAGTTAGCAAGTTGGTTGATGATGGTTGGCCAGATGAATTCATCTGATCAAAACTGGGTCTCCCTAGACCCTATATCCTACAATTTTCACCATATGATAATGATTCCAAGAGAAAACTTACTCTAAATTACATTACAAACAACTTTCATGTTGAGACCTAGAGCTAGTTTTGCTTGTAAAATCATTTCCTATGTTGAAACATTATAGGTCATTTTGTCTAAACCCTAATTTGAAAGTCAACTTCCCAAGGCCATAACATGCTCAATTTTTATGATATGAAAAATTTCCAAGTTTCACAATCAAATTCAGTGTGTATACTTTAACTTTTATGTTTGGAGTGGGAGCTAATTCAATCTTTTTGAGCATGTGATATGAGGCTACATTATAGGTCACTTTTGACCTATACCATTGATCAAGTGATTTTTCCAAACTTCAAAAATGCATACATCTATCATTTAAAATCCAAATGACATGAAATTGGTGACCATTTTGAAGGTATTTGAGATATCTACAACTTTTACAAAGACACTTTTCTCATTTTAAGCTCATATAAAAAGTTAAGCAAGGTGGAATATTGAGACATATGGCTTGACACTTACAAAAATTTTGATATGTCAAATATTTCCAAACTTCCACCTTAAATTTCTCCAAGTTCCAATCTCCAAATGAAAAAGTGTTGAACATGAAAGTTGTTCCCCTTGATCTCACCTTTCCAAAGAGCTCAAATTCATTCATTTTGGATGAGAAATGCATAGGCTGTGCATGGCTTAAACAGAGTGACATCACTTGGCATGGATCAAACTTCAAACATCAATGTGCATTTGTCTTGCAATCCAAGCTTACTTCAGAGCATCTGATCTAAAAAATTTAGACATCTAGCAATTATTTCATAGGCCTATGCGTGCCCATGCACCATTATATCACCATTTGCCAAAATTGGAAAGTGAAAGTGAGTGTCACTACGCCAAATAAGGGAAAAGAGGGCGCTTTTTTTGGCCTATAATAGCGCTTTAAAGCGCCCTCTAATCTGGCGCTGGCATAGGTAAAGACAATGCTTTTTTTCCTGGTGAAAGCGCTCTCTAAAGTGGCTCTTTAAGCCCTTTAAGGGCCACTTTAGAGGGCGCTTTTTAAAGAAAGCGCCCTCTAAAGTGGAAACTTTTAAGGGTTTAGAGGGCGCTTTTACTGGAAAGTGCCCTCTAAAGTGGAAACTTTTAAGGGTTTAGAGGGCGCTTTTACTGGAAAGCGCCCTCTAAAGTGGAAATTTAAAGGGTTTAGAGGGCGCTTATTTTGGAAAGCGCCCTCTAAAGTGGGTGGTTATTTATTTTATTTTTTAAAAAAAGCGCTATATTTTTTTATTTATTTTAGACAACCTGTATATTGAAGCAGTACACCTAAAACTGTATAATTTGAAGCCCTTTTTCACACATTGCATTCAACAAGCGTTATATACAACAATCCATACATATACAACAATCCACTGATATATAATCGTTTAACTTCTAAAGATCCTAAATATACAATAACTTAAAAAGAAATAAAACTAAAGATTCTTCTTCAACAACTTGAAAGTTATGAGAGAATCACATGCCATAAGCCTTAAGTAGTAAAGAATGAATGAGAGTGGAGAATTCTATTAACTCATTCTGAATATCTTTGGGTAGGGGACGAATGACCCAATTGCTCATCGTATTCACCTTTACTCATAAACTTTAGTGTGGTTCATATCTAATGAATGACAAGTCTTATTCATCTTCTATTATCATATAATCTTTCTTGCCTCAGTCTCTTTGTTGTCTCATACAGGAAACCTCCTGTCTCCTCAGCCATGGTTAGCCTCCCTGTCTCTTTCAGCAGAGATTTTTGTCATGTACAACATGTATAGCTTGTAGTTAGAATAAACATGGCTATAAGTCAAAAGCCAAAATAAAAGAGAAAATGCAGACTATCATAACATCAACACAACAGGATTTGTACATGGAAATGTTAAAACAAACTCTCACACTTCAAAAGTAACCAACTTCATATCCAATTATGTCATTGAACAACAACTACTACAAATCTTAATCCAAAGCATGGGAAATCAGTATAAATTCGAGTTTTTTTCTTAAACAGAGGGTCAGAAAAAAAAATCAAAAAAACATTTTTGAGATAAGAGTTACAAAGTCACTAGAGATTAGTTTTTCTTTACAAAAACCTAAAACCTTCAACCAAACTAGCAACCATCAAGAATAAAAATCCCAGCAATTACCAAACAACACCAAGAGAAAAAAATCAGTAAATCGAAAAAACTCAGTAAGAAACTATAGCAGTCGAAAAATCCTCATTCACAAACAACAATCTTTCACCTTAGAGGAAACAGAATCGTCCAAAAGAAGTCGAAGCAGACAAAATCAAAGAGAGAGATCCGTAAGCGTTTACCTTTGAGGTTGGTCAGAGAACCTCGTCGGAGTCTCAAAACTCCGGAGAAGTCATTTTTCCCCTGCCTTCGTGCTTTCCTTTCTTTTCCTTGCTGCATATTACTCATTCCATTTTGAATTGAGGTCTGCTTAGCATTTAGGCCACTATTTGGTAGTTTGTTAGGTTAGTGTATTGAGAATACTCAATAAATGTATGAACCAAGAAAAATGAAACCAAAAATGAACAATAGCGAACGTCAGAAGAGAAACCAAGTAATATGAAGATTATAAAAATACCTATGGTGTCAAAATCGAACAGCTAACAACGAATTAATAGAAGGAGGAAACGTCGTAGATCTAACAGAGGTGGAAGGAGAACGCCTTAGAAGTAGCGAAAATCGTAGCAGTGAGAACCCTAACGTGAAAAAGAACGAAAATAACAGAGAGTGAAATAACAAAACGCGCAGTATGTTATAATTTTAATGTTTACTAAAGGGGACCTTAGAGGGCGCTTGTGGGAAAAAAGCGCCCTCTAAAGGGGGCCTAAGAGGGCGCTTATGAAAGCGCTCTCTAAGGCTTTCCAAAAGCGCTTTATAAACTGGAAATGCACATGGACTTATAGAGCGCTTTTTTAAAAGCGCCCTCTAAGGGTAACCTTAGAGGGCGCTTTCTAAAAAGCGCCCTGTATTGTTGTCCCTCTATCTCCTCCTTATTTTTTCGCTTCACTTTAGAGGGCGCTTTATTACAAAAGCGCCCTCTAAAGTGCGCTGTCTATTCCAGTTGTTCGCTCCTTATTTTTTCGCTTCACTTTAGAGTGCGCTTTTGTAATAAAGCGCCCTCTAAGGTGCGCTGTCTATTCCAGTTTTTGGCGTAGTGTGTACAATTATCAACCATTCCAGCTATAAATAGAGCTTTAATTGCTCAGAAACTCACACACAATCGCGCCAGCTTTGATCCCCTATTTCAAACCCTCAATTCTCAAAGGATAAGCCTGACAAATTCTCCTGAATTTGAGCTTGAATCTCCACTGCTTTGGAATTCAATTCTCCAAGAATCCATTGCTTCTAAACCATTCAATCCTTCTCCTGCAAGAAAGTGGAGTGAGTCCAAGCACAAGCAAGATCAAGATCCATCGAATTCATACCTCCATTGAAGGTATTTTTCAGAAATTTTAAACTCTTCGATTCTCTCAAATTCTTGCTCAATTCTATTGATTCTTTGGTTGTCTGAAGTCCTACCAATGTATCCAAGAAGATTGAGTTGCTTTGAGGTCAAATTGAAGCAACTCAGTTCATGCACCTCAAATTTAAATTCCATGTATCTCTTAATATACTTGGAATTGGAGTGAATGGAGGTTAGATTCGAGCTCAGTGTCATTTTTTCTTCAAGATCATGCCCTTGTTTTTTATTATGGTGATGGTTCATGGTGGACCAGTCCAGTGAGGTCCACCGAAGAAGATGACTGGAGCTCTGGCTCCGGCGATGAGTTGGCTAGCTTTAAACCACATGATCTGTCCCTCAGGTTTTAATCTTGATCGTTGGTTTTAAATACCAATTGTGCAGCGCTGTTGACTCAAGTACATGTGGAACGCGCGCGCTAGGGACCATCAGATCTACCACCTCAATTAATGAGGGAGATCTGATGGTCCACGTAATTTAGATTTTCTGATTTTTTTATTTTTATTGCATTTTCTTCAATAATTCATATTAAATTCAATATTGATCCAAAAAATATGGGACTTTCTCCAAAAAAAATCAAAAAAAATTCTATTTCATATTCTGAATTAAAATTATTTTTTGGATCATTATGAATATTTTTCATGAATTAATTTATTTTGCATTTGTTTTTAATTGTTTAAAAATATTTTTAAATGTCCAAAAATTATGAAATTTTTTCTCCAAGGTCCTTTGACCTTGTTTGACCTATGATAAATCTCATGGCCATTTCTTTGGTATTTTGATGAGATTTTAGGAATTGGACAAAACACATTTGATTTAAATGCACTATTTTATTATTTTTAATTGAATAAATGCCAATTAAATTTTGTTGACCATTTGTATTGACTTGTATGAGTTTGCTTATTGTTGTTGGGCCTTGGTCAAGGTTGATTTGACTTTGTCAAGTTAATATCATTGGATTTAGGGGATTGATGGAATGTACATTCCATCTCCCAAAATGAATGAATGATATTAATTTAATAAAAGTCCACCTTTGACCAATTTGTGATCTCATTTCTCCCCTTCCCATTTCATCTCATTCCTCTTCTTAATTCATTCATTTCATTTGGCCTATGGCATCTCAAAGTCCTAATGCTAGTTGATTGAAAAAATGACATGAGTATGGATTAGATTAGGCCACACCTTTTGCATATTCTTTTTGTGTGTGGTATGTTTTATGAGCATAGTCCATTATACTATATCTCTAACATGCATTAACACCAAAATTCTATTGCCAGGCCTCAAATAGTTGCGACTTCTACATAAGTCCAATTACGATTGCTTAACATAGCGCTAAATTTGTGACATAAAAGGCATAAGCATTCTAGTTTGTGAGATTGTAAGTCTCCCCTCTTTCATGGTATTGTGTGGAAACTTGGCCTTCTTTCCTTCCTTTGGAAGATGTTTTGGTTCAAGGATCCATGCTTGTGATAAGTGAGTTGAGTGTTCTCCAAAGAATGTCTTGAAATCAAAAGCAAAACAAAACTAACTTCTAACCTACTAAGTATTAACTTTTAACTTCAAGTCTTTACTTTAATGCAATTTACTTTTAGCACTTTATTTCATTTGCCATTGTTCATATCCTTCTAATTGTTTATGTTAATGTAATTTTTACTTTGTCCATTTGGACCATATAGTATGATATATTTTATTTGTATATACTTTGCTTGTTTGTGTGGTCTTTGACCAATAATGTACATGATAATAACAAAAATCCCAAAAAAAAATTGAGTGGACTGTTGGCTTGATCTTGCCCAAATGGACTTAGAACTTAGGCAACCTCCCTAAGCTAATGGACTTGGCCAATGCCAACTTGTTGAAGAACCAAGTGCTTGCAAATTTGAAATTCATCTGATACATCTTTGAAGATCTCTCTAAGATTCATCTGCAACATGATCATTGTGAAATTGTTATTTTGAACCTGTGACTTGTGGAATTCATTTGTTGCATGGGCTATTTTGAAGAAGATCATGGAATGGATAATCTTGGATGAGGGCATATTTATTTGATACCTTTCTCTTCAAGATAATATAATTTGTGCATTTGTGTGTTGCTCGACTCAAAAAAGTCCAAGGGAATTCTAGGTTTCTATTGACATACTTGTCAATTGGATTGCTACCCATTTGGTCAAATCTTTTCAACTCTAAACTTTTAATTTTGTGCAAAGGATAATCTCTTCATCTTCTCCCCATTTCTTTAATTTCAAAATCTCTCCCTCCATTTTCAAAATCTTCTTTATGTGAACTACATTTGTTCTAAACTTTGACCACTTTTGCAAAAAGATAGAAACTTTGGCCTTATGCCATTGCATTTTAAAACTTTTTTTCTTAAATTAAACATGTAAATAAACTTAACTATACTTGACTTAAACTTTCAAAAATCCAAAAAGAACTAACTCATTTAAACAATTTTAGGCCTTTATGCCTTTCAAACTTAAATTTTGTTAAAATCAACACACTCATTTTTGAAATTTGTATCACGAACTACGAAGTTTTGATCCCTCATTTTTATGTTGGTATGTAGGCACAAGACCAAAGATCTTGTCAAACACAAAAAAAAATATAATCAATGAATTCTTTTCTCATCCCCCCATTCTATTTGTTTGTAAACATCACTTTGTACAAAATACATATGCACACAAAAAGGGCTCCCTAGGAGTACCTAGGACACCTTGGGTGCTAACATTTTCCTTCTGTGTAACCAACCCCCTTACCTGTGATCTCTGACTTTTATTAGTTTTTATTTGAAAATTTCTTACTATTTGGGTTTTGTTCGTACTTTTTTCCTTTTCCCTTGGAAACAATAAAAGCACAGTGGCGACTCTTAATTGATCTCTAGCTCTCCAATAGCTTGATGATCATGAATTTCCCGCTATAGTAGGCATACCTAGAGATTTGGATGGCATCAAAGATTCCTGCACTCCTCCATTGATCTTGGCATTTCCTATGGACTTTGTTAAGCCATGTCAAATATTCTTTATTACCTAGAGTAGGCATGGATCTGAAGACTCTGGCTTTAGACTCCATAAACCTAACATCGATAACTCCGACCTTGTTGGAGGAAGGAGGAGCAGCAGGTTGTTACCACAAGAAATCTATAAGGCATGTTGAAGGCGTAATCAATGAAAGTGCCTTATGAATTTAAGGTTTATACCCCACCAAGGGGTGGTTTGAAAGAAAGATGTGCCTAAGATAAGCAAGAGCTGAGAAAAACATGTCACCAGGAGATGAAACCGACAGAAGAATCATGGTTGGTCGAAACCCATTCTGTCGACTGAAATGAAGATTGGGACTTAAGGAATTCTTGGTTATGTCAAACACATAGGAGACAGGGTCGACCTAAATACCTGGGTGGGAGAAGTTTGAAATTGAAAGTGACTAGCAGTTAGAAGGAGAATAAGCGCCAAAATATGGAGCAGTTTGTAGATCGTGTATGGAGCAGTTTGTAGATCGTGTGGCACGACGTTTGTTATTTTTTAGAAGTTTTTTCCTGTAGGCAGTTTTTTAGTTTATTATCAATATGAGATCCCACGAAGGGCTCGGGGTGTTCACTTTGTACCAAAATCACTTGTAAAAAACTTCTCATTCCCGGCGCGAGGAAGCAAGAGTTTTTAAGAGTGCTATGTATGTGAATCACCACATTTATTTCAATGCAACTTCCTTATTTTTCAATTGTTCCCGTTGAACACTTTATTTTAATTTCATTTACTTTTGAGTTATCACTTTACATTGTCATCTACGCTGTTGACACTGATTCTGTTACGATAATAGAATTCACCAAAAGTGTGTTCGTCGTGTACGTCTTTTGAATGTTGTAGTGCTGTCGGTCACGAGTCACCCATAGGCTATAGCATCATTATCATTTCGTGTGGAAAAAACATGTGCTTGTTAAATACTTTGTGAGGAGCCATTTCTCACAAAGCTAATTATCTGTCGAATTGAATAAGTAACACCGTCACACTAGCACATGTCTTAGGATTAACTGGCCGATCCTGCAAGTAACCCTTAGTTTAAGGCCTAGGGAGGACCAACGGTTGTTTACCAATTTCCACAGTAAACAAAATGGCACGCCCAGTCGGACCGTGCTAGTGTAGTTACGTAATTGCATGAAACTTAGAAGTGGCAAACTATATAGTAGGCCACAAGAAATTGTGAAAATGTTAAACTCCAATATAGATGAAGTGCCACAAGGGACTTTATCCACTACGGAAACAGTAATCTCACAGGTTACAACTTTTCCGCCGATGACAAGTGCAACCTCAACGATGTCAACTATTGGTGCGGTTGGAGCATCCCTTCCTTTACCTCCACCGGGAGGTTCAGGATCAACGATAACGATGTTCAGTCCTAATGTGCCTCGCTTTGGCACCACGGATCCTCTTTATGGAATGTCGTATTCCCTAATGTTAGGATATCAGTCGACATCAAGTGCAACATTGTTTTCAGACAACGCTCAAAATATGAATCCCTCCTTGCAAGGATCAGCGCAAGGGGGCAATGTTCAGAATAGGAATATTACTCAGAATAGAACCATTCCGCTGTCGAACACTTCAATAGCGATATTGAGGCAGCAAAT
Organism: Lathyrus oleraceus; assembly: GCF_024323335.1. Lineage (NCBI taxonomy): Eukaryota > Viridiplantae > Streptophyta > Magnoliopsida > Fabales > Fabaceae > Lathyrus > Lathyrus oleraceus. The sequence goes on along the minus strand of NC_066585.1, from coordinate 326,846,696 downwards.
GGATGATAGTAACCATGAGTTGGTTAATATGTTAACTAATCAAATGGGTACAGTTTTTAATCCTGTGATACAGGAATCTGCTGAAACAAATAGGCAGGTGGCGAATCAATTGACATGCTTGTGTAACTTCCTGGGGGCACCGGCTCGACAGATGGCACAAGTGGTCAGGCAAACCGTTCTTGTTCATGTGGAGATAGGGGCAGCAGAAGATGAGACAGTCCACGAGGGGCAAATCCTTAGACCCCAACAAAATCAAGGCGTTGAATCAGGAGTAGCAGGACATAACCAGATGGTGTTGGTTAACCGACACCAAGATGCTGATCAAATTGTCGATCAACATCGACAAGAAGAGTTAGCAGTAGAGAATAATTTGACAACTATTGTCGAAAGGATTATGGCTAGGAATGGTATGAGTGAGACATTGCAAAGGCCATCATATGCTTCCCCATTGGCTGAATTTATTCTCCAAACCGAGGCACCTAGAGGAATGAAAGTGCCTAAGGACACTAAGTTTGAGGGAGAATCTGGTGAGTCGACTATAGAGCATATGGCCAGATATCTAACAGATTCAGGAGATTTAGCTCATAATGAGTGTTTGAGAGTAAAAAACTTTTCTTCCTCTCTGACTAAGGCTACCTTCACATGGTTCACTTCTTTGGCCCCAAGTTCGATTGATTCGTGGGCCAAGTTAGAAAAGAAGTTCCATGAACAGTTTTACGAAGGACACTCCAAAATTAGTTTGGCAGAACTGTCTAGTATTAAGAGAAGGTTTGTTGAGAGAATTGACGATTATCTGAATAGATTCAGATCATTAAAGGCCAGGTGCTTTACGCAAGTACCAGAACATGAACTTGTTCAAATGGCTACTAGGGGGTTAGATTATTCCATTAGGAAGAAAATAGACCCAACCTTTGTGAAGAGTATGTCACAATTGGTTGATAGACTTCGACATCTCAAACGGCTAAGGTTAGAAAAGGTTAGACACAATATGGCTAAGAAAGAAAAAGTAGCGTTCGTCGACCATGACGCGACAGATCCAATATATGAGGCTGATTATGCCTCATTGACCGAATTAGAAATTGACGTGGCTGAGTTAAAGCCAGGATCTTCCTATGAGTGTCGATCATTACTTCCTACGCAAGGGAAAAATCTTGTCGAAAACAATCCAAATTTCCCTTCAAAAACTTATACATTTGATGTGACAAAGTGTGAGGAAATTTTTGATTTGTTAGTTAAAGATGGTCAAATGGTGATGCCACCTGGTACTAAAATACCACCATTAGAACAAAGACAGAAAAGAGGATTTTGTAAGTATCATAATTATCTTGGTCATAATACCTCTAATTGTTATCTTTTCAGGGATCTGGTTCAGAAAGCGATTCAAGAAGGCAGGCTAAAATTTGCTGGCCGCAGAATGAAGATCGACGCTGGCCCTCTCCACCAGGAGGAAGCTCTATTCATGGAGCCAGTCGAGATCAACATGGTCGAGATCACCGAATACGATGAGGCTGACATGCTGGAGCAAACTGGTGAAAGCCCAGATATCGACATAGCTGAAGTCTACCCCAAGGGCTGATGAAGATTTGGTAGATTTCCTGTATCGTTGTAAGAATAAGGGTTCACAAGTCTCCTTATGCCCTAGGTGTGGTGTTGTCACCGGCAAAGTAGCTGCTGAAAATTTCCAGAAGCTACAACCGGGTAAAAGAAAAAAGAGGTGGGCTGAACAGAGAGCGCCAAAATGAAAGAGTCCCAAAGAAGGCGGTGGAAAGTACTCAGGCGAGGCCTAGCAGCTTTGTACCATCGGCAAATGTTCCTAGAGGCACCTGGATCAAGCCTCAGGGAAAACAAGAAACCCCACAAGGTGTTGCTGCTGCCAAAGGAGGTATAGCAAGTAACTACAGGCGTGAGTTCAAGTCTGAGAAAAGGACTCATGTCTCTGAAAATTATTTGGGGAAGAACCCCATGTCGAGGACTCATTGGAGACGCTTTTAGAGGCGTAAGCAGGAAGAAAGAGAGGCTGCTAGAGGAATATCTGGAAAAGGCATGGCCAGTGGGGCGAATGCTGGAAAGAAAGTTGTTGTGAAGATCGACACAGAAGCAAAAGAACGGATCAGGGAGTATGTCCGTCGACCTACTGAGAAATGTTCTGATGAAGTTACTAATGACTTCAATTCAGAATCTGAAGCAAGTTTGGACATCTTAGTCAACGTGGTATCAATTATATCACAAGAATATAACTGTGTGACTGAGGTGGAGGAGCCGGTAGATGATGTCGACGCTGAAGAAATGGCTTTACACCAGCCAAGATGCTACTTTGTGTCGAATGATGGTTCTGCTGAGAGCCAAGAAGCAGTTTTTGAAAGGCCCACAATGACTATGAAAAATCATTTGAAACCATTGTTGATTAGGGCCAAAATGGAAGGTGTGACTATCAACAAAGTGTTGGTAGATTGTGGCGCCACTGTTAACATAATGCCACACCATATTCTGAGGAGGATTGGCAAGTATGATATTGATATTAGATCCAACAACGTGGTCTTGTCTGACTATAGGGGCAAAACGAAAAGCAACATGGGTGTGATCATGGTGAATATCACTGTTGGTTCAATAACTAGACCGACATTGTTTATGGTGTTAGATGCCAAGCCAAGTTACAACTTGCTATTCGGCAGAGAATGGCTCCATGGCGTCTGAGCTGTACCATCTTTAGCATATCAAAGATTGGTGATTTAGAGACAAGATGGAGTGGTCGAAAATATCGAAGCTGACCAAGGGTACCTCATGGCTGACGTTAACAATGTTGGCAAGAAGGAATTCGAGAGAAAGCTGGCCAACATTTCTCCTTGTTTTCCAGCTGAGGATGTGTATGCTAATCTGAGTGAAGCTTTTGTTTCTCTAACTATGCACGAGACTCATGGCTTCATTTGGGATGTGGAACATTTAGATGATTCACCCTATGCAGATATCTGACCGACAGGATGGGGGGATATCACTGATGATGACTGAGCTAGAAGTTCTAAAAAGGATTTCGGCATACGTTGCCGAGAACAGAATAAAATCGGCTCTAGAGGCTGAAGAAAACAAGGTTGTTGAAGCCTATGTGTTAAAGAAAGAAGGTAATTTGGCTATTGAGCCAGGACCTCCAGATAAGCCAGTTTTTGCTAAAGGAAACGTCGACATGCAGCGTTTGGACTGCATTTATGACGATGAACCTTTAGGGTTTGAAAAAGACCCAAAGGCGCCAGAAAAGATGCGACCAAAAGACCCCTTAGAAGAAGTCAACCTTGGCGAAAATGGCGACAAAAGGCCAACATACATCAGCGCTAACATCGACAAATAGTTAAAATCTGAGGTAATATCTTTACTTAAAGAATTTAAGGATTGTTTTTCTTGGGATTATAACGAAATGCCTGGTTTAAGTAGGGATTTGGTAGAGCTACAACTACCAATAAAAGCTGGAAGAAAGCCAGTAAAGCAGACGCCTAGTAAAGCTGGAAGAAAGCCAGTAAAGCTGGAAGAAATGCTTGTTTTTCTTGGGATTATTGTAGAAGAAGATGTGCCGAAGATGGTGTTTCGATGCCCAGGAGCCTTGGGTACATATGAGTGGGTTGTCATGCCATTCGGTCTGAACAATGCTGGAGCGACATATCAGAGGGTAATGAACTCAATGTTCCATGATTTTATTGAAGATTTCATGCAAGTATACATTGATGATATTGTGATAAAATCGAATGGTCAACTTGCTCATGTCGAACACCTCCGAAAGGCCTTTTTAAGGATGAGGAAATGTGGATTGAAAATGAATCCATTAAAGTGTGCTTTTTGTGTGCAGGCATGTGATTTCCTTGGCTTTGTGGTGCATAAAAAAGGTATTGAAGTAAACCAAAGCAAAACAAAAGCCATTATGGACGTCAAGCCTCCGTCGACCAAAAAGGAACTTCAATCTTTGTTGGGCAAAATAAATTTTCTTATAAGGTTTATATCAAATTTAAGTGGTAAAACTAAAGCCTTTTCACCATTCCTTTGACTGAAGAATGAGGACTTTAAGTGGCAAGAAGAGCACCAAGAGGCTTTCGACAAAATTAAAGAGTATTTGACTAAGCCTCCAGTACTGGCCCCTCCTGTTAGGAATAGGCCAATGAGGTTGTATATTGCAGCTTCAGAGTTGACTATAGGAAGTATGTTAATCCAAGAGGATGAAAAATGTGTCAAAAGACCCGTATATTACCTTAGTCGAATGCTTAATGATCCTGAAACTAGGTATAGTGATATAGAAAAGCTATGTCTATGCCTGTATTTTTCTTGTATGAAATTAAAGCAATATATTAAGCCTGTTGATCTGTATGTATCTCCTCACTTTGATATTATTAAGCACATGCTATCTAAACCAATTTTGCATAGTCGAATTGGTAAATGGGCTTTAGCGTTAACTGAGTATTCGCTGACGTACGTGCCTTTAAAAGCGATGAAAGGGCAAGTGGTGGCAGATTTCCTTGTCGACCATTCAATGGTCGAAATGGTGCATAATTATGTAGACATAGTGCCATGGAGACTATACTTCGACGCTTCAAGGCATAAGAACGGATCTGGGATAGGGGGAGTCATAATTTCTCCAGATGGAATTCCAGCAGAGTTCAAATACAGAATTGAAGGAGTATGCACAAACAATGAAGCAGAATATGAACCGTTGATTACAGGACTTGAAATTCAGCTGGAATTGGGGGCAAGAAATGTCGAAATTATGGGAGATTTTGAGTTAATAATTAAACAAGTATCAAAAGAATACAGGTGTGTCAAAGAAAATTTAATCATGTATTTTGTGATTACCATCAGATTACTCAAGAGGTTTGAGCAAGTAAGCGTCCAGCATATACCACAGAAAAAGAACCAGAGAGCAAACGATTTGGCACAGGAAGCTTCAGGGTACAAAGCGTCGAAAGACCAGGATGAAGGAGAGGTTCAAGTAAGAGAGAAGGTACTAGCGACATTGTTATCACAATCAGATTTGTCAATTATAAAGTTAGGAGTTGTAGATAGATATCATTTTGAAGTTCTGACCGTCGACGACGGGGGAGAAAATGATTGGCGTAAACTGTTAGTCGATTATTGACGTAATCCTATAGGGTCGACAAATCGAAAGGTAAAATATAGGGCCCTCAGCTATGTCCTGGTGAATGATGAATTGTTCAAAAAGACAGCTGAAGGAGTTTTGCTAAAATGCCTGGGAGAAAGTGAGGCATATGTGGTTGTGTCTAGTGTACATAGTGGAGCGTGTGGGGTGCATCAAGCAGGACTGAAGATGAAGTGGCTTTTGATGCGCTCAGGAGTTTATTGGCCTTCAATGTTGAAAATTGCATTGAATTAGCTAAAAGCTGACAGGAATGCCAATTGCATGGGGGCATACAACATGTGCCTGCAAGCGAGTTGCATACAATTGTGAAGCCCTGGCCTTTTTTAGGGTGGACATTGGATGTGATTGGAGAAATAAAACCAGGTTCGTCGAAACAACAAAGGTATGTTTTGGTCGGTATCGACTATTTCATAAAATGGGTCAAAGCCATAGCATTGGCAAATGTAGATCAAGAGGTTGTGATAGACTTTGTCCAAAGTCACATCATCTGCAGATTTGGTATCTGTCGCAACCTGAAAAATACAGTGCGCGAAAGAAATAACCGGCGAAAGAAAATGACAGAAGAGTCGCCACCGTGCGTTATTCATCCCAAAGGAGGGAAAGGAAACGCTCGAAGTAAACCTGAAAAAGGAAAGGACAAGACGGGGTCTTGCAACCAAATCTTGGGTTCGGGAGTCGGTTATGCGAAGGGAAGGTATTAGCACCCCTACGCATCCGTAGTACTCTACGGGATCCACTTTTGTAGTTCTTGTCTAAAGGGTGTGGGTTTATCTAATGTGTTATTTACTAAAAAGGGGGGTTAAAATAAAATGACTCGCGCGGATGTCGCATCCACTGCATATGTATCTCATCTGAATATGAGAATCAGAGTCTTCGTAGCTCGGCTGACCTATGGGTTGGGGGGATGTGTGCTCGCTAAGACATCGCGTCTTATGCCTACGTATCTCATCTGGAATGAGAATCAGAGCAAGACGTAGTTCGGCTAACTATGGGGTTATGGATTGGGTTTTGGACGAACGACGTCACTACGCAATCTACCGGATGCTCGACCTTTGGAGACTTACTCGCCTGTAGTAGAAGGAGTTAACGTGTTGCTTTGGGTTTTAGGGTTTGGGATGCTCAAGGGCAAAAAGGCAGTCCTTGACGAAGGAACCGCGCTACCTGCAGGGATCCGAACACATACAAAACAAACATGTATAAAGTAAATGTGCCAACAAGGGGCTCAGAAGTAAATAAACAAAAGAAAACAAATGCCTTCTATCGAGGTCTTCCAGCTAAGAAAGCGATAAAATGCGGAAAAGAGGTAAAAGTACCACACGGATAAAGATCTGAAGTAACATCAATTAAAGGAGTAAGAAACCCAGGGATCTCCCAAGCTAATGCCATCAAAGAAAGGTGAGTCAGTACAGGTAATCAGAATGAACCTCCAGGGGGTATCCCACAAATAAAGTGGGAAAACCACGCAAACCATCTCTGCAAGAGTCTGTGAGCCCTCACAAAAACTCAACAAAAGGGTTAGTGAAACACGATAAGCATTTTTTTCATGGATAACAGTATGGTTTCAGAAACCTCAAACCCTGTGGCATACATTTCAGAAATCATGTGATTAAACATTCAAGGCATAGGTTTCACCCATTCATGCATATGCGAAACCTAACGATACCCACACTTCCAAATTCAAACATAATACATCACACATTTAGAACATTCAAATTGAAGGCGTAAAATAATGGGAATAGGGCAAACCTGATTGGAGAGATCGGTTGAAATCAGATGGCACGGCTGGGTTTGCAAGACAATGTTAGGGTTTGCGTGAGATGAAAGTGTGTGAGTCAGATTGAATTTTTCAGAGCTGCCTGGGGGGTTGCTCTGAGTTCTCTGTCAGGTTTTGTCCAGGGTTTTGTTCCAAGGAAACCTCAGATTATTTTGCTTCTCTTCCTTTTTCTGTCTGATCTCCCTCTTTTATAACCTGATTTTCATGGCTTTATGGGCTCAAATGAGAGAGGTCCAAGTCCAAGTTTTTTTCTATTATATTTTATTTATTTTTTTATTATTATTTTTATTTTATTTTTATTTTTATTTTTTTTTTGTAAAAAATTATTATTTATTTTTTTTTTTCGTTTTTTTTTTCGTTTTTTATTTTTATTTTTTAAAAAAGGTTTCTTGGATCTAATTCTGATTGACATGATGAAATGCAATATGAAATGCTAAATGAATGCATGAATGAGGAGGGCAAATTTTGGGGTGTTAGAGCAGCCCCCTATTCAATCATCAGCTAACCCGAGTAGGATGAAAGCGAACAGCTTATCAGACAAACGAGGTGAGCTGTGATTGAATACCAAAGACAGACCGAAAATTTGTGCTCCGAGAACACCACAAAAATGCGGAAATGCACCGCGCTGTTTATTTTTCTTTCGATCCTCTGGCTGGATCTGAATCAGTCTTCTGGCTTAATCTGGAGTTTCGATCCTCTGGCTGAACCTATACTCAATTTAGTCCTCTGGTTGGATATTAATTTTGATCCTCGGGTTGGATACGATTTTGATCTTCTGACTAGATCTTCTTCGATCTTCTGGCTAGATCTCCTTCGTTTCGATTCTCTGGCTGAATCTATTTCCTTTGATTCTCTGGCTGAATCTACTTCGATCTTCTGGCTAGATCTGAATTGTTTCGATTCTCTGGCTGAATCTATTTCCGGTCTTCGGGCTAGACCTGACTTCGATCTTCTGGCTAGATCTGGATTGTTTTGATGATAAATTCCCATCATTAGGATCCCGCATCTGAGGCATGCGCTGGTTGACCCTCTTTTGAAATCTACACCCAACCTTCATATTAGATATGCAGCTTCGAGAATATTCCACTTTTGGGCTTCGTACATATTCTTCGGGCTAGAACATGTTGTAACGACTCCTCAATTAGACTTGGGCTTGCTGGGGAAATAAAGCTTATAGGCAACTTCACTGGGGAATCTTCAAATTGAGCCTTAGGCTGGCTTACTGGAACACGATTCTCAGGCTGAATCTTCAAAATGACCCTTAGGCTGGATCATTGGAACACGATTCTCAGGCTGAATCTTCAAAATGAACCTCAGGCCGGATCACTGGAAAACGATTCTCAGGCTGAATCTTCGAAATGACCCTCAGGCTGGATCACCGGAAAACGATTCTCAGGCTGAATCTTCAAAACGACCCTCAGGCTGGATCACTGGAAAACGATTCTCAGGCTGAATCTTCAAAACGACCCTCAGGCTGGATTACTCACGCTTGATCCTCTGGCTGGATCTCATGACCTTGGTTGTAAAGTAATTCTTCAGTCTGCTTGGAAGAACCTATTTATCAGCTTATGTGTATGCTTGATATGATATGCATGCAAATGCAAATGTTATGCATGGTGTAAAAAGAAATCTGCTTGGGGAAGCGAACTCCGGTAGGGAACAGATCGCTGTATCAATCCTTGAATGCTCTGTGGGGAATGATCCGTCTGCCGGGACCAATGAGCCACCAAAAATAAATTGGCTGCTTGAAAAGTTGACCTTGCGGGGGGAGTATCAACTATGGAAACTTTGTTCGGCGAGGCTCTGTGAGGAGAGTCTGTGGGGAAAACACTTCCTGGGGAAATGTCGTAGGAAACGACCTTTGCTGGGGATATGAACTTGCTAATCGCCCTCAAGCTGGGGATTAACAAATCTGTTAAAAATAATCTGCTGGGGAATGAGATGAACACTGGGAACACCACCCTCTCATCTGTTGGTTATGCAACACTCCGCTGTTGCTAGGAAGATACAGTCTGACACTGTCAACTCCGCTGGGGATATATAGTCTGGATACTGTCAACTCTGCTGGGGAACATGCTCTGCTGAGGAGAGACTTTGTCAACCGCTTGGGGATGAGGATTCATGACTTGGCATCCGGTTCCTGTGACCTGCAACCAAAAATACACGTATGCCTCAGGGGAATTACTCGGTTTGAATTCACCGTCCGGGATTAAGCATATTCAAAGCAATTTTAAATGTTTTCCTGTGCAAATCATCTGCAAAAGCCACCATTATGTTCATATGCAATATGTTTTATCAAAAATTCGGACATTTTTGCAAACAAACTGATAAATGAAAAATAAAGAGGCTCTTTAAATGAATTATTCGACTCTTACTTGGGAGAAAATTTGTGCCAGGAATAGGCGAGGGTATCAGGAAGCTGATCCCTAAAAAGAGGTGATCGCTATAAAAAGAGAACTATCCTAATGGCAATGGGGATACGGGGTCCCACCGAGTTTCGACTCTGCTATGGCTCGTATGTCCTCAAGACGCTCTGCTCATCTTGCTTTCTGAAGTGGATGATTAGTCGATCTTTAACCTTCGAAGATTACCGGATTGAATGAAACGGTGATATAACACTAATGAACTCAGATCACAGTCATTCACTTATTCCCTAACTTTTGCCTGGATCGCCCCCTTTTCGGGTTTTCAATCCACCGGGATACCCATTTTTGCCTGAGCCGCCCTTTTGGGTTTTCGACTCACCGGGTGTACTCTTTTTTATATCCCTAATTTTTGCCCGAACCTCTTTATTCTTTTTTTTTTGGTTCGTCGGGATGCCCTTTTTTTGCTTGGACTATTCTTTTTATCGTCCAGCGGGAATATTTTATGCGAAGTATTTTTTTTTAACTGCGTCTGAGTTAATAGGGGACAGGAATCCTTCGCCATCCATGGTTGTTAGCATCAAAGCTCCGCCATAGAAAATCCTTTCAACCACGTACGGACCCTCATAGTTCGGTGTCCATTTGCCCCTGTGATCTGTGTTGGGAGGAAGAAATCTTTCGAGTACCAATTCACCGACTTGATACCCCCGAGGGCGCACTTTCTGACCAAATGCTTTCTTCATTCGTCTCTAACCGAGATACGTCAATTCTGGGCACGTAGTTCCAGCATAGCACCTTAATCATCGAAGACAAGGTAAGCAAAGCATCAGCAAATTGGTTTTCTTCAAAAGAAAGTCAACAATCTTCTCGTGTAGTCTCTGTAAGGAGCCAGATGAGGCTGAGGTGTATACCATTTCCCGTTGGTTTGATTGATGACCAAAGCTGAATCCCCGTATACATCCAGGGTTTTAATCTGTATATTGACGGCTTCCTCAAGTCTTAGGATACAAGCTTCGTATTCGGCTTCATTGTTGGTGCAGGGAAAAGTTATTCTGGCACCAAATGGTGTAACACCCCGATAAAAATAAGATAATTATTTAATTTAAGTTAATATTATATTTATTAATTTAATTAAGTAATTGGAATTATTGGATTTTTATTATTATTATTATTGGAATAATAATTATTGGAAAATACATAAAAGTTGGAAATAAGTAAAAAGAGTCCCATTTGGTAAAAAGAAGTTTTCACGTGAAAACAGAGAAAAGACTGAAAAGAGGAAAAGGGCAAAGAGACAGAGCAAGAGGAAGAAGGTTGGAGAAGAGAAAAGCTTGAAGCTTAAAGATTCGCCGGATTAACTCAGGTAAGGGGGGTTTATCGTCGATTAATGGGTATTATGGGATAATATGTAATGGGTAGTGATAGACTATTGATTTGTCCCTGATTAGAACGATGCATGATGAAATTGTGAAACATTGGATGAACGAAAATTGGATTATAATGGAAGGGAATTCGTAGGAATTAGATGTAAAAATGTTAGAATTTGTGAAATCGAATAGGGGATAATTCGTGTTAGATGATATGAACGATTATTGTGTAAAATTGGACTGTGGAAGGTTGGAATTGGGAGATCTCGTAGCAGAGAACACCATTGCAGATCTGGAAATCTGGTTTCTGGTCATACGCGTATGGCACTAGGCAATACGCGTATGAGATGGTCTAGTACGCGTATGGCATTAGGCATTACGCGTATGGATGAGGAAAATGATGTTTTGAACGTGGTTTGGTCTCTGTTGGTACGCGTATGGGGAAGTGGTACGCGTAGCATACGCGTATGAGATAGGTGGTACGCGTATGGGATTGGCGTAGAAATGGGCCATACGCGTATGGGACTAGGCAATACGCGTATGGGCAGGATTGTGATGTTTCTGTGCTGTTGTTGTGCAGTTTTGGTTGTTCAGTTGAGTGATGAAATTTAGCTGATGTACGATAGAGTAGGGATCATTTCCCGTTGTTTTGAGTAGTATAGGTATTAGTAGAGTGTGCTAATGTTGTGATTGATTATGTGGTATGACATGATATGATTATGTGGTGAATATGTTGATGATATATGATGATATGCATAATGTTGTGAATGTATCTATCATGTATGAAATTATGAATGGACTTTTTATGGCTTAGAGTGTGAGCATATGTCCATTGTGGATGATTGTTGATGTTGCATGACTAATTGATTTAGCTTGCATATTGTGGCCTTTATGGTGGTAGCTAATTCCCATGGTGAGGAATTAGTGAGTGAGTATTGTAGATTGTTGTTGATGTTTGCATGCTAGGTGATTAGCGTGCATATCATAGCCCTTGGGGTGGTAGCTAATTCCCATGGTGAGGAATTAGTGAGTGAGTCACTAGGTCTCAAATGAGTGGGACTAGTGGGCTTGGTAGCCGTATCTGGATTTGATCGGTGAGGTTGAACTATATGTTCACGAATAGTCGGTACCGCATGGATGGAGTCTCATTGCATAATGTATGTATGTATGGCGTATAATATGAATGGATGTATTCCAATATTATACGTGTGTGTTATGGTTGTGTTGAGTTTGAGTACGATGATGATGATGATTATGAGTTGATATTGTCGTTGCCGAATATGTGTGATATGATTAGGGTGATTAATTGTGTTATTACTTAGCATTACATGATATTTTATAATGCTTATTATATCGATTGAGGAACTCACCCTTACAACTATTTTTCAGGTAACGAGCCGTGATTGAGTAGAAGCTAGTGCTTGGAGTCTAGTGTAGTCTCCTTAGTGGGTCATACTCTGATAGATGTAACATCGGGACGGGATGTTTTACCTTGTTGAATAATTTTACATGTAATGTGTTACATGTTTTGCATGATTGATTTGATTTCTATCCGCTGCGTATTGTGCAAATGCTTTATGTTTTGAATTAATAAAAGAGCATGACAGTTAATTGGTGTATGGTGTGAAATGATTGTGTGACACCCTTAATTGCATAATTACTCTGATTGATATATTGCTATTTTAATTAAATATTTGGGGTATTTTAGAAGGGTGTTACATTAGTGGTATCAGAGCATAGTCGGTCGAGTCGAGTCGTAATTATTCTGTTCCCTGTACGGGATAGGTGTTGTGTAACCCTATCAGTACTTATTGTTTTAGCTTATTGGGTTTTCAGAATAGAGATGGCTGGAAGAGGTAGAGACGATGCTGCGATTGCTGAGGCTCTGGGTATGCTAGCTGGAGTACTTGGAGGGAATCTGAATGTTATGGGAATGGGAGCTGCTCGTCAACTGAGTGAGTTCCAGAAGAACAATCCTCCAATGTTCAAGGGAGCATACGATCCAGATGGTGCTCAGAAGTGGTTGAAGGAGATTGAGAGGATCTTCCGAGTGACTGAGTGTGCCGATAACCAGAAGGTCAGGTTCGGTACGCATATGCTGTCAGAGGAAGCAGATGATTGGTGGGTTGCTGCCCGCACTGAGTTGGAATCTGCTGGGAATGCTGAGATCACTTGGGCTGTGTTCAGAGAGAGATTCCTGAGGAAGTACTTTCCAGAGGATGTCAGAGGAAAGAAAGAGATAGAGTTCTTGGAATTGAAGCAGGGCAACCGGTCTGTTACTGAGTATGCTGCTAAGTTCACAGAGCTGTCGAAGTATTACACTCCCTATGATGAGGCTACTGGGGAATTTTCAAAATGTGTGAAGTTTGAGAACGGGTTACGTCCCGAGATCAAGCATGCTATTGGATATCAGCGGATTAGAGTGTTTTCTGATTTGGTTGACTGTTGCAGGATTTTTGAACAGGATACCAAGGCCAGAGCGGAAAGCTATCAGCAGAGGGTTGATAGGAAAGGCAAGAATCAGAATGATCGTGGGAAACCGTATGCAGCTGGCAAAGGTTTCCAGAGACAGAGTGGGATGAAGAGGCCTAGTGGGGGAGCCTCCAGTGCCCCTGCTAAGTGTTTCAGATGTGGTCAGGCGGGACATCGTATCCATGAGTGTACCAGTACTGAGAAGAAGTGTTACAAGTGTGGAAAAGGTGGTCACTTGGCTGCAGAGTGCCGGTTGAAGACTGTGACTTGTTTCAACTGTGGAGAGGTGGGTCATATCAGTCCACAGTGTCCTAAGCCGAAGAAAGAGAACCAGTCGGGAGGCAAGGTCTTTGCTTTATCGGGTTCTGAGACTTCTGCAGATGATCGTTTGATCCGAGGTACGTGTTATATTAATGGCTTTCCTCTTGTAGCTATTATTGACACAGGTGCGACTCATTCCTTTATATCTTTGGATTGTGCTGTGAAACTTAAGTTAGAGATATCTGAGATGCATGGTAGTATGGTGATTGATACTCCTGCGAAGGGTTCAGTGACTACTACTTCAGTTTGTTTAGACTGTCCTTTGAGTATATTTGGTAGAGACTTTGGGATGGACCTCGTGTGTCTTCCACTAGTGCAGATTGATGTTATCCTGGGTATGAACTGGTTGGTGTTTAACCGAGTTTATATCAACTGTTTTGATAAGACTGTGATTTTTCCTGAGATTGAGGAAGGAAAGAGTTTGTTTCTATCTGCAAGGCAGGTGAATGAGGCAGTAGCAGATGGGGCAGAGTTGTTTATGCTGTTAGCGACTTTGGAGGCTAAAGATAAACTGGTGAATTGCGATCTAGCTGTGGTGTGTGATTTTCCTGATATGTTTCCGGAAGAAGTGAATGAATTACCGACAGAGCGTGAAGTTGAGTTCTCGATTGATTTGGTACCTGGTACTAGGCCGGTGTCGATGGCTCCGTACCGTATGTCTGCTGTTGAGTTAACTGAATTGAAGAGTCAGTTGGAAGATCTGTTGGATAAGAAATTTATTCGTCCGAGTGTGTCCCCGTGGGGTGCACCAGTGTTATTGGTTAAGAAGAAAGAAGGTACTATGAGGTTGTGTGTGGACTACAGGCAACTGAATAAAGTGACGATCAAGAATCGGTATCCTTTGCCGAGGATTGATGATTTGATGGATCAGTTGGTTGGTGCGAGTGTGTTCAGTAAAATAGATTTGAGATCTGGGTATCATCAAATACGTGTGAAAACTGAGGATATTCAGAAGACTGCTTTCAGAACAAGGTATGGACATTATGAGTATTCTGTGATGCCTTTTGGTGTGACTAATGCGCCTGGAATATTTATGGAGTATATGAATAGGATTTTCCATCCGTATCTAGACAAGTTTGTTGTGGTGTTTATTGACGATATTTTGGTGTATTCGAAATCGGAAGAAGAGCATGCTGAACATTTGAGAGTGGTTTTAGAAGTTCTACGAGAAAAGAAGTTATTTGCTAAACTGTCTAAATGTGAATTTTGGCTAGAAGAGGTTAGTTTTCTTGGTCATGTGGTTTCAAGAGGTGGTGTTGCTGTTGATCCTTCTAAGATAGAAGCGGTATCTAAGTGGGAAGCTCCGAAGTCAGTTTCTGAGATAAGGAGTTTTCTTGGACTTGCAGGTTATTATAGGAAATTCATCGAGGGATTCTCTAAGTTGGCGTTACCATTGACGATGTTGACTAGAAAGGGGAAAGCGTTTGTTTGGGACTCAAAATGTGAAGAAGGTTTCCAAGAGTTAAAGAGAAGGTTAACTACTGCTCCTATTCTGATATTACCGAGTCCGTCAGAACTATTTGAGGTTTACTGTGATGCTTCATTGTTGGGTTTGGGTGGTGTCTTGATGCAGAACAAGCAGGTTGTAGCTTATGCTTCGAGACAACTGAAGGTTCATGAGAGGAACTATCCGACACACGATTTAGAGTTGGCAGCTGTGGTTTTTGTTCTGAAGTTGTGGAGGCATTACTTGTACGGGTCAAGATTTGAGGTTTTCAGTGACCATAAAAGTTTAAAGTATTTGTTTGATCAGAAAGAGCTGAATATGAGACAGAGGAGATGGTTAGAGTTTCTGAAGGATTATGACTTTGGTTTGAATTACCATCCGGGTAAAGCAAACGTAGTGGCTGATGCATTGAGTCGGAAATCATTGCATATGTCTATGTTAATGGTTAAAGAATTGGATCTAATTGAGCAGTTCAGAGACTTGAGTTTGGTGTGTGAGAGTACTCACAATAGTGTTAAATTGGGAATGTTGAAGTTAACGAGTGGTATTCTGGATGAGATTAGAGAGGGTCAGAAATCCGATGTGCTTTTGGTTGATAAGTTGACTCTAGTGAATCAAGGTCAAGGTGGTGAATTCAGAATTGATGAGAATGGTGTTTTGAAATTTGGTAATCGGGTGTGTATTCCGGATGTTACCGAACTTAAGAAGAGTATTCTTGAGGAAGGACATCGTAGTGGCCTGAGTATTCATCCTGGAGCTACGAAGATGTATCATGATTTGAAAAAGTTATTTTGGTGGCCGGGAATGAAAAGAGAAATTGCGAGTTTTGTTTATTCTTGTTTGACTTGTCAGAAGTCAAAGATTGAGCATCAGAAGCCGTCTGGGCTAATGCAACCGTTGGCTATTCCAGAGTGGAAGTGGGATAGTATCAGTATGGATTTTGTTTCTGGTTTACCGAGGACAATTAAGAATTTTGAAGCTATTTGGGTGATCGTTGACAGATTGACAAAATCAGCTCATTTCATTCCGATCAGAATGGATTATCCGTTAGAGAGATTAGCCGAGTTGTATATTGAGAAAATTGTATGTTTGCATGGTATTCCGTCGAGTATTGTTTTGGACAGAGATCCTAGATTTACATCGAAGTTTTGGGAAGGTTTGCAGAGGGCTTTGGGAACTAAGATGAGATTGAGTTCTGCATATCATCCGCAGACTGATGGTCAGACTGAGAGGACGATTCAGACACTAGAGGATCTTTTGAGGGCTTGTGTTTTGGAAAAAGGAGGTGCTTGGGATTGTTATTTACCTTTGATTGAGTTTACCTACAACAATAGTTTTCATTCGAGCATTGGTATGGCACCGTTTGAAGCTTTGTATGGTAGGAGATGTCGGACACCTTTATGTTGGTATGAGTCCGGTGAGAGTGCTGTGATTGGACCGGAGATTGTTCAACAAACTACGGAAAAGATTAAGATGATTCAGGAGAAGATGAGGATTGCTCAGAGTCGTCAGAAGAGTTATCACGACAAGAGGAGGAGGTCACTTGAGTTTCAAGAGGGAGACCATGTGTTTCTTCGTGTTACTCCGATAACTGGGGTTGGTCGAGCTTTGAAGTCGAAGAAGTTGGCACCTCGATTTATTGGTCCTTATCAGATTTTGGAGAGGATAGGGGAGGTAGCCTATCGTATCGCTTTACCGCCGTCACTTGCGAATTTGCATGAGGTTTTTCATGTGTCTCAGTTGAGGAGGTACATTCATGATCCGTCGCATGTGGTCCAAGTAGATGATGTCCAGGTGAGAGATAACCTGACTGTTGAAACATCACCTATGAGGATTGAGGATCGAGAGTTGAAGCAGTTGCGGGGTAAAGAGATTGCTTTGGTGAAGGTAGCTTGGGGAGGACCAGCAGGTGGCAATGTGACGTGGGAACTTGAGAGCCAGATGAAGGAGTCTTATCCGGAGTTATTCGCTTGAGGTATGTTTTCGAGGACGAAAACTCTTTAGTGGGGGAGAGTTGTAACACCCCGATAAAAATAAGATAATTATTTAATTTAAGTTAATATTATATTTATTAATTTAATTAAGTAATTGGAATTATTGGATTTTTATTATTATTATTATTGGAATAATAATTATTGGAAAATTATATAAAGTTGGAAATAAGTAAAAAGAGTCCCATTTGGTAAAAAGAAGTTTTCACGTGAAAACAGAGAAAAGACTGAAAAGAGGAAAAGGGCAAAGAGACAGAGCAAGAGGAAGAAGGTTGGAGAAGAGAAAAGCTTGAAGCTTAAAGATTCGTCGGATTAACTCAGGTAAGGGGGGTTTATCGTCGATTAATGGGTATTATGGGATAATATGTAATGGGTAGTGATAGACTATTGATTTGTCCCTGATTAGAACGATGCATGATGAAATTGTGAAACATTGGATGAACGAAAATTGGATTATAATGGAAGGGAATTCGTAGGAATTAGATGTAAAAATGTTAGAATTTGTGAAATCGAATAGGGGATAATTCGTGTTAGATGATATGAACGATTATTGTGTAAAATTGGACTGTGGAAGGTTGGAATTGGGAGATCTCGTAGCAGAGAACACCATTGCAGATCTGGAAATCTGGTTTCTGGTCATACGCGTATGGCACTAGGCAATACGCGTATGAGATGGTCTAGTACGCGTATGGCATTAGGCATTACGCGTATGGATGAGGAAAATGATGTTTTGAACGTGGTTTGGTCTCTGTTGGTACGCGTATGGGGAAGTGGTACGCGTAGCATACGCGTATGAGATAGGTGGTACGCGTATGGGATTGGCGTAGAAATGGGCCATACGCGTATGGGACTAGGCAATACGCGTATGGGCAGGATTGTGATGTTTCTGTGTTGTTGTTGTGCAGTTTTGGTTGTTCAGCTGAGTGATGAAATTTAGCTGATGTACGATAGAGTAGGGATCATTTCCCGTTGTTTTGAGTAGTATAGGTATTAGTAGAGTGTGCTAATGCTGTGATTGATTATGTGGTATGACATGATATGATTATGTGGTGAATATGTTGATGATATATGATAATATGCATAATGTTGTGAATGTATCTATCATGTACGAAATTATGAATGGACTGTTTATGGCTTAAGAGTGTGAGCATATGTCCATTGTGGATGCTTGTTGATGTTGCATGACTAATTGATTTAGCTTGCATATTGTGGCCTTTATGGTGGTAGCTAATTCCCATGGTGAGGAATTAGTGAGTGAGTATTGTAGATTGTTGTTGATGTTTGCATGCTAGGTGATTAGCGTGCATATCATAGCCCTTGGGGTGGTAGTTAATTCCCATGGTGAGGAATTAGTGAGTGAGTCACTAGGTCTCAAATGAGTGGGACTAGTGGGCTTGGTAGCCGTATCTGGATTTGATCGGTGAGGTTGAACTATATGTTCACGAATAGTCGGTACCGCATGCATGGAGTCTCATTGCATAATGTATGTATGTATGGCGTATAATATGAATGGATGTATTCCAATATTATACGTGTGTGTTATGGTTGTGTTGAGTTTGAGTACGATGATGATGATGATTATGAGTTGATATTGTCGTTGCCGAATATGTGTGATATGATTAGGGTGATTAATTGTGTTATTACTTAGCATTACATGATATTTTATAATGCTTATTATATCGATTGAGGAACTCACCCTTACAACTATTTTTCAGGTAACGAGCCGTGATTGAGTAGAAGCTAGTGCTTGGAGTCTAGTGTAGTCTCCTTAGTGGGTCATACTCTGATAGATGTAACATCGGGACGGGATGTTTTACCTTGTTGAATAATTTTACATGTAATGTGTTACATGTTTTGCATGATTGATTTGATTTCTATCCGCTGCGTATTATGCAAATACTTTATGTTTTGAATTAATAAAAGAGCATGACAGTTAATTGGTGAATGGTGTGAAATGATTGTGTGACACCCTTAATTGCATAATTACTCTGATTGATATATTGCTATTTTAATTAAATATTTGGGGTATTTTAGAAGGGTGTTACAAATGGCATATGAACCCCCTTCCGGTGTGATCAACACTACACCAACTCCGCGACCATTGACGTGGACCTCCCCATCAAACATCATAACCCATTTGGATTCAGGGTCAGGCCCCTCCTCCGGGAGTGGTTCCTCTCAATCTTTCAATTTGAGAAACATGATGTCCTCATCAGGAAAGTCAAACCTCATAGGTTGGTAATCATCAATCGGTTGCTCTGCAAGATAGTCTGACAAGACACTTCCCTTGATGGCTTTTTGTGAAGTGTATTAGATGTCATACTCTGTCAGTATCATTTGTCACCTAGTAACCTTTCCGGTAAGTGCTGGCTTTTCAAAAATATACTTGACTGGATCCATTTTTGATATCAATAGAGTCGTGTGAGTCAACATATACTGTCTTAGTCGGCGAGCAGCCCATGCCAAAGCGCGGCAAGTTTTCTCGAGCAATGAGTATCTTTGTTCACAGTCGATAAACTTTTGCTAAGGTAGTATATTGCATGCTCTTTTCGACCTGACTCGTCATGCTGACCAAGCACACAACCCATTGACCTTTCTAACACAGTCAAGTACATGATCAACGGTCTTTCCTCTCGGCCTGTAGACTTGCCCCGATCTTGATCTCTTTCTTGTCGTCTGCGGTACCGATGTTGACGGTCTCAATCACTTCCTGATAAGGTGTAATAGCTCGGTCCTCCTGTTTCAACAATCTGGCTAACCCTTCAGGCAATTCACAATCTTCCTCAACCCCTTCTTCGACTTAATAGATAGGATTGTCGAAGTCATACTTGGCCATAGCAGTGTCGTTAGTAGTGAGATCCGGGTGGTCCGCTCTGCATGATGGAGGATCATGCTTTACCTTAGAATGAGAGATTTTTTTTTGGAAAGAAAGAAAAAACGAAAAAAGAAACATTGCCATTTTTTTTGTAAAAGTAAAAAAACTGAAAGAAAGAGAACACAAAATTGTTTGCAAAAGCCGTCCTTTATTGATGATAAAAATAATTGCGAAATGTAACTAAATGGATGGCCCTACAAATGAGCCGTTACACCTTGGGCAAAGTGTAAGACTTTATTATGCATGTAATAAAGGAAAACAATAAAAATCACTCTTTCAGTAGAGTAACCTGGACGGTTTTTTCAGACGACCAATTGTCGA
The DNA here is from genome assembly GCF_024323335.1 of Lathyrus oleraceus. Taxonomy (NCBI): domain Eukaryota; kingdom Viridiplantae; phylum Streptophyta; class Magnoliopsida; order Fabales; family Fabaceae; genus Lathyrus; species Lathyrus oleraceus. The sequence continues at coordinate 326,826,634 of NC_066585.1, read as the reverse complement.
GCTTTTCTCCCGGGACACACAGGCGAATCCAGCTATCTAAGTCACAGTCGCTATCAGCCTTGTCTTCATCTACATCATTGACGATGTGGGGAGAAACCAAACCCCCGCTGGAGAGAGTACCGGTTTCATTCTTCTGAGATCCCAGAGCATACCCCAATCCAAACTTGTCTTCTTTGATGACTGACTCCACAAATTTGCCCCAGCCTTGGGCATTACCAGCTTTAACCACTTCGACAGCTTGCTTGTATGAAGAGATAGAAGTCCCGACCTTCTCAAACTCAGGTGAAAAGACAGCTTCGGGCGCGACCTCATTGATGTTTATGGCTTCGAAGCCCTGACACAGCATCTCGTGCATCTCTCCGTCCATCTCTACATACTTAAATGTAGACAGGTGGCTAACAAAAATATCCTCTTCACCACAGACAGTGACGACCTGACCTTCTAGTTCATATTTGAGCTTCTGGTGGAGGGTAGAAGTAACAGCACCGGCAACATGAATCCAAGGCCGACCTAGCAGACAACTATAGGCAGGCTGGATATCCATCACATAAAAGGTACTCTTGAATACCTGCGGTCCAATCTTAACTGGCAACTCAACTTCGCCAAAGACAGCTCTCTTAGAGCCATCAAAAGCCCTCACAACTAAGTTACTTGGCCTCAGGATGGTGTCATCGCAATCCAACTTCGTTAAGGCTTTCTTTGGAAGAACATTCAGAGAAGAGCCTGTATTAACCAAAACATGGGAAAACATCACCCCTTTTCACTCCATTGTGATATGCAAGGCTTTGTTGTGATTCCTGCCCTCAGATGTCAGGTCATTATCGGTGAAACCTAGCCCCCGGCTAGCGTTTACTACCGACTCCAACTGGTTAACAGTTATCTCCGGTGGAACATAGGCCATATTCAGTACTTTCAACAAGGCTGCTCTGTGCGCCTCAGAGCACAGCAATAGTGAGAGAATGGAGATCTTTGAGGGTGTCTGATTTAGCTGGTCGACTACCTTGTAGTCACTTTTCTTGATAATCCTCATAAACTCATCCACTTCCTTCTCGAATGCGGTCTTAGGAGGATCTTCCTCAGTAGTAACCTCTTCGGCGGCCATCTGTTTCCCTTTAGCCTTGGCAGTTGCCTCGGCTTCAGTATTCGCGTGTAATGTTGATGGTGCAAATAGGCGTCCACTGCGAGTGAAGCCACCAACCCCTCCAACATTGTCTACAACGGAGCTACCAATGTCAATGTCTTCTTCGTTAACTTTTTGCCCCTGGCAGTAGATATCAGTCCCATAGTGCCACGGGATAGCACTGTCTTTCTCATACGGAATGGGTCCTGGTATTGTGATGGTGATCGGACCAACCAAAGTCGGTTGAGGGCTATCAGAGTAAATTGCAACTGGTGCTGAACTTTCGATGTTCACCGCTGCTGGTTCTGTACTTTCTGGGAAATATATTGTTGTCGGAGCGAGTACAGTGCGCGAAAGTATCCCAGAAACAATCACAACCGACCTAGGGTCAGTCTTTACTGGTCGAAAAGTGCAAGATTTTACAAAAAAAAATGGGAATCAAATTATTGACTTCCACCCCATATTACGCACAGGCAAATGGCCAAGTCGAAGCGGCCAATAAAGTGATCATTAGCCTAATAAAGAAACATGTAGGCAAGAAGCCAGGAAATTGGCCTAAGACGTTAGATCAAGCTTTGTGGGCATGTCGAACGTCGCCAAAAGAGGCAACCGAAACAACTCCATTTCGACTGGTATATGGGCATGATGCAGTGTTACCAGTAGAGATTCAGGTTCATGCAGTCAGAACCCAAAGGCAACACAAAATACCTTCTGAAGATTATTGGAGCATGATGGCAGACGAACTGGTCGATTTAGATGAGGAGAGAATGTTAGCCTTGGATTCACTACAAAGGCAGAAAGAAAAAGTCGCCAGAGCCTATAATAAGAAGGTGAAAGGCAAAATGTTCGCTGTCGACGATTTAGTTTGGACAATGATCTTGCCTATGGATAGAAATGATAGAGTTTTGGATAAATGGTCCCCAAATTGGGAAGGACCGTTTAAGGTTTTACAGGTTTTCTCTAATAACGCCTACGAGGTCGAAGAGTTGGCACCAAATAGGAGAATCTTGAGGGTAAATGGAAAATACTTAAAAAAGTATAGGCCTCTCCTTCAAGAGGTCAAGATTTTGACAGACTAAATGGTTGTCGAATAAACTAGGTTGGAGAAAACTATGTTTGAAACCAGCTAAAAAAGCACAGAAAAGTAAATGTACACAGTGCTGAAAAATAAAATAATGGCAAAAAGGCCATTGTTCAAATATTACATAAAAATAAAATCGGTCAAAGTTGACCGAATCAAGATTGAAATGATTGAAGCTCAAGGTTGTAGTGGAGAGACGTAGGTTCCAAGTTATCGACCTGGACTTTAAGTTGTTCAAGCTTCTTTTCATCGTTGGAAAGTTCTCCAGCTACAACCAAGACATTGTTGGTGGTCTGCTCCACAGTGTCTTCGGCAGGCTTTATAACCTTGTCGACAATACACGACTCCTCCTCAGTAATTGACTCCAACTCACTATCCAAAGCAGCAATTTAACATCGAAGGTCATCAATTTTCTGGCGTATCTCAGCAACTCTTGTTTGTTTGGAGGCCAATTCCTTTTTCTTCTCCTCAATCGTCCCCAGCAATTTGGTGACCTCTGCGTCGGTCGTCATCACCAACTCCTATTTATCCTTCACAAAGGCCTCAGTAGTTACAATCTGGGGTTCATTTTCCCTAATGTTGTCGAGATGACGAAGCATGGGAACCATAAGTTTTTCTAAAGATGCCATTGCACACTTAGCATACTCTGAAAGCTGAATTTCTTTGAGTTGGGCAAGCACATGCAAGATTTCTGGGCCAACAGCAGGTTCACTCATAAGCACATGGAGGAGATTTGGATTCAAGGCGTGAAAATGAACCTTGTCCATTAGAGCTTTTATTTTTGTCGCTTCAGAACCCATCTTACCAGAATGGTGAAGCTGCTCAGAATCTGAAGAAGCATCATGTGATCTTACTAGGCTACGAAGCCTAGCAATTGCTTCTAGAGCATAAGGCTTTATTGCCAACCCCTGGGAAGATGAAGGAGAAGTAGTTGATAGAGGAGTAGTTTGAGAAGGTTGGTTTTTTGTGGTGCCAACTTCCCCTGGTCCTTTTGAATCCTGCAAAGGCAAGGAAGCTGAAGAAAGACTAGAGTCAGAACTAGTCGAACTCGAATTTGTGTGCGTTGCAGGGCTAGTGACTGAATCAGAGTCACTATCACTAATTTGGATAGGGAAGCCAATGAACTTACCAGCAGTGTCGACAGAGGGTGCTTGGTGAGATGGAGAAGAAGCCGGCGACAAGGGAGTATAGTCGGCGACATGGTGAGATGGCTCGCCAGAAGCATCAGCCTTTTGTAAGAGAAAAAGATGTTTGTAAGAAAGGTCCAGTAATTAAGGGGAAAAGATAGTAAAACAAGTGATTACTTGTGTCGGTGTAGGGAGAACGACATCCGGATTTTCTTCCCCCAAGACATCAGCAACAGGGGTGTCGGTCGACTGCGAAGCCCCCACAGCTGGATCAGGGACTTTATTAAGGATAGACGTGTCGACCATAATAGGGTTGACGTCTAGAGAAGGAGCCTCTGGAGTAGGCACTTTGTGGTGTTTCTTCTTCTTGGCTTCACAACTCCTAGAGGGAGAATCATGCTTCTTCCTTTTATGGCCCTGGTGGCCTTTGGATTTGTGGGAGTGCTGAGAAGATGGCTGAGTCGACTCTGGAGTCGGCTAAAGACATGAAAAGAGGTTATAAGCAGATATTCTAGTCAGAAGATCAGACAAGCCGACAAGAAATACCTCAGGTCCTGTGGCAGCAGAGCGTTTAAGGTTTTTGGATTTCTTTGAGTGTGAAGAGACAGGTGGGTCTGTCGAACATGGTTGACCCTGCACATAAGTAAAAAGTTAGAAACCATGTGTTGTTTTCCTTAAAGAAATCACAAGGTTGAGTGAGATTGCTTCATATAGGTGTATACCAAAGAACTGGGTTTTTTCAAAACTTGGGCAATAGGTCGCTTTCATACGGTGAACTGACTTTTTGTGTTTTTTTAATCGCAATGTCGCGGTTAGCAAGAGTCGCCACCGACTTTTCTTTTATCCAATAAGGAAAGGTGGAAAAGAACAGGAAAGACCTTAATTTAGATTCTTAGGTTCGGGAGGTACATTATACAAAGGGAAGGTGTTAGCACCCTTTGTATCCATGGTTATCCATTGGCTCTTAATTGCTCAATCATTTATGTCTTTCTAGTTTGAAAAAAAAAGTGGTTGAGAAATGGGTAGGAAATGTTTTGAAAAAGGAGAATTTAACTTTGTAATGATTCTTGAATGAATGTATACAAAGTGGTTATCTCGTTTAGTTTTGAAAATAGTTTTAGAAAAATATAACTCGGCAATGACTCTAGTGCGAATGTATGCCAAGTGGTGATTTTCTAATGGAGGTTTTGAAAGGTGTAAGGTGTGAAAAGTAGTTTTAAATTATGAATAAGCAATTAAGAGTTATACCTATCCGAGGTCTTTCCGGGCATTTCCTTTCCTTATGAGGGTAAAACTGTCCTTACTATTGAGAAGTAAGTAATTTTATCCTTTGGATGTCAAAGGGTCATCGTAGGGTCATCGATAGGTCATTGAAGGCAACAGTTGTAAGGATACCTTAGCATTCGAAGGGACTATCATCATTTAACCGTAGGCTACACCGAAGGGTCATCGAGGGACAAAGGCAACATTCGAGGGACTATGATGATTTAACCGAAGGGTCTTTGCTAAGGGTATCCCCATATTCGCGGGACATGACCATATTACGTAATCGGGGGTAAAAGAGAGGTCCGATATTATTTATTTAAAGTCCATATTTTAAAGTCAATTAGGTGATTAGGATGAATCTCCACATTAAAATCAATACATTAAAATTAATACATTAAAAATTAATACATTAAAATTAATTAGGCAATCAATATGAATCTTCACATTAAAGTGAAGTAATTTAGAATCCATCTCCACGAAGGTCTCCCACACGTAAAGTGGAGTACCTAGCCGGCCGCTTCATTGGGGATATGGAAGCTCTTACACCATTCAACACACGGGTTAGAGCATTAAGATAAAATATGATTTGACAATTGCACCATAAAATAGACATAACAGTTATGAGTTCAGGCCAGGTGATACAACAATCGCAATTAGATAAACATAAGATAGAACAGCAAAGGGACAAAGCAGCCACTGCCCCATTCGCCTCTGCTTCGCCTAGCGAAGGCTCAGCGAAGGCTCGCTGCAGGCTCGCTTAGCGATGAGCTAGCGAACGGCCACGGGTTTGGAGTTTGACAGCAGCATGACTTCCGAAAACCTGCACTCTTATGGCATTCGATCACAGGCATAGCATAGACAATTATACAGGATGTTCATACTTAGATTCACATACGAAATCGAATTACATATCAATACTTTAATCGGAATGCATCATGTATGTAAAGAATATCAATTGGAAACGTAAAACAGCGATGATACGCAAACCTGTGTGCAATTGCGATATTGAAAGGGACTGGTTGCTTGGAAGTCGGATTGAGTTGGGCGGCGGTAGCTTCGGAGCGGAGAAGCGGCCTTCAGGGTTTCTGCACTCGGAACTTTCTAAAGTAGCCTCCAGGGTTTCTGTGCCAGGGTTTTCGTCCCTCTTCCTCCATTTTTCGTCCTCTCTTTTCATTACTGAAGTGCTGGTATTTATAATGCTCTTTTTCATGACCTAATGGGCTCAGAATGAAGCCCGAAATTTTCTGTTGTCTGTCAGCTTCGCTAGGCGAGCGTGTAGCGAACGTTCGCTAGGCGAGCGTGTAGCGAGCGCGTAGCGAACAGGCCAGTTTGGGCCATTTTCTGGATTGGGCCATTCGTGAGCTGGGCCTTCGTTCCTTTGAGATCAGTGTCATAAAAATGAGTCGGAGTGCCCTGAAAAATGTCTTGAAATATTAATGGGCAAATTTTGGGGTATGACAGCTGCCCCTGTTCAATATTCTTGAACCGAGAGAGTGGAATGGTATGTGCACCATTCGTGGTCTGGAGGTGGAAGATTATTGAACACTAAAATGCCCAAAAATTTGCGCTTGTCAATCAGGAGCTAGTCTTGATGGAGATGGGCTTAAAGATGCCATCCAGGGAATTTGATGATGAGAACTTCAGGGTGCGTCGTTCATTAGACGATATCTGAAGACATGGATGTCGTACCGAGTCAGAGTGTGTTATACGCTGCTGGGGATAAGGGATCAGAATGGGTCATACGCTAGATCGCCTCTGAATACCAGAGTGAGTTGTTCATCGGGCGGATGACTTCGCTGAGGATGAAAAATCAGAATGGATCGTACGCTAGATCGTCTCTGAGTTGTAGAACGACACCTCCATTAAGCGGGTGACTTCATCGGGGATAGAAGATCAGACCGGATCGTATGCTAGATCGAATCTGAGTTGAAGATCCAAATGGGTCTTATGCTAGACCGTATTGGAGTTGCAGGATGAGCTGTCTGTTAGGCTGTGTCTGATGATGAAAGGGGGTAGTCATATGCTAGACTACACTTCAGAAATGTACCGTACACTAGGTAGCATATGAGGAGATGAAGGTCTAACTGGGTCGTACATTAAACCGCATCTGAGCAGAATGAGCCGTCCATTAGGCTGAATCTGATCATAAAAGGGGGGTAGTCGTACACTAGACTACACTTCAGAGCTTGTACCATACACTAGGTAGCCTCTGAGCAGATGAAGGTCTAACTTGGTCGTACATTAAACCGCATCTGAGCAGCATCTGGTCTAACTTGGTCGTACATTAGACTGTATTTGAGCAGCTTCTGGTCTAACTTGGTCGTACATTAGACTGTATTTGAGCAGCATCTGGTCTAACTTGGTCGTACATTAGACTGTATTTGAGCAACATCTGGTCTAACTTGGTCGTACATTAGACTGTATTCGGGCAGCATCCGAGGACTTGACGGTCTAACTTGGTCGTACATTAGACTGTCACTGAGCAGAATCTGGTCTAACTTGGTTGTACATTAGACTGTATCTGGGCAGAATCCGAGGACTTGACGGTCTAACTTGGTCGTACATTAGACTGTCACTGAGCAGAATCTGGTCTAACTTGGTCGCACATTAGACTGTATCTGGGCAGAATCCGAGGACTTGACGGTCTAACTTGGTCGTACATTAGACTGTCACTGAGCAGAATCTGGTCTAACTTGGTCGCACATTAGACTGTATCTGGGCAGAATCCGAGGACTTGACGGTCTAACTTGGTCGTACATTAGACTGTCACTGAGCAGAATCTGACTTGAAGGTCTAACTTGGTCGTACATTAGACAGTATTTGAGTGGCCTCTGAGGACTTGAAGGTCTAACTTGGTCGTACATTAGACTGTATTTGAGCCGCATCTGGTCTAACTTGGTCGTACATTAGACTGTATTCGAGCCGCATCTGGTCTAACTTGGTCGTACATTAGACTGTATCTAAGCAGCATCTGGTCTAACTTGGTCGTACATTAGACTGTATTCGAGTCGCATCTGGTCTAACTTGGTCGTACATTAGACTGTATCTGAGCAGCATCTGGTATAACTTGGTCATACATTAGACTGTCACTGAACAGAATCTGAGGATTTGAAGGTCTAACTTGGTCGTACATTAGACTGTATTTGCAGAATCTGACTTGAGGGTCTAACTTGGTCGTACATTAGACTGTATTGGAGTTGTTGAAGGTCAGAATGGATCGTATGCTAGATCGTATCTGAGTTGTTGAAGGTCAGAATGGATCGTACGCTAGATCGTATCTGAGTTGAAGGAGTCATATGTTGAGATGAATCAGGATGAACCGTACGCTAGGCTATATCTGATAGTATTTGTGTATGCTGTATTTGCAATGAATATCTGGGATGGGCTTATAGATGCCATCGTTAGGAGGATGTCAGAATGAATGGTGACATGGAGTATATCTGAAAGATGTATCTGAAGAAGAAAGTAGTCGTACGCTAGACTACACTTCGGAATGTACCATATGCTAGGCAGTATCTGAGGGATATAGTTGAATCTTGAATGTAATTGATAAAGATGTCCGTCTGAATGGACCTTTGTTTTGACTGTGGCGAGAGGATGATTAACCTGAAAAATAAAGTTAGCTTCATGCCATGTCATGATGCATGAGATGCAAATGTTGTATGCATGCGTGTGTTGTGAAATGATGCAATGAGTGAATTATGCGTCTGGAATAAATGAGAGCATTGTATACATGTGTATGTTATGAAATAATGTAATGTGTATGATGCGGAATGAAAATTGTATGTAGGTATGTGATGTGAAATGATGTAATGAATGCACTATGTGTCTGAAACGTTCTTCCAGGGGACTCTATTGGGGAAATAAATCTCAGTCTTCTGGTCGGAGATATTTGTATTGATGACCCTGTCTCAACTGGGGGATACTTGATTTTTGTCTGACGATGGAAACACTCAACAGAGCCTGGCTGGGGATGGAAGAGAAGACCTGTCTGTCTGGTGGTGCCAACCTCTTCTGGGGAATAACTGGCGTTGCCGGGGAGTAGAATTAGCAACAGATTCATTGGGAAGCGTGATTAGACCTTCTCCTCAATCCTGAAGTCGTGTAGTAATTGCTACTGCCATCTTAGGCGTGCATTTTTGGTAAACATTGATCATATTCAAATGCATAGATCAATTCAAGGTAAATCAATGGACGTTTACGCAAACAAAACAGAGAAAGTAAAACAAAACGTCTTTTTGGAAATGACATCGTATTGATTTTGAAAGAGGGCCCATGAACAGGCAAATCGTGTACAAGGAGACAGAAATCCTAGTAAGAGGAAATTGCCGAGAAGACAAAGAAAAAGCTATGCAGGAAAAGTCCTATTGATTTTAAATCCACTACCGTCATTATGTCTTCAAGCATCTCATCTCCTGCTGTTGGATAGAAGTGATTGGCTTGTTCGGTCCCTTGAAACTTGGGTGAAGCTGACAGAGAACGGGGCATAGTCTTACGCTTTAATCCCTAATTTTTGCCTGGACCGCCTTTTCAGGTTTTCAGTCCACCAGGATACCCCTTTTTGCCCAAGCCGCCTTGTCAGGTTTTCGACTTGCCGGGTGTACGTTTTTATATGTTTATCCCTGATTTTTGCCCGAACCCTTTTGGTTCGCCGGGATGCCCTTACTTTTGCCTAGGTACGTCGACCTAGCGGGTCTCTTTTATGCGTAGTATTTTTTACCTATGTCCGCGTTCACAGGATGCGGGAAGTCTTCGCCATCCATTGTAGCAAGTATCATGGCTCCGCTAGAGAATATCTTCTTAATCATAAATGGCCCTTCGTATGTGGGAGTCCATTTACCTCTGGGATCACCCTGCGGTCGAATGATACGCTTGATCACCAAGTCGCCAATTTGATATACCTGTCTCTTGACCTTTTTGTTAAATGCCTGGATCATGCGCTTCTGATATATCTGCCTATGACAAACAGCCGCGAGTCTCTTCAATCAAATTTATCTGATCGAGTCGAGTCTGAATCCGTTCATCTTCATCTGAGCTTATCTCTTTCCTGATTCCTAGAGAGGGAATCTGAACTTCCACTGGTAAACGGCTTCCATTCCATAGACTAAAGAGAAAGGGGTTGCCCCTGTCGAAGTGCGGTAACCATGAAGAGCAAAAGGTAACATCATGCCAGTCTTTGTATGTTACTGCTATATTCTTGATATTGTTAGCAGCCTCCACGGCGCCGTTCGTCTTTGGCCGGTACGGAGAAGAGTTATGGTGTTTTATTTTGAACTGCATGCAGCGTTCAGTTTAGTACCATTATCAGTGATAACTCTTTCAGGAGACAGCAGGTTTCTCGAATGTATATTTGATAAGATCCATCTTAGAAATCAATAAAGTGGTATGATTCAACATATACTGTCTTAGTCGGCGAGCAGCCCAAGCCAAAGCACAGTAAGCTTTCTCGAGTTGTGAGCATCTTGTTTCACAGTCGGTACCTTTTGCTAAGGCAATGTATGACATGCTCTTTTCGACCAGACTCGTCATGTTGCCCCAACACACACCTAATTGAATTTTCTAACACGATCAAATACATGATGAGAGGTCTTTCTTCAACTGGTGGTATCAGGATTGGAGGTTCTTGGAGATACTTCTTGATTTTGTCATTCATCATTCCATACCATCTCTTGATTTTTCTTTTTTAGTAATTTGAAGATGGTTCGCAGGTAACAGTCAAGTGTGGAATGAATCGGGCAATGTAATTCAAGTGTCCTAAGAAACCTCTGACTTCTTTCTTGTCTATTTCAGTACCCAGATTTACAATTTCAATTGATTCCTCATGCGGCTGTATGGTCGTTTCTTCTGGTAGTAGTCGGGCAAGTTCTCCAGGGACTTCACAATCTTCCTCACTTCCATCCTCAGCTTGGTAGATCGGATTTTCAAAGTCATAATGAGCAGTAGCAGAGTCATGACCAACGGGATCCAGAGTGGATATGGATCGACAAATTGTTACGTGGGTGTGTGCAAGAAAACATAGCTTGTTTGAAAAATGACAGGAAAGATAAAGAGCGCAATATTTGAATGCAAAAAGTCCATTGATTTATTGAATATGAATATGCTTATGAAAATGACAAACCCTTAAAAATTAGCTATTATGCCCCGGGTATAGACACAATGCTTTGAAATGTTAAAACAGCAATAACAATTACTCCCGACTAAAGGAAATCGGGATAGTGTCTTCAGCCTTCCAATTATTGAGTCCGTCACCAATTGTTGGGTAGACCCAGCTATCCAGGTCGCAATCGCTGTCAGCATCCTCTATAGCATTAAGAGTTTTGTCATGATTAGGCAGAGGAGCAGTGATGACCTTAGGAGTCTCAGGCGGATCCAATTCAAATTCTCCGGCGTCGATCATATCCTGAATTTTATTCTTCAACGACCAACAATCGTTCGTATTATGCCCGGGGCTATCGGAGTGATACGCACACCTGGCATCGGGATTATACCTAGGAGAAGTAGTGTTGGGTTTTGCAGGAGGATCTCTGAGGGTAATTAAATTTGCTTTTAGCATACCCTGCAGTGCTTGTGCTAAAGTCATATTGATCTTCGTAAACTGCCTTCTTCCCGGGTTAATGTGCCTCACAGATTTCTTGTCCTTTTTCTTCTCGAGGAAGAGAGCCTTCAGTTCTTCCTGCCCCTTGGATAAGTTCAAGATCATCTCCTGGAGTTGAGCATTCTGAGCATGGAGATCTTTGACAGTCTGTTCGAGGTCCATTTTTCTGTTTGCATGAAAACCGTGAGAACATTGATCCCTTTAGAATGTCTGTTATGCAATGTTATGCTATGCAATGTATGAAATGTTTTCAAGGACTTTTGGAATTTAACTTTGCATAAACTACCAAAAAAGGAAACATTGCTTTTTTTTTTTTTTTTTTTTTTTTTTTTTTACAAAATAGAGCAAAGTTAAATCCCTAAGTCCTCGAAATGGTTAGTTCAATGCCATGATGTTATGATGATGTTATGATGTTAAATAAGTAACAAGCCAGTCACACAACAATCATTCCTAGGTTTAAAGGCTTGCATGAGTTCCATAGGTAAGTACCCTCCCCACTGAAGTTTGGTTGGTTCAACCTGTCCTAGAATAGTAACCGGGTTCTAGAAGGATCTCAGATCATCGACCTTCCTTTAAGTCCACTTCAGTGCAACACCAAGTGGTTGACCGAAGCTTCCCTAAAGTCCAATCTCAAAGAGTGTAGTATCGAGTCTCAACCAACCCCAGTCGGAACCGAAGTCAGTTATCTCACTACTTTCTAATGGCTAGGATGAGTCAATTAGGGTTCTAAAGGTCTGGTTAATGCTTTGATGACACCACGCGAATGCCAAATTTTTCCTCAAGTAAACATGAGGAACATCAGGACATCCAAAGTGTCACATTAACCGTAGCCATCATTTTAACCATTCCAGTATACGCCGGATAGTCGCGATGATCTATTGCTACTTACCTAAGGTACACTAGATCCGGGTGTAGGATCTTTCACTCAAAAATACCCTTAAAAGAAGGAACAATTGGAAAACATAAATGATTTTTTAAGGTGACCTCTCTTTGTAGTCCCCAGCAGAGTCGCCAGTTCTGTCATACGGTGAACTGACTTTTTGTGTTTTTTTAATCGCAATGTCGCGGTTAGCAAGAGTCGCCACCGACTTTTCTTTTATCCAATAAGGAAAGGTGGAAAAGAACAGGAAAGACCTTAATTTAGATTCTTAGGTTCGGGAGGTACATTATACAAAGGGAAGGTGTTAGCACCCTTTGTATCCATGGTTATCCATGGGCTCTTAATTGCTCAATCATTTATGTCTTTCTAGTTTGAAAAAAAAAAGTGGTTGAGAAATGGGTAGGAAATGTTTTGAAAAAGGAGAATTTAACTTTGTAATGATTCTTGAATGAATGTATACAAAGTGGTTATCTCGTTTAGTTTTGAAAATAGTTTTAGAAAAATATAACTCGGCAATGACTCTAGTGCGAATGTATGCCAAGTGGTGATTTTCTAATGGAGGTTTTGAAAGGTGTAAGGTGTGAAAAGTAGTTTTAAATTATGAATAAGCAATTAAGAGTTATACCTATCCGAGGTCTTTCCGGGCATTTCCTTTCCTTATGAGGGTAAAATTGTCCTTACTATTGAGAAGTAAGTAATTTTATCCTTTGGATGTCAAAGGGTCATCGTAGGGTCATCGATAGGTCATTGAAGGCAACAGTTGTAAGGATACCTTAGCATTCGAAGGGACTATCATCATTTAACTGTAGGCTACACCGAAGGGTCATCGAGGGACAAAGGAAACATTCGAGGGACTATGATGATTTAACCGAAGGGTCTTTGCTAAGGGTATCCCCATATTCGCGGGACATGACCATATTACGTAATCGGGGGTAAAAGAGAGGTCCGATATTATTTATTTAAAGTCCATATTTTAAAGTCAATTAGGTGATTAGAATGAATCTCCACATTAAAATCAATACATTAAAACTAATACATTAAAAATTAATACATTAAAATTAATTAGGCAATCAATATGAATCTTCACATTAAAGTGAAGTAATTTAGAATCCATCTCCACGAAGGTCTCCCACACGTAAAGTGGAGTACCTAGCCGGCCGCTTCATTGGGGATATGGAAGCTCTTACACCATTCAACACACGGGTTAGAGCATTAAGATAAAATATGATTTGACAATTGCACCATAAAATAGACATAACAGTTATGAGTTCAGGCCAGGTGATACAACAATCGCAATTAGATAAACATAAGATAGAACAGCAAAGGGACAAAGCAGCCACTGTCCCATTCGCCTCTGCTTCGCCTAGCGAAGGCTCGCTGCAGGCTCGCTTAGCGATGAGCTAGCGAGCGGCCACGGGTTTGGAGTTTGACAGCAGCATGACTTCCGAAAACCTGCACTCTTATGGCATTCGATCACAGGCATAGCATAGACAATTATACAGGATGTTCATACTTAGATTCACATACGAAATCGAATTACATATCAATACTTTAATCGGAATGCATCATGTATGTAAAGAATATCAATTGGAAACGTAAAACAGCGATGATACGCAAACCTGTGTGCAATTGCGATATTGAAAGGGACTGGTTGCTTGGAAGCCGGATTGAGTTGGGCGGCGGTAGCTTCAGAGCGGAGAAGCGGCCTTCAGGGTTTCTGCACTCGGAACTTTCTAAAGTAGCCTCCAGGGTTTCTGTGCCAGGGTTTTCGTCCCTCTTCCTCCATTTTTCGTCCTCTCTTTTCATTACTGAAGTGCTGGTATTTATAATGCTCTTTTTCATGACCTAATGGGCTCAGAATGAAGCCCGAAATTTTCTGTTGTCTGTCAGCTTCGCTAGGCGAGCTGGTAGCGAACGTTTGCTTCGCTAGGCGAGCGTGTAGCGAACGTTCGCTAGGCGAGCGTGTAGCGAGCGCGTAGCGAACAGGCCAGTTTGGGCCATTTTCTGGATTGGGCCATTCGTGAGCTGGGCCTTCGTTCCTTTGAGATCAGTGTCATAAAAATGAGTCGGAGTGCCCTGAAAAATGTCTTGAAATATTAATGGGCAAATTTTGGGGTATGACAGTCGCTCATCATCATCAGAGGACTTCTCAGGAGCAGCATGTAAGAAGGGAAATGACAGTTAAGAATAAATACCAAAGTAAAAGAAAACGGCAAATCAGCCAGAGTGGAACTTGAGTCTCTTATGTCGAGAAGATAGGTTCATTGCCAGAAACGTGATCCACAGGGTCTATGGGGATCGCTGTAAAGAAACGTAGAAGATCAAGTAAGCGACAAAATCCAAATAAAAGGAAGTGTTAGCTTTCCATAAAAGTGTTACCAATTTGTGTGGAATCGGGCACTCTAACATATTGAGAATCAATATGAAGTGGCCCTGAGTAGTAGGGCAGATAATGCTTCGTCGGTACCACTCTGTCGGCCTTTTTCTTATAAGCATTTTGCACGTCTGAAAAGGGACAATAATACCAATTTGGAATTGAATTGCCAAAGGCCAAAGCCAATGGGCTAGATGGAAAAGGAGGGAATTTGATGTTTCCAAAATGAAGGGCGTAAAGGTACTTTCCTTTCGCGTAACCAAGGATTTTAAGTTTTGGGAGCCTGTCGGTTACCTTCTCCTTTAATTCGGATGCGGCCTCAGAGATGGTTCGACGAAGATTATCAGGTCGATACACAACTCAGAAATAGTTCTGAAAAGCTTGAATTTGTTTGGCATGGATAGCCTTACACTTGGTCGATTTCACCTGCAAATAAACAAAAGCCTGAGTCATTTCAGATAATTTGGCCTCAGGAGCACCAACATAAACAGCAAGATACGACTGCCACCAATCGTCAAACTCTTTGGTGCAGAAGAAGGCTGGCTGAAAGGAGATGGAATGGAGCTTTGGTCGGTTTTCCCAAAGGGTCTCAAGATCTTCTTGGATCATACTCCAAGGTTGATCACAAAGGATGTTTGTGAGTATGTCGAGAGAAGAATACAGGGACTTGGGTATAAACTGACAAAGGCCAAATTGTCTGGCTACCAAGTTAGGTTGGTAAGCAACTAGGCCAGGGTTGGTGCCGGAGGTTACAACCGATAGAAATTGGGGGATTAGAAAATGTCTCCAGATAACAAAGGTCTCATTCTTATGCTCAGCTTCAGTCGAAGGAAAAGCCCTGGTGAGCCATTCAGGACATTCAGTTAGAGTGCTGAAAAGAGCCATAGAAAGGTGAAAGTCGGCACGAGTCAGCATGATAGTAAACAAGAGGCGAAACACCTTGACGTCGGGAAAGGTTTTGTCGATGGGCATTAAAGGGATCAGTCGCTTCCAAAAAAGGTGTCGTTCTTCTGGGGAACATGCAACCCTTCTCATCCTATAGGACGCTATGTCTTTAGAAAAAGTAGCGTTAAGCCACAGTTGTAGGAACCAAAAAGGACCGTGGGCCAAGACATTTTTCTTCTTTGAGTTCTCAGGGTCAAAAAGTTTGACTTGGCGGACAACTTCAGATAAAGACTCATAAAGAGAGGCCGGTATTAATTGGCCTAGAGCGATGTCACGCTCTTGGTGTAGGTGAGTTGCCAGAAGAGCAAAATGTTCGGCTATCTGCATGGATCTAGACTAGAAAACAAAACGAGACAGCCAAAGAGTCAGGAAGGCCACATGTTCTTCAGTGGTTACAGGGCCTGAAGATGTGGCATGGTGATCAATAAAATTGTTGTATGTCGGCTTGCGAGAGTCACCAACATCAAACCTCAGAGAGATTGGTGTTACGACTTCACAGTCGAAGACTTCGCCGGTCGATTTTAAGCCTGTAATGGCAGCAATATCCAAGAGTGTCGGTGTAATCATGCCACACTTGGTATGAAAAGAATTGGTCAAACTATCCCAAAATTGGAGGGCAGCCAGTAACATGCCACAAGATTGAGGGGGGCCATAACGGGCAATCTGCAGAAGGGTATAGATACCTGTCCGTTTCCAATGGTCGATTTTCTCTGTTTCTAAGCGATCCATCCAGGCGCAAAACTTAGGACAGTTCTTGGGAGGAGCAGTCTTAAAATTGCTGTCGACATAACGGAGAGAGAAAGGTTTTTGGGAAGAAACCAAAGGTTTAGAGAGATGACTGGTGGGGAAAAAGGAATTTGTCTTGGTTATCTCAGGACAACGATTTTCTGGAAGTGGGCCTAAGAATGCTAAAGGTTTGTCATCCAGGGAGAAAGGGATTAATACCTGGGAACGCCAGATTTTGGCTTTCTCTTCAGCAAATGGAGGTTTAGGAACGTATTCCTTGCCATCAATGGTGAGTGGTTGTGCGAGCTTCGTAGCGGAGGGAAGTGTTTTGCTTTTTCTTGAGCTAGCCATGGAAGAAGTTGAAGGTTTGGAGAAGAAAGGTGGTTTTCGTTTACTAAAACAGAGTGCAGGTTGTTTTCGTTTACTGAAGCAAAGGGCGAAAAAAGGAAAGAAGAAGAAGAAACAAGGGTTTTATAAGAGTTAAACCCTAAGAAAAGGAAGAGTAGACGCTTGATTTCGTTTTTTGACACATGTACTCATGTTCCCACGTTTGCAGACACGTGGAGGCGAATAGGCAGTTATGGTGGTAAGCACGTTTCCGTCATAAAGACGTGAAGTGATGGAGACGTGATTTTGTGTGTCTTGAGGAAAAAGGGAGACGTTTGTCATGATTAGTTGACGTTAGTAGTGTGGGGCAAACAGGTGTACCACTAAGTAGAAGTGGAAGCGGTAAGGAACAAGTCAACATTTCAAAGATGCTATTATCTCACAAAAAGTCGACATTCGAAAATGGCATCTCTGGGGGGCATTTTGTTACCACAAGAGATCTATAAGGCATGTTGAAGGCGTAATCAGTGAAAGTGCCTTATGAATTTAAGGTTTATACCCCACCAAGGGGTAGTTTGAAAGAAAGATGTGCCTAAGATAAGCAAGAGCTGAGAAAAATATGTCACCAGGAGATGAAACCGACAGAAGAATCATGGTTGGTCGAAACCCATTCTGTCGACTGAAATGAAGATTGGGACTTAAGGAATTCTTGGTTATGTCAAACACATAGGAGACAGGGTCGACCTAAATACCTGGGCGGGAGAAGTTTGAAATTGAAAGTGACTAGCAGTTACAAGGAGAATAAGCGCCAAAATATGGAGCAGTTTGTAGATCGTGTATGGAGCAGTTTGTAGATCGTGTGGCACGACGTCTGTTATTTTTTAGAAGTTTTTTCCTGTAGGTAGTTTTTTAGTTTATTATCAATATGAGATCCCACGAAGGGCTCGGGTTGTTCAATTTGTACCAAAATCACTTGTAAAAAACTTCGCATTCCCAACGTGAGGAAGCAAGAGTTTTTAAGAGTGCTATGTACGTGAATCACCACATTTATTTCAATGCAACTTCCTTATTTTTCAATTGTTCCCGTTGAACACTTTATTTTAATTTCATTTGCTTTTGAGTTATCACTTTACGTTATCGTCTACACTGTCGACACTGATTCTGTTACGATAATAGAATTCACCAAAAGCGTGTTCGTCGTGTATGTCTTTTGAATGTTGTAGCGTTGTCGGTCATGAGTCACCCATAGGCTATATCATCATTATCATTTCGTGTGGAAAAAACTTGTGCTTGTTCAATACTTTGTGAGGAGCCGTTTCTCACAAAGCTAATTATCTGTCGAATTGAATAAGTCACACCGTCACACTAGCACATGTCTTAGGATCAACTAGTCGATCCTGCAAGTAACCCTTAGTTTTAAGGCCTAGGGAGGACCATCGGTTATTTACCAATTTCCATAGTAAACACAGGTCCATAGCCAGGAAAAAACCCTTGGACTACTTTTGGTGAGGACTTTGGTTATTCAAGAGGCCCATGAAACACAACTAGTTTCTTATCAACAACGAAAGGAATAAGCATCTTGCCATATTTTCATTACCTTTTCATCATAAGAAGAAGGTTGAGGGATGTATTTAATGCTCTCATTTGCATTGAGTTTAAAAGTAATAGGGTTGTACCCAATGTCGAAAGAGCCTGCGTCTTTAGTATGAGTAGAAGAAGCCATGGATAAAAAGTTTGAAAGAAATGTAGTGAAACTGAAGTCGTTGCAAAAGTTGTTGAAGAAAGATGCAAGGGAAATATGCGGATACACAGTTATGGAAGTAGAAAAAGTTTTGAGAATGAAGACTTAGCTATTTATAGGCTAAAAAGATGAACAATCAAGCACTAGTGGACTGACAAATGTCCAACTAGGAGGTAGTGGGAGAGTTAGTGGCGGTGGTTGTAATCCCACGACCTAGAAAGTATCTAGTAATGATGGTAGTGTGTCTAGGAAACCGCAATGCAGGAAAGCCATCATCACATATAAAATGATCATTAATGATTAGATGGCTTGTCGAAATTTAGAATTCAAAAGGCAGGTTTCTCAGTCGAAGAGCTCAAGGCGAAGCCAGCCTTTTCAGGGGGCAATTTGTTAGTTGGAAAATTTCGTCCCAAAGCATGCATGTTTGGTCGGCCACAGGAACGGTCGGAGCCTCAAATCGATATGGCAGAAAATCGGAGTACGGAGTCGATATGGAAAGAAGCCAGTCGAAGTCGAAGGCCAACGCTCCATGATAGGAAGTGATCGTGGGTGTCTGAAACGTGGGAAGTTGCCTATAGACGTGGGAGAGGTGCGCCGACACGTTTCATCTCGAGAAAAAGTTGCAATCTCCAAACGGTTATTTTCTACTAGTATTTAAGCAAGGTGTAATGATCATTTCTAGTGGTGAAACTTTTAGCATTGTAGTAGGAATATACTTGAAGTACCAAAGCGTTTACGAGAAAATAGTCATCTTCCTACAAAAATATACTCTTTCTTCCACTTATATTTACAAGTCATTTAACTTATCAAAATGTCTTTGTTTGTTTTGTTCATTTACACCAAGCTTTTGTCCTTTATTGCATTACTTTACTGCATTTTGAGCTTGAGAAACCTTTAGTTCACTACTCTTAAATATCTCAAACACTTTACAAACAAAACAATCATATACTCAACACAAAGTCTAGGACATTGTAGTCGGTCCTTCAAGTAAACCTCGAATAGGAAGGCTAGAGATTGTTAACGAGAAACAACTATACAAGAGAAATTATGATTCGGTCTTGCTTAGACGCATAGACAGACAAGAAGTAAACCGAATTATAATGGAAATCCATGAAGGCTCCTTTGGGACACATGCCAGTGGGCACACAATGGTCAAGAAAATCTTGAGGGTTGGCTATTACTAGATGACTATGGAGGTTGACTGCTACCGCCACATCCAAACATGCCATAAATGCTAGATTTATGCTTACCATATCCACGTACCACAAGTGCCACTCAATGTCTTAACATCACATTGTCCTTTCGTCATCTGAGGCATTGACGTGATTGGACGCATCGACATAACTACCTCAAATGGACACCGTATCATTTTAGTAGCTATAGACTATTTCATTAAATGGGTAGAAGAAGTCATATACGCGAACATCACGTAAGTCGTGTCTTGTTTCATGAAGAAAGAAATCATATGTCGTTATGGGGTCCCAAACAAAATAATTACCAATAATGTTTCTAACCTCAACAACAAAATGATGAAAGAGCTATGCAAGAACTTCAAGATCGAGCCCCAAAACTCATCATTGTATCGACCAAAGATGAATGGTGTTGTTAAGGCGGCTAATAAGAATATCAAGAAGGTCGTGCAAAAGATGGTGGAAACCTACAAAGGTTGGCATGATATGCTCCCGTTCGCGTTGCATGGCTACTGTACTTCAGTGCGTACCTCTACTAGGGCAACCCCATTCTCTCTCATGTATGGCATGCATACAATTTTACCTGTTGAAGTAGTGGTTCCCTCCTTAAGGATATTAACCAATGTAAAGCTTGACGAAGATGAGTGGGTACAAGCAAGACTTGATCAGCTAAACCTCATTGATGAAAAGCGCTTGAAAACTGTAGCGCTAAAAATTTGAGATTAAGATATTGATTAACTTAACTCGCAAAGCAAGAGTCGCCACCGCGCTTTTATTATTTCCAAAGGAAATGGAAAGAGTACGAATAAAACCAAAATAAATTTTAAAGCAAAACTAATAAAATAGAGATAAGGTTTCAGGGGTTGGTTATGCAAAGGGAATATATTAGGACCTTAAACATACATGGTATTCCATGGGAACCTCTTTTAAAATCTATGAATTTTGGCTTTAAAATGGTGTTGTTGGCAAAAGATTAGAGAGATGAGGAAAGAAACCTTTTTTATAATTTTTGTGTTTGCCAAGACTTCTAGAGTCTCATGCCTACATACCAACAAAGTGAAATGGAGGATCAAAACCTCGTAGTTCGTGATAAAAATAACAAAGATGTTTGTTTTGATTTATTTTAATAAAAATATTTTTTGTCATTTTAAGGAGAACACGCAACTAGCCACCCAAAAGTATGAGAACTTTGCATCATTGCAGAGAAGAACTCCAACTTGGATAAAATCAATAGGTATGCCATTGACTGTCATAGATGGAAAAGAATTATCATCAATATTATGGGGATAGGAGCATTATATCTCAACTATGGAAATGACTCATGTCTAAACTTTGAGAGAAAAAAGTGCACAAAGGGCACAAAAAAGTTTGAATGAGTTGTGTATTTTTTAGTCTTTTTGAAATTATCCTGAATATGCTTAGGATGAGTTAGCATTTTTTAAGAAAGAATTTTTAAAATCACTTGACAAAAGTCAAGGTTTATTGGGAAGTCATTCAAGTTTGAAAACAAGAAGGTTTTTGAAAAGAGGGAGAATATTTTGAAAATCAAAGAAGGGAAGGAGAGCAAGACACTATCCTAGAACAAAAATTAAAAGCTAGGGAGGAATTATTTAACCAAGAGATAGCAATCTTTATGACATAAGTCAAGCAAGAATTCTCTCATTTGGATTAAGCCTCAGGCAAGTCAAATAAGCAAAGTATAATCCATGTATCAGATGAAACCAAAGAAACTAAGTTGGATCTTCAAAAGAAGCCCAAAGTCAAAGGTACCAGATCAATCCCAAGGTCTCAAATCACAATCTCCCAAAGCAAGGGTTAATGTCCTAGTTCTAAGTCCATAACTCCGCAACAATGCCAAGGATAATAACCTCAAGTCCATGAATCAAGAAAATCAATCTTTTAGAAGTTTATTCCTTTATTAATGTCTTAAAAAAATAAAGTCCAAATGGACAAAGGAAAAAAAGAATAAGCATAAACAAAGGTCCAAGTGTACAAAAAACAAATAACATAAGCACAAACAATATGATATGAGATTCTAAAATAAAAGCATAAAGTAAATAACAAGAAGTAAAAAAAACATAAGGTAAATGACATTAAAGTGAAGTCAATGCAATAAAATATGTTAGTAAGTTGTGTTAGTAATCAAGACTTGAAAGGAAATTTGTCATTTTTTGGAGAACACTCAACTATTCACCCACAAGTATGAAGATATGAACCTCTATATCACCATGAGAAGGGCTCCAACTTAGATAAAATCAACAAGTATGCTACTAGCTCTCATTGGTGAAAAAGGACACAATATTTTCCACACAGTGTCATGAGGAATAGGAGACTTACAATCTAACTTATGAAAATGACTTACTTTCAGGACAAATTTAGTGCTATGTTAAGCAGTTGTAATTGGACTAATGTAGAAGTCACAACTATCTAAGGCCGATCAATAATAATATTTGTGTTAATACATGTTAGAGAAATGATATGTAAATTATTCTCCTAAAGATATGCCACATACAAAAAAGAAAAAGGGGATTTATCAAACACAAAGGCTAGGAGAATGGTCTATTACATCCAACAATTCCTCATGATACTTAGGACAAACTTATGTATCAATCCAGAGTACCTTAAATAATCCATGATCAATTGAGAGGTAGATTTGAAATGATGAAAGTTCATCAAATACCAATCCACACATCATGATCAAGTTGGACACTAACTATCCAATTGACCAAAAGAAAAGGGAGGAGAAGGGATGAAGAAGAAGAGGAAAAGAAAAAACAAATCTAAATTGAATCAGAGGCTTGATCACGTCATCATCAACATCAATCATCCATTTTGTTGGATTAGGATTTTCACTCCATCAACATCCATGATCCATTCAGTTTGATGAGACCTATGATCAAAACAACCATGATCCAAGACCAATAGAAGTCAACAAAGGTCAAACAAATATAAAATGAAATAAAATAGAATAAAATGAATTAAAAACAATTTTAAAGTGAATTTTAAAAATAAAATAAAAAATAAAATCCATAAAGCTCTTCAAAACACAAAATAAATGGCTAAGGAAATTATGGAAGGATGGAAATAAAAGAAGAAGTATAAAATAAAATTTTCAGAATTTAAAAATGCATAAAAGTATTTTTAAAACAATTAAAACAAAGAAGAAAAGAGAAAATTCAAGAAAAATAGAAAATCAAGAAAATAAAATGAGAAAAAATAAAAATCAGATGAAGAAAAATATAATAAACTTTTAGAAATTATTTTGCGATTTTTTGGATGTAAAATGAAATTACTATAAATTTTTAAAGAAAAAGAAATAAAATTAGAAAAAACACGGAGCGTTGGATCAAACCTTATTAATTAACGTGGCAGATCCAACAATCACAAGGCTAGGGCGTACGATGGAATTTAACTAAAATAAGACATGAGATCTGATTCAAATTATACCAATCAAAATATTTTGAATGTCCAATGTGTCTCCAAAACTCAGATGACCTAAGATAAACTCTAGTCATCTTCCCCGATGACCCCTCACCGGAGTTTCAATGTTTGGTAAATTTAGAACATGAGATTACCACCATTACGATCGTCTTATCATCACGAATTCAACCTCATGCTCCAAATTCATTTATCTCAACTGAGCATGGGAAAATTCACAAAAGATTCAAAAGCAAGCAAGCCACGAAAAATAAAATTAAATGATGAACACGATCAATCAACACCATATAAGTAAGGGAAAATAATCAGAGAGTCAAAGACTACATTGTGGTAACTTGTTTGAGTTCAAATGATACTCAGAACCACATTGTCCAAATGATGATCAGAAGTTGATGAAGCTGGATCTGGCTAGGGCGCTTCTGGAGGTCTTGGAGCTTGAGAATTGTTGCAAAATCTTCAGAGAAGACCGAAGGTTCTAATGGAATCAAGAAATTGAATTGAAACAAGCTGGAATTCAAAACACGAAAGTTGGATTTTTTCTGGAAAATTTCAGATTAAAGCAGGAATTTTTTAGCTCTCAAAAACTTGAAAATGAATCCACTAGTTTCCTCTATTTTTAGGGAATGTGTTTGGATCCAAATACGTGTAGAATCAAGCTTAATTCTTGAAAAACGAATTTGAAGTGAGAAAAGTGTGACTTCTATTCCATCAAAACTCATCTAAAATGATGTGTTTCACGGGTCAATTAACTGTTGGAGACTTGGTTAAACATGTTTAGGTCCAAAACACACGGTAATTTGGCTTGGAATTGGGATTAGTGAAGTTCAAATTTCGGATCATGGTGATTTCTTCAGTTTCAAGTTACCATGTTCAACTCAATGGGGCATCTTGCTCAGGAGCCTTTTTGATCTCATTCTTCTTGCAATGTGTTGACATCATATCAAAGATTACAATGTGCCAAGAAAGGTTACAATTCTAAGCTAGAATCCACTCATGAATTAGCTTATTTTCAAGTACAAAAAGTTTTTCTTTCCCTCTAGATTTAAGCATATCGTCTAACACAAAGCATATCCAGATCAAAGGATGGTCGAGGGTAGGCACATGATAGTACCAATGGGCGCCCATTCACTGGCATCGTCAACATAACTAGGTCAAATGAATCAAAAGATCTAAGGTTTGCCATGTGTGGAAAACTAATGGTGATGAGAGTGAGATAAAACAGAGGAATCCCACATGGGGACTCACTATGAACTTCCTCTTCTCTCTTTTGATCCACCCATTATCTCTCATCTTTCTCTCATTCTTACCGATTTCACACAAAAAAACACATCAATACAACCTTTTCACCCAAAATAAAAATCAATGTGGTGGCTCATGGAGTGGCCTTGATGTACACCGATGAAAATAATAATCTTTTTCCCTCAGTTATTAACAAAAACTGAGAAGTATGTTGTGTGCGCAATATAGTTTTGAAAATAAAAAATGATGTTGTTAGAGATCGAATCAGTGACCATTTCAACTATCCCCAAAATTCTTCAAACACTGATAATAAAGTGACAAATTTTTATGATGTTCTTCGTTATTTCGCTTGTATCACCGAAGTAAAATATCTCTCTCTCGCACGAAGTAATATATGTTTTTTTTTAGTCATAAATTGATCCCATGTGAAAAAAAATATGATCAAAATCCACTATCACTCAAACATTATTCATTATTCTAGAAGAAGTCTCATCCTAAATGTCAGCCCCCTCATACTAATATCATATGTATAGAAGTCGAACGCAGCAAAGCTTTAGCCCATTATTTCATAGATATTTTATGTGATGCGCAAGATCCACAACATTAAGGGTCTGTTTGAAACACTTTCCAGTTTTAGTTCTTAAAATTTGTTTTTCAAATCTATTTTAAAAAACTATTTTTAAGAAGAAAATTAACAAAAACTTTGTTTGATAAAGTAATTTTTAAAAACTATTTTAAAAATATGAAAATGAAAAAACTTGTTTGATAATCTAATCTTTTAAAATCACATTAATGTTATTAATGAAAATTATAAATTTTTTATGTTTTTTCTTCAAGTTTTATAATACTAAAAATTAAAAAAAGAGAAGTAAAACACAACTAAACTGTTTCACTTTTTTATTTTTAAAAACTGAAAAATAGCAAAGAGTTTTTAAAAATACTTTTGCAAAACAATATATTCAAACAAGTTTTTAAATTTTAAATTTTCAAAAACTAAAAAAGAATTTTTAAGATGCATTTCAAACAGGCCCTAAATCTCACTTTTTCAGGTTTCTATTTATCCTAATTATTTACTGTTTGGTTTGTTAAATAAAATCGATAGTACTACTATAATGCTATAAATAATGTACATTTCTTACCATACTTGGTTTCAATGGAAACATATAACTTATTTGAGAATGAAATGTATGAGTACAAACAACACTATATATCCATGTCACACATGACTTGGCTTCAAACATTTTGAATATTAATGACAAAGTGTGGCTACCAGTGAAGAAGACAGAAGGAAAATTGAAAAGCAAAGGTGAACAGCGTGTATGCAGTTCCTTCATTCCTTCAAGTTCCACCAGTTGTATACTCGGATTCTCGTGGCCCTCTCTGATCACGTCCGTACACTTTCTTTAATTA
Organism: Lathyrus oleraceus; assembly: GCF_024323335.1. Lineage (NCBI taxonomy): Eukaryota > Viridiplantae > Streptophyta > Magnoliopsida > Fabales > Fabaceae > Lathyrus > Lathyrus oleraceus. The sequence goes on along the minus strand of NC_066585.1, from coordinate 326,801,175 downwards.
AATCTACAATTTCAACGCGCCCTTAACCTTCCCGCCCGCGTGACACTCCTCACCCTCTGTCAGTTACTGTCTCGCCAATTATTCTTTTTTCTCTCCAATTTCCACCACTCAGGTTTTATCATTATTATTTTATCATCTGTTGTATGCATGAAAAACCAAAAAAACATCTATTCAATGAAATTACTTATTTTTAGAATTTTAATGTAAATTTATAAAAAGTCTTATTAATAGTTGTGTTTTGAGATACAAATGATTCATAAGTCTAATTAATATTATCCAATGTATATTGTCAACTGATGTGAGGTTCAAACTACACATTTCTCATCATTATATTTCATTACAGTTGTTTTATACTCTAAACTAATTTGGATGTAAGAGTATTAATCTTACAAATCCACTTGCGATATTCTAAAACAGATCGGGACCACCAACTCCAAAATTTATACTAAAGAAATAAAATAAAAAAAGGTTAATAAAAAGCATAGTAATATTTCAAATACAATTCAATGGGTAATGTATGTATTTGAGCTCGAACACGCGATCTCGATTTCGAAGCCAAACTTGATTGTTGTTGCGTAGAAAAGATAACTCATAGTAATATTTCAAAATAAAAAATATATAATTATTTTTCATTACAATTCATAAAGCCCACGCCTAAATATTTTTTTGACCCTGGACTGTATGCTTGTTTGTCCAAGCCCAGGATCGGCCTTTATATATATATATATATATATATATATATATATATATATAAAAAGTCCGACAATATTAAATAAATTTTTTTAAAAAAATAAATGGTATTTCTTTTCTCTAAAAAGTTGCCTTTTTTTTAGGAAAAATAAATGACAATTTAATGTTACAATTTTTAGGTCACAAATGTAATATTGCATGTGTTATGACTATTATTTAATTAGTTAAAACTGCAGTGATCTAATTAATATTAAGTATGTGGTTAAAAACATAAATGTCATGAAATATGAGATTATTGTGTAGATATTTGTCATAGCCTAATTTTTAACACTAAGATCCCACATACCATTGACATTTTTGCACACAAACAAGATCACTTCTTGGTCCCTCTCCCTCTCATCCTTGTGCTTTTGCTTTTGGAGGAATCATCAATCACCTCTCATGTTGATGTTTTTACCTTTGTGTTTATATGTTCATTGCTTATCTAACCACTAATCAAAATAGAAAAATATGTCTTAAGTTTATTGTGCAAGGTAGGCCTTGTCATCAAGAGCATCAGACATGATTCCTCAGTTACGTTTTCTCTTATTCCTCAGCAAGGTGTGGCCACCATTGATTCTCAAGGGAGCTATATTTGAATGCATGATCTAAAAGGTTTTAAGGCATCTTTCAATCTCAATTTTAAACAAGAGTACATTAAGGTTTTGTTGCTTACTTCTCAAGGAAAGTCAAAGGTGCATTTGTCTATTTCCATACCTTCTTCACCAAGTTGCTTTAATATTTGAGCAATCTAATCAAGAGACATTCAAGGACACCTTATTTTGAGTTCATATGATCATCCATGTGCTTTGAAATGCAAGGAAAGTCCAAGTACACAAGCTTGTTCCAAGTGGTTTGACCTAAAAGTCAACATTTTGAAGTCAAAGTTCCAACAATCACAACTCCTTCAATTATCAACATTTTTTAATGCTTCTTTTTGCATAAGATTCCTTTTAACATCTTCTACAATTTCTCTTTATACGACAAGAGTTAATTATTCTTGGAGGATCATCAAAAGTTTGGAGACATTATAGGTCATTTGTTGACTTAGTAAAATTTGACCTATTTTCAAGTGACTTTTTCTCAAGTTTTAAGATTCATAACTTCTTTAACTTTCAACATCTGAGGCCAATTCTTTTTGCATAATAACATTTGTGATGCCCTTTATAAGTTTCCTTCAAGTATCAAAGTCAAATTATAATTGGAAGACCATGGAATTCATTGAAACATTACAAGTCATTTTCAGCCTTTGAACACTTGAATTTTTCTAAGTTACATAACCAGTTTTTCATGCCAACTTTAGCATGACATAACTTTGTGCTCAAGCATACAAATGCAACCTTTCTTGGCACATTACAATATTTTTTATGATGTCAACATATTGTAAAAAGAATGGGATCAAAAAACTTCTTGAGTAGGATGTCTCATTGGGTTGAACATGGTGACATGGAACTGAAGAAATTATCATTTCCCGAAATTTGAACTTCACTAATCGCAATTCCAAGTCAAATTAGCATGTTTTTTTGACCTAAACATGTTTAACCAAGTCTCCAAAAGTTAATTGATCTTTGAAAAGCATCATTTAGCCTTGTTTTGATGAGTTGCGAGTCACACTTTTTTGAAATTCGAATCAAATTGGTTTTGCACGAATTCAATATCATTTCACACGTATTTTGATCCAAAAACATTCCCTATAAATAGAGGAAGCTACTGCACTCATTTCCAAGCTTTTGAGACCCAAGAAATCTCTGCTGCAACTTGAAATTTTCCAGAAAAACTAAACTATCGTGTTTTGAATTCCAACTTATTTCAATCTAATTTCTTGATTCCATTAGCATCTTCGGCATCCTCTAAAGTTGTTGCAACAATTCCCAAGCTCTGAGACCTTCTGAAGTGCTCTAACCAGATCGAGCCTCATCAACTTCTGATCCCTATTTCGACAAGGTAGTTTTGAGCATCATTTAAACTCAAACAAATTACCACAATGTAGTCATTCTCTCTCTCTGATGCTTTCCACTAACTTATCAGGGGTTGATTGATCGTGTTCATCATTTAGCTTTATTTTTCGTGGTCTGCTTGCTTCTGAAACTTCTCCGAAATTCCCTTTGCTCAATTTAGATAAGTGAATTTGGAGCATAGGATTGAATTCGGGATGAGAAAAGGATCACAATGATGGTGGTCTCGTGTTATGAATTTATCAAATGATGAAACTCCGATGAGAGCTCACCGGAGAAGATGACCGGAGTGTTCTAGGCCGTCTGAGTTTGATCAGACACGTTGGACAAAAAAAATATTTTGATTGGCTAGTTTTGAATTGGATCACGTATGTTGTTTGTATCGTATTCCACCGTGCATCCTAATCTGAGGAGTGTTGGATCTGCCACGTCAATCAATGAGGCATGATCCAACACTCCGTGTTTTTTTTAATTCTTTTCATTTTATTTCTTTTTCTTTTAAAACTCACAATAATTTAATTTTTCATCCAAAATATCGCAAAATAATTTCTAAAATTCTCTTTTATTTTTCTTCATCGAATTTTTATTTTTTCACATTTTATTTCACTTATTTTTTATTTTTTATGAATTTTCTCTTTTATCCTTTATTTTAATTGGTTTAAAAATACTTTTCTGCATTTTTAAATTCTGAAAAATTTATTACAGGCTTCTTATTTTATTTCCAACCTTCCCTAATTTTCTTGATCATTTATTTGATGTTTAGAAGGAATTTATGGATTTTTCATTTTATTTTAATTTTAAAATTGATTTTGGTGCATTTCTATTTCATTTAATTGCATTTTATATTTGTGTAACCCTTGTGAACTTCTGTTGGCCTTGGATCGTCATAGTTTGGATCATGAGTCTCATCAAATTCAATGGATCTTGGGTGTTGATGGGGTGAAAGCCTTAATCCACCAAAATAGATAATTGATTTTGATGATGACTTGATCAAATATTTGGTCGGATTTGGATGTGACTTCTCTTGTCCCATTCTTCTTTATCTCTTCCTTTTCTCTTTAATCAATTGGATGGCTTGTGCCCATCTTGTTCATAATGTATGGATTGGTGCTTGATTAACTTTCATCATTTGAAATCTACCTCCCAATTGATCATGGATCATTTAAGGTACTTTGGATTGATGCATAGGTTTGTCCTAAGTGTCATGCAATATGTATTGATGTATTGGATCATCCTTCTAGCCTTTATGCTTGATCATTCCTTTTTTTTTGTGGCATGGCTTTAGGAGAATGATTTACATATCATTTCTCTAGCATGCATTAACACTAACATTATTATTGATCGATCTCAGATAGTTGTGACTTCTACACAAGTCCAATTGCGATTGCTTAACATAGCGCTAAATTTGTCCCAAAAGCAAAGGAATTTGTATAAGTGAGATTGTAAGTCTCCTACTCCGCATGGTATTGTGTGAAAATATTGCTCCTTTTTCATTTGTGAGAGTTAATGGCATACTTGTTGATTTTATCCAAGTTGGAGTCGTTCTCATAATGATGTATGGGTTCATGCTTTCATGCTTGTGGGTGAATAGCTGATGTATGCTTTCATGCTTATGGGTTCATGCTTTCATGCTTTAATGGATCTCCCACTTTTGATTACTAACATCATTTACTAACACTTTATTATATTAACGTTTACTTCAATGTCATTTACTTTGTGCTTTTATTTTATGCCATTTATTTTATACTTTATGTTTAGCATCCCATATCATATTTTTGTACTTATGTTATTTGTTCTTTATCCATTTCGACTTGCATTTCCTGGTAAAATACATTAATAAAGAAAACCCCTAAAAATTTGGTTCTCTTTGTTCATGGGCTTGAGGTTACTATCCTTAGTATTGTTTTGGAGTTATGTATTTAGAGATAGGACTTTGACCTTTGCTTTGGAAGATTGAGATTTGAAACCTTGGGATTGATCTGGTACTTTTGACTTTGGACTTCTCTACGAAGACTTGGTTTAGTTATTTTGGTTTCATCTGATACATGGATTATTATTTGCTTATTTGGCTTACTTGAGGCTTAATCTATAGGAGGGAATTCTTGTTTGACTTATGTCATAAAGCTTGTTATCTCTTGGTTAAATCTTTCCTCCATTGTTTTTACTTTATACTCTAGGATAGAGTCTTCTTCTCCTCTCCTTCTTTAATTTTCAAAATCTCCCATCTCTTTTTCAAAACATTCTTGTTTTCTAACTTGAACCAATTTCTCAATAAACCTTGACTTTGGTCAAAATATTTTCAAAACCTTTTCCTAATAAATGCTAATCCATCTTAAGCATATCCGCACCAATTTCCAAAGACTTAAAAAATGCATAACTCATTTAAACCATTTTGTGCCCTTTATGCACTTTTTCCTTTTAAAACATTTCTCAAAAGTTTAGACATGAGTCATTTCATAGTTGAGATATAATTTTCCTATCCCTATAGTATTGATAATAATTCTTTTCCATCTATGAGAGTTAGTGGCATACTTGTTGATCATTCTCCTTAAAATGACAAAAAGTATTTTCATTAAAAATGAATCAAAACAAACATCTTTGTTATTTTTACCACGAACTACAAGGTTTTGACCCTCCATTGCACTTTGTTGGTACATAGGCATGAGACTTCAAAAGTCTTGGCAAACACAAAAATTAATAAAAAAATAAAACTTCTTTCCCCATATCTCCAATCTTTTGCAAACAACACCCTTTTTAAACTAAAGTATACATATTTTGAAAGAGGTTCCCATGGAGTACCATGGATGTTTAGGGTGCTAACACCTTCCCTTTGCATAACCAACCCCTAAACCCTTGTTTTTTTTATTAATTTTATTTTAAAACTTCTTCAAATTTTGTTCGTACTTTTTCCCTTTTCCTTTGGAAACAATGAAAGCGCGGTGATGACTCTTGCTTTATGAGTTAATTTAATCAATAACTTAATCTTAAAATTTGCACCGCTACAAAAGAGTGGCGACTCTGCTGGGGAGTAGTCCTTAGTGGTTTATGCCCATCTTTATTTATGTGTATATATTATGTTTGTTGATGTTTGTTATCGATTGTTCTGTCTGGTGCTTGGTGATCTATGTGTGGTGAGATAAGTATTATACCTATACTTGAGAGCTCTTATGATATGAGGGTGGTATAGTCATGTTTGGCTTACGTGGATTTAATCCATAATATGCTGACTTGAGATCCCCCATTCAGTGGAGGCCCCTTTGGGATTACTGATGTCACACGAGTAGTCGTAGTTGGCATTACTTTTTTCCGACCTGGGAGCCCGAGAAGCTGAGGACCTTAGAACCCTTAACCCGTTTTGGCCTTTTAGGATGTAGTGTGGTGGCTATTTAGCTGTAGACTTGAATTAGTTGTTACGCGATGCTACACTCGAACGAGTTTCTCTTGAGAATATTATTGGTTGACAAGTCGTCATTTAAGCTGGTAATATCCACAATATGGAATTATGACTCTGGGAACTTTTTAGAACATTGTTCTACAAGTGATTATCCCCTTATCACATACATTGTAGTTTGGTTCTTACTCTTGGCTTCATGCTCGTGACTTCAGACCTTTGGACCTTATTTGTGTGCTCTGTCTGATCTTGTTTGTGGTTGTTGCATCATGCACTTATTGCATTCATAAGGATTTTTCTAAATTTTCAAGGAACTTAGACACTCTCTTTGACTATGGATATTGGAAGAAGAAATACTCAGAAATATAGTTTCAGATGTCCCGATCTCACGTAATTAAGGAAGCTAGCATCTTTTGTGGATGATCCTAAGGATTTAAGAGACCAATTTGGAAGACTTCTGTTTGTTTTATATACTGATTTTGAGGATGATCTTCTTTGTACTTTGGTTCAGTTTTACGATCCTATTTACCGATGCTTCACTTTCCCCGATTATCAGTTGTTGCCTACAATAGAGGAGTATGCTTATCTTTTGGGTATACCAGTTTCTGGTAGAGTTCCTTCTAGTGCGGTGGAAGGAATTCTTGAATCTCGAGTTATTTCTGAAACTATTCACATGAGGAAATCTGATATAGATGCTCACTGTTAAGTTTTTTTTATAACAGCTTAATCCTTTAAATTACAAAACATGTGCATCGTTACCCTTTTTTAACTGAGTGAAAATGCTTATTATGCGGGCAATTATTTTGAGTGGTATGAAATGATAAAGTGCAACCAGAAATATAACAGTCACACATTTCTAAATATGAGAAAAATGATGTAGAAATCACCCCAAAGGACCAAATTATTACAAAAAAAACTTAAAGGACCAACTTGTTACGAAAAAATAATTTAAAGGATCTCTGGTATAATTTTTCATATTTTTAATACTGAAATTTTACCTTTATTTTTGAATAGTTTTTATTCATGCTTAATTTTTATCGACATGTATAACTATCGGGGGATACAATTTTGTGAAAGGAAATCTACAAGGTGGAAAGCCAAAGTTACTTTTTTCAAACGTAAGTATTACTTGTGATTTTTGACATTCTTTTATTTCGAAAAGTTGTATCTGCAAAAACAAATTGATAGTTTTTCTTGTGGATACTATGTTATGAGACATATATTAAATATTGTCTCCTGAGGCATTGTTGGTTCATGGCTTAAGGTATTAACTTTTTCCATATACATGTAATTTACTTATAATTGGTAAGTTAGTATTGTTGTTGTTAACTTATCATAATTTAATCTATGCACTGGTTATACAACCACCAAATTGGATTGAACCTTTTGAAATAATGTGTGATGTAAGTGATTACGTTGTAAGTGTTGTCTCGGAACAACGAAAAAATAAGAAGTTTCACGTCATTTATCATGTGAGTAGAACCTTGGATGAGGATCAAATGAGTTATGCCACCATAGAAAAAGAACACTTAGTTGTAGTGTATGCATTAGATAAATTATGCGCTTACCTAGTAGGATCTGAAATACTTATTTATACTGACCATGCCGTTATTAAGTACCTGTTAAGTAAAAATGATGTTAAGCCAAGGTTGTTAAGATGGATTCTACAACTACAAGAGTTTGATTTGGAAATCAAAGATAAGAAAGGAACTGAAAACGTTGTAGCATATCACCTCTCCAAACTCGATAATCTAAAACTTGAACAAGTACCCATCAATGGTGACTTCCCATATGACCGAATTATCTCCCAGTTGGAAAATAACACATTTGAGTTCTCTCAAAATGATGATCCTTGCGAAGAAGGGAACTCCATAATTGAAAATGAAGAAAACATGGAAGCCGCATTTGCTCAATCCAGAATCCCGTGGTATGCTGACTTTGTCAACTACCTAGTGGTCGGAGCACTTCCATATGAATTAACTTACCAACAAAAAAAAAGGTTTTCCATGACCTAAAATAATATTATTGGGTTTAACCCCTCTTATTCAAGAGTGGCTCCAATGGTATATTTCTTTGAAGTGTCCCTGAAGAAGAGTTAGACAATATTATAACCCATTGCCATACCGCACCATATGGAAGGCACGCAAGCATGTTCAAGACATGTGAAAAGATCCTACAATCTGACCTCTATTGGCCTATCTTATAGAAAGATGTCAACACCGCAATTATCAATTATGACTGGTGCCAATGCACTGGAAATATTTTTAGACGCGATGAGATGCCTTTAAAAAACATCTTAGAAGTGGAAATATTTGATTTGCGGGGTATTGATTTTATGTGCCCCTTCACATCCTCATTCGGAAACAAATTTATACTCGTTGGGGTTAACTATGTGTCAAAATGGATCGAGGTTGTAGCTTCTCATACAAATGACGCACGAGTTGTAATTAAAATTTTCAATAACATTATCTTCCCTAGATTCGGTGTGCCTAGACTCGTCATTAGTAATAGTGGATCTCATTTCATTTCAAAAATCTTTGAAAAACTATTGGTTAAATATGGGGTCTGCACCGAATAGCAAAGCCATACCACCTACAAACAGGTGGTCAAGTTGAAATTTCCAATAGGTAAAGAAATAAAACATTAAAGAAGATTGTTGCAACATATAAGAAAGATTGGTCTTCTAAACTTCTTGAGGCTCTATGGGCCTATAGAACAAATTACAAAACTTCCATAGGAACCACACCGTTTAATATTGTATATGGTAAATCTTGCCATATGCCGGTTGAACTAGAACATAAAGCTTATTGGAAAGTTGAAGTATCTTACTAGTTTGCTTGAGTAGTGGAGGCCTCTTGTGGATATGCTTGAGCAGTGGAAGCCTCTTGCATATATGCTTGAGCAAAAGTATCTTGCCGGATTACTTGAGTGGAAGTCTATTTCTAATGTGATTGAGCAATTGAAGTATCTTGCTAGTTTTCTTGAGAAAAGTGTGATCAGTTTCATTATAGTGAAAATTTCTTATTGGACAAGGGCACTGAACTACTCTCACTTTAGGAGACAAACTAGGATAAACTCTGTGTGTTTCTTTACTCTTGTTTCTAAATATTATTCTTCTATTGCTATTAACTCTGGGATCAAATTTTGAACTCGTTTAGATTTTGAAGTTAGTTATCCATAGGAGAAAAAGAATTAACATACACAATTCAACCCCCCCCCCTCCTCTTGTGTATTTTTGTCACCTTCAAAGATTTGACTTTTACATTAACTTTTAATTAGGTCCATACATGAGATGTGTGTTGAAAGGAAATTAATAAAGTATCTTTTTCTTAGATCCATTGAACATTCAAGTTCATGGTACGAGAGTAAACACTATCAAGATATACATACAAAATAAGTTAGTTAATGAGAAAAAAGAATGTTACATGAGACCTTTTTATCATGTGTAAGTATATATTAATTTGTGTTTTCATTTATAAATCAATTGTATACACATTATTAATTATGATGAATGTTTATGTAGGAATTATTGACAACTAGTTATTATATGTCTGAGGCAAAATGTTGTAGTTATGTCATGCTCGTTACACTATAAACTTAATGAATATATGCATAAGGTTTTGAGAGGGTAAATTGTATTGTTTTAAAGGAATAAATTACACAAGAGGTCTTTAAGTTATTTTTGTGAAACAGATTGGTCCTTTAAGTTTTTTTTGTAACAACTTAATACTTTAAATTACCAAACATGTGCATCGTTAACATTTTTTTAACAGAGTGAAAGTTCCAATTGTGCATGCAATTGTTTTGAGTGATATGAAATGATAAAGTGCAACCAGAAATACAATAGTCACACATTTCTAAATGTTCAAAATATGAGAAAAATGATGTAGAAATCACCCTAAAGGACCAAATTATTACAAAAAAATCTTAAAGGACCAACCTGTTACGAAAAAATAATTTAAAGGACGTCTGATGTAATTTTGCATATTTTGAATACTCAAATTTTACCTTTATTTATTGAATAATTTTTAGTCATGATTAATTTTTACCGACATGTATAGCTATGGGGTGATACAATTTTGTGAAAGGAAATCTACAAGGTAGAATGTCAAAGTGCCTTTTTTTCAAAAGTAAGTATTACTTGTGATTTTTGACATTCTTTTATTTCCAAAAGTTGTATTCATGAAAAAAAATTGACAACTTTTCTTGTGGATACTATGTTATGAGACATATATTAAATATGGTCTCTGAGGCATTGTTGGTTCATGGCTTAAGGTATTAACTTTGTCCATATCCATGTAATTTTTTTATATTTGGTATGTTAATATTGTTGTTGTTAACTTATCATAATTTAATCACTGCACCCATTATACAACCTCCAGATTGGGTTGAACCTTTTGAAGTAATGTACGATGCAAGCGATTATGTTGTAGGTGTTGTCTTGGGACAACGAAAAATAAGAAGTTTCACGTCATTCATTATGCGAGTAGAACCTTGGATGAGGCCCAAATAAGTTATGCCACCACAAAAAAAGAACTCTTAGTTGTAGTGTTTGCATTAGAGAAATTAATTTCTTACCTAGTAGGACCTAAAATACTTATCTATACTGACCACCCCAAGGTTATTAAGATGGATTATATTTCTACAAGAGTTTGATTTAGAAATCAAAGATAAGAAAGTAATTGAAAATGTTGTAGCAAATCACCTCTCCAGACTCGATAGTCTAAAACTTGAACAAGTACCCATCAATGGTGACTTCCCATATGACCGAATTATCTCCCAGTTGGAAAATAACACATTTGAGTTCTCTCAAAATGATGATCCTTGCGGAGAAGGGAACTCCATAATTGAAAATGAAGAAAACATGGAAGCCGCATTTGCTCAATTCAGAATCCCGTGGTATGGTGACTTTGTCAACTACCTAGCGGCCGGAGCACTTCGACCCAAATTAACTTACCAACAAAAGAAAAAGTCTTTCCATGACCTAAAATAATATTATTGGGATGAACCCATCTTATTCAAGAGAGGCGTCGATGGTATTTTTTATCGATATGTCCCTGAAGAAGAGTTAGACAATATTATAACCCATTGCCATGCTGCACCATATGGAAGGCACGCAAGCACGTCTAAGACCTACGAAAAGATCCTACAATCTAGACTCTATTGACCTATCCTATAGAAAGATGTACACACCATGATTATCAATTGTTACCAGTACCAACTGATAACACCAAATTACACCGTTATTTCGACTCATTCTGTACATCTTTTGCTATCGGTTTAGCTATATTTCTAGTGTTATGTGGGTACTTTGTCTATATTTCAGGTATTTAACCATACCGGGACCATATCTGATAAAAGGAAACAATTGGATGCAAAACAATGAAAAAATGGAAATTGCACATAAGGCGACCTACATGGCGTTCGCCATAGGGAATGCCATATTAGAAATGACGTGTCCCACACACCAACGGATGGATTGACCCACTCTTCCACATGTTGGGAAGATGGCATTCGGCACCTTGACATGGCGTTCACCATCCTTTGTGAAAGGCATGCGGTTAGAAAATGGACTCACTTGGTCTTCCACTCTTCCCATGTTCCCCTATTTTCCTCCCACGAAATGAGAAAGCTTCACATGCCATTTTAGGTTTTTGGAACATTATAAATAGGCTTCAAACTTCATTTTTGAAAGGATCCAAGCTTAGCATAATCTGAAGCACGAACGTCACCGATCAAAGTTATAACTCATCACATCGAGGGGTTATAACACCGAAGAGTATTGAGTTTGTATGAAGTTTGAAGCATTTTACTTTCTAGCATTTTAATCTTGAAATTCTAGTTATCAGACTTTGGATGTCACACTGGTTGTTATGGCATCCAATTCTGCACAGACAGGGATTATGCAGAACTTAATTGTAAGTGCAGTAAATAACACAAGTAATTGTTCACCCAGTTCAGTCCAACATGACCTACATCTGGGGGCTACCAAGCCAGGGAGGAAATCCACTATTAGTAGTATCAATTCAAAGCTAAACTCACCCGTTTACAACTTATCACTTAATCCCTACCCAATGCAATTTCAATCTTAACCTAAGATTAGAGTTCCTACTCACTCCCCCTCAATCACCTCAGTGATATTAAAAACACTTTGAAGTCACACTTCAAAAACAATTCTTGATTATGCTTCACAGCTTAAATCAAGATACACAACACTCACGCTTAAAAGCTTTGAGTGACACAACACTTACAACTCAATGAACACCCTATGCCAAAGCAATCATCTACTTGATAATGACTTGGCTTACAAGATACGTCTAATTCTAGACTCACAAAAATACAGCAGTGAAGTAAGATGGACACACTAAATCTTCACGCCTCAAAATCCCTGAAACTGAATGGAGGAATGCCTTCCTTTTTATATTGCAGCACCTGGGCTTTTGCACCTGTATTTTCCTGAATTTTAGGTCACATAAGTTCCCACAAATTCAATATTTAGGTTGCTAACAAATAGGCTATTTGTTAGGTTCATTGAATGTAGCTTGGTTGTTGATTTCCTGGATTTTCTCTAAGCTGTTGACTTCCTAAAGAATAGCCTGAGAAAGCTGTAACAGAAAACTGAACAACCTACAATTTAGCATATGCTGTCAGGAATGAATGTCACGACATTCAGCTTGACATCAAGGTCCATATGCTGAGTCTGTTTTTCCAGAAAACAGACTGTACAAATCTGCTGACCTGTACATGATCAAAATGACCATACTACAGTACCAGCTTACATTAGTAAATGTCAAAGTGTCCAACTTAACATTTACACAGTTGGCCTTAAGTTAGTTCTGTTATTCTCTTGAATAACAAACTAAGTAAAATGCTGAAGTATAGCAGAACACCACTCTGCCCAATCTTCAGTAGCTGCTGTCAATGATGAATGTCACAACATCCAGTTTGACATTCAGTCAGTAGGCCTTATGCCAGGTCTGGTTCTTCCTTGATAACCAGACTGCAAGTGAATACTAAGTTCTAACAGAACTCCTGATGTTCTATTCCTTAGTATCTGTTGACAGGTATGAATGTCACAACGTCCAGTTTGACATTCAATAAATCCTGTGTTAGCTAGTCCTGCAGTAACTACAAAGTAGTCACATATGCATGTCATGACATCAGTCAAGACATTAGTGTTTTACCATATAATGCAGCCAATTAAACACCTACAAACTCCCCCTTTGGCAAATTTTTGGCTAAAACACTTTGATCCCCATAACAGAGTTCATAGCAGCGGAAACACTCACCTAGCAGGAAATAATACTAGCTAAAAACACTCAGAGTGGCAGCACACTCACACACATGGAAGTTAAATAAAAACTTCACTTAGCAGCACACACATATTAGAAGTTGCACCTAAACTTCAATATCTGCTGCAGGGGGGGGAATCTTCAGATCTGTCATGAGAGTCTGTTGTAGAGACTTACTCTGTTTGTCAGGGATGGATGGTTATTACTCCCCTTTTTGTCACAAATGTTGCCAAAGCCAACAACATTGTCAGAGCACAATGACAGAGTCCCAGACTTGGTTTTACTTCACAGTTTCAACCAAGTTAACATCCACTTGATCTTGCTTCACAGCTTCGATCAAGTGATCACCCACTTTTGCTTAACAGTAGGTACCACCATATCAGATGCCATGATTTTGTTTCTGACATCCAGAACCACTCCTGCATGAACAGCATCCTTGAACTCCTGCAGGTACAGTGACCTTCTCTCTGTAGGGTGTCTCCTTACCTTCTTGTATCCACCCTTGTTGCAAGCAGCATAGCTATGATCTGTTGACCAATCATAGCCTAGTACAAATTGTTCAATAGGCAGAGGTATCAAACAATTTATCCCAAACATCAGTGGTTGCTATAAGGTCTCAGAGAGACATATTCCCAGTTTGCTCCTTAAGTTTTCAAACTGATTAGCATCCAGAGCCTTTGTAAATATGTCAGCCAGTTGAAGATCCGTGGCTACATGTTCCAAAGTGATCACCTTGTCTTCCACCAGATCTCTGATGAAGTGGTGCCTAATGTCAATATGTTTGGTCCTGCTGTGTTGGATGGGATTCTTGGAGATGTTGATGGCACTGAGATTATCACAGAACAATGTCATGACATTTTGAGTGACATTGTACTCAGTGAGCATTTGTTTCATCCACACCAATTGGGAGCAGCTGCTTCCAGCAGCTATGTATTCAGCCTCTGCAGTGGACAGAGAGACACAGTTCTGCTTCTTGCTGAACCACGATATGAGGTTCTCTCCTAAGAAGAAACATCCACCTGATGTGCTTTTTCTGTCATCAGCACTTCCAGCCCAATCAGCATCACAGTATCCAGATAGGACAGGCTCAGACCCATGTGAGTACATCATCCCATAGTCACATGTCCCATTGATGTACTTGAGGATCCTTTTGACTTGATTCAAGTGACTCACCTTGGGCTCTGCTTGATATCTGGCACACACTCCAACTGCATAGGAAATGTCAGGTCTACTTGCAGTTAGATACAGCAGACTACCTATCATGCTTCTGTACAGGCATTGATCAACACTAGGTCCTCCATCATCTTTGGTTAGCTTCAGATGAGTAGGAGCTGGAGTCCTCTTGTGCCTGGCATGATCCATACCAAACTTCTTAACTATGTTCTTGGCATACTTGCTTTGGGAGAGAAACATAGAGTCCTCCATTTGGTTTACTTGCATTCCAAGGAAATAGGTCAGTTCTCCCACTAGACTCATTTCAAACTCAGATTGCATCTGGTGAACAAATTTTTTAACCATTTGTTCTGACATTCCACCAAAGACTATATCATCCACATAGATTTGGGCTATCATGATTTTGCCTTCTTCATCCTTCACAAACAAGGTTTTATCTATGCCACCCTTTCTGTATCCATTTGAGGTCAGAAATTCAGTTAACCTTTCATACCAAGCTCTGGGTGCTTGCTTCAACCCATACAAGGCTTTCTTCAACTTGTATACATGCTCAGGTTGGTTAGGATCACAGAACCCTTTGGGTTGTTCCACATAGACTTCTTCATTCAGGTAGCCATTCAAGAATGCACTCTTCACATCCATTTGGAATAGCTTAAACTTCAGGATGCATGCTACACCCAACAGCAATCTGATGGACTCAAGTCTAGCCACAGGAGCAAATGTCTCATCAAAGTCTACTCCTTCAACTTGAGTGTATCCTTGAGCTACTAGTCTTGCTTTATTTCTAGTAATTACTCCTTTCTCATCAGATTTGTTTTTGTAGATCCACTTGGTACCAATGATGTTGGACCCTTCAGGTCTTGGAACCAGCTCCCATACTTCATGCCTTGTGAACTGCTCGAGTTCCTCTTGCATGGCAATGATCCAGTATTCATCAGTCAGGGCTTCTTTCACATTCTTTGGTTCAACCTTGGAAACAAAGCAGGAATTTGAGTTTATTCCTCTTGACCTTGTAGTTACACCACTGGTGGGATCCCCTATGATAAGATCCTTAGGGTGGTCTTTCTGAATTCTGATAGATGGCACTTTGGTGGGTGCTTCTACTTCACATTCAGGAGGAGGTTCCTGTACTTCTTCAGGCTTGACTGGACTGTCAGTTGGACTATCAAGGAATGTTTCAACATCCTCCATGACATCGGTTCCTTCCTCTTTATCATCCACAATGACATTTATGGACTCCATCAGGACATTGGTCCTGTAGTTGAACACTCTATAGGCTCTGCTGTTAGTGGAGTATCCCAGAAATACGCCTTCATCACTTTTGGGATCTAGCTTCCTTCTCTGTTCACGATCTGTGAGAATGTAGCATTTACTTCCAAAAATATGAAAGTACTTCACAGTGGGTTTTCTACCCTTCCATATTTCATACAGAGTGGAGGAGGTTCCTTTTCTCAAGGTGACTCTGTTGTGAACATAGCACGCGGTATTCATTGCTTCAGCCCAAAAGTGCATAGGGAGCTTCTTTGCATGAATCATTGCTCTGGCAGATTCTTGAATAGTTCTATTTTTTCTTTCAACTATTCCATTCTGCTGAGGAGTTATAGGGGAGGAGAACTCATGGCTTATTCCTTCAGATGAGCAGAACTCATCAAACTTGGAATTCTTGAATTCAGTGCCATGATCACTTCTAATCCGGACCACACAACTGTCCTTTTCCCTTTGAAGTCTTATGCACAGATCCTTGAAGACATCAAATGTATCTGACTTCTCTCTGATGAAGCTTATCCACGTGTATCTGGAATGGTCATCAACCACCACGTAGGCATACTTCTTCCCACCAAGACTTTCAACCTGCATAGGTCCCATTAGGTCCATGTGCAGCAGTTCCAGAACTCTGGAGGTTGTGGAATGTCCCAGCTTTGGGTGTGACATCTTGGTTTGCTTGCCCACTTGGCATTCTCCACAGACTCTTCCTTCATCAATCAGAAGCTTTGGCATTCCTCTGACTGCTTCCTTGGATATGATCTTCTTCATTCCCCGTAAGTGGAGATGACCAAGTCTTCTATGCCACAGCTTCACCTCCTGTTCTTCCTTGGCTGAGGAGCATGTTGTGGAAAAGTTAGAGAGATCAGGTTCCCACAGGTAGCAGTTGTCTTTGGACCTGGTTCCTCTCATAACTTCCTGATTGTCACCATTTGTCACAATGCACTGCTCCTTAGTAAACTGAACATGAAAACCTTGATCACACAGCTGACTTATGCTGATGAGGTTTGCAGTTAGTCCTCTTACTAACATCACATTGTTCAGTTTTGGCACTCCAGAACAGTCCAGTTTGCCCACACCTCTGATTTTTCCTTTGGCACCATCACCAAAAGTCACATAGCTGGTGGTGTGAGGTTGAATGTCTACCAGTAGATTTTCCATACCAGTCATATGTCTTGAGCATCCACTGTCAAAGTACCAGTCTTCTCTGGAAGAGGCCCTTAGGGCAGTGTGTGCTATCCTAGCATACCA
The DNA here is from genome assembly GCF_024323335.1 of Lathyrus oleraceus. Lineage (NCBI taxonomy): Eukaryota > Viridiplantae > Streptophyta > Magnoliopsida > Fabales > Fabaceae > Lathyrus > Lathyrus oleraceus. Next base: position 326,784,121 of record NC_066585.1, on the reverse strand, counting down.
TTGTTGCTTCTTAATGGGAACACATCGCTTGCGTGTGTTATGCTTAGGTCTGACATGTGAGGCTCTGTTAGGGAAGCCATGAATCCAGTAGCAGAAGGCTTTTATATGTCCAAGCCTGCCACAGTGGTGACACCTCCAATTCTGGTATATTCTCTTCTGATGATCATTCATCCTAGCTCCTCGATGTTGAGACATCGGCTTTGGCATCTGCTTGAACTTCTGAACTTTAGCCTTTGGGCGTTTGTGTTCAGCTCTTTTTCCAAATCCTAGCCCAGATTTGGTTCCAGACTGCTGTCCCACCTTTAGAATTTCTTCCAAGGTGTCAGTTCCCTTATTCATCATTCTGATGGATTTGGTCATCTGGTTCAGCTTGGAGGTCAGCAGGGCTATCTCATCATTTAGCCCTTCTATGGCAGACAGTTGTTTCTGTCTCTCATCTTCCAGTTCCTTGATGAGTTTCTTCTGCTTTTCTCCTTGTGCACGCACTTCTGTACTGGTGGTGCACAGCTTCTTATATGCTGCAGCAAGTTCATCAAAGGTCAGCTCATCTGCACTTGTGTCATCTTCAGAGACACACACACTGGTTAGTGCAGTGACATGTTTGGCAGATTCTCCTTCAGATTCACTTTCAGAATCTCCTTCAGACCATGTGATAGCTAGCCCCTTATTTTGCAATTTGAGGTAAGTAGGACATTCAGCTCTAACGTGTCCATACCCTTCACAACCATGACACTGGATTCCCTTCCCATGGTTGAACTTTTCTTCAGAAGTTGATCTTTTCTTAATGTCAGACGGGATGTTCTTGACATTGGGTCTGCCTCTTTGATCAATCTTCTTCATGAACTTGTTGAATTGCCTCCCAAGCATGGCTAGGGCTTCTGATATACTTTCATCACCTCCTGTATATCCTTCTTCTGACTCCTCTTCAGCATTTGTTATAAAGGCTATGCTTTTCTTCTTCTCAGCAAACTCACCTAAGCCCATTTCAAAGGTTTGGAGAGAACCAATGAGCTCATCTACCTTCATATTGCTGATGTCCTGAGCCTCCTCTATGGCAGTGACCTTCATAGCAAACCTCTTAGGTAAGGACCTGAGAATCTTTCTTACAAGTTTCTCTTCAGTCATTTTCTCACCTAGTCCACCAGAGGTGTTTGCAATTTCAAGAATATTCATGTGAAAGTCATGAATAGTCTCTTCCTCCTTCATCTTCAGATTTTCAAACTTGGTTGTCAGCATCTGAAGTTTGGACATCTTCACCTTGGAAGTACCTTCATGAGTTACCTTGAGGGTATCCCAAACTTCCTTAGCTAGCTCACAGTGGTGAACTAGTCTGAAGATGTTCTTGCTGATTCCATTGAACAAAGCATTCAAGGCCTTGGAATTTCCAAGAGCTAGTGCCTCTTGCTCCTTGTCCCACTCTTCTTCAGGAATCTGCACACTGACTCCATCTTCACCTGTCCTCATTGGATGTTCCCATCCTTTGTTGACAGCTCTCCAGACTTTGCTGTCTAGAGACCTTAAGAAGGCTATCATACGAGGCTTCCAGTCATCATAATTAGAGCCATCCAACATGGGTGGTCTATTTGAGTGTCCTAAATCCTTGTCCATGGTACTAGAAAGTAACTTCCCTAGATCTCACCCAGAACTTCACAGGCAGGGTGCCTGCTCTGATGCCAATTGAAATTCTAGTTATCAGACTTTGGATGTCACACTGGTTGTTATGGCATCCAATTCTGCACAGACAGGGATTATGCAGAACTTAATTGTAAGTGCAGTAAATAACACAAGTAATTGTTCACCCAGTTCAGTCCAACATGACCTACATCTGGGGGCTACCAAGCCAGGGAGGAAATCCACTATTAGTAGTATCAATTCAAAGCTAAACTCACCCGTTTACAACTTATCACTTAATCCCTACCCAATGCAATTTCAATCTTAACCTAAGATCAGAGTTCCTACTCACTCCCCCTCAATCACCTCAGTGATATTAAAAACACTTTGAAGTCACACTTCAAAAACAATTCTTGATTATGCTTCACAGCTTAAATCAAGATACACAGCACTCACGCTTAAAAGCTTTGAGTGACACAACACTTACAACTCAATGAACACCCTATGCCAAAGCAATCATCTACTTGATAATGACTTGGCTTACAAGATACGTCTAATTCTAGACTCACAAAAATACAGCAGTGAAGTAAGATGGACACACTAAATCTTCACGCCTCAAAATCCCTGAAACTGAATGGAGGAATGCCTTCCTTTTTATATTGCAGCACCTGGGCTTTTGCACCTGTATTTTCCTGAATTTTAGGTCACATAAGTTCCCACAAATTCAATATTTAGGTTGCTAACAAATAGGCTATTTGTTAGGTTCATTGAATGTAGCTTGGTTGTTGATTTCCTGGATTTTCTCTAAGCTGTTGACTTCCTAAAGAATAGCCTGAGAAAGCTGTAACAGAAAACTGAACAACCTACAATTTAGCATATGCTGTCAGGAATGAATGTCACGACATTCAGCTTGACATCAAGGTCCATATGCTGAGTCTGTTTTTCCAGAAAACAGACTGTACAAATCTGCTGACCTGTACATGATCAAAATGACCATACTACAGTACCAGCTTACATTAGTAAATGTCAAAGTGTCCAACTTAACATTTACACAGTTGGCCTTAAGTTAGTTCTGTTATTCTCTTGAATAACAAACTAAGTAAAATGCTGAAGTATAGCAGAACACCACTCTGCCCAATCTTCAGTAGCTGCTGTCAATGATGAATGTCACAACATCCAGTTTGACATTCAGTCAGTAGGCCTTATGCCAGGTCTGGTTCTTCCTTGATAACCAGACTGCAAGTGAATACTAAGTTCTAACAGAACTCCTGATGTTCTATTCCTTAGTATCTGTTGACAGGTATGAATGTCACAACGTCCAGTTTGACATTCAATAAATCCTGTGTTAGCTAGTCCTGCAGTAACTACAAAGTAGTCACATATGCATGTCATGACATCAGTCAAGACATTAGTGTTTTACCATATAATGCAGCCAATTAAACACCTACAAATCTTGCCGCCATTTACATTCTTTTACCAGTCTTTAGCAAACTTACTTTATATCAGATTCAAGCCTCTGTTTAGAGTAGTTTTTTTTTATCATATTTCACTTTTTCTTACCGCTTTATTTATTTACTTACTCTTTATTTATATCGCCTCACACTACTTTTATATACAAGTCTTATTTACCACACCATTTTGCTTTAAACTATTTTTCCATAATGTCTACTTCTAAGCTTCAAACTGATACTATCATGTTTTTCATAAGCATGTCCATCTAATTCATTAATGCTGGGATGTGAGGACCATCACTTGACAGTACTCTAATTGTTTCTTCTTTAGGATTTTGATTATGGATTATTTTGATTTTAATTCAATCTTTCAGAACATAATTTAAACGGTCACTGCGAATGTAGAGCCGTGAAAACATCGGGTAAGATCGAAAGTAGTCCGACATTAAAGAATAAGATTGGTTTGTTTTTTATTAATGAATACCGTGAAAGAAATTTTTTAATTAACTAGGGAAGCCTAATATTTCTAGAATGAGGCTTTAAAACTATTTGCAGACGCGTTTGTAGGTTTTGGATCCGGTTATCAGAGCGAAAGTCTGGAACCATTTTAAGTTAAATTTTCCAATCAAAATTACTTTTCAACCAAGTAAAGACTCTAATTTATTAAAAAAAGGATTTAATACTTTAACACATTAAGCGTCGGTCACACGTGACAGTGGACGATATAGATTAGAGAGTCAAATCTGATTCTAAATATGCGAAAGCCACCGTTCTTGTTCAATCACACTCTTTTCAAAGTAAAAAAAAATTGTCCCGTACAACGATCCTTTTTATAAGAAATAAAGAGTATTGTTGTTTGATGAGATCCACATCTTAGTATTAATTTCTTAAATTTATTAAAGTTATTTAATTTCATCTCACCTTGGTTTAATTGATTCGCCTTAGATAAACATCCCAACAATTAGAAATGATAGATTGATAGTTAGATCTATGTGGGATCAATATATTTTAAAACTACGCGATAGACTAAAGACTTACAGTTAGTTATTTCGATAGACTCAAAATCTAGCGAATAGGTTTTTGGCGCCGTCGCCGGGGACCAATACCGTCAAATTTTGTAACTTGTTATTACAACATCTAGATTAAGGAAAAACCTTCACCGATCAATGCAAAGAACTCGCAGCATAAAAACTTTAGAAAATACAATAGTTGAACCAGAAAAGTACGTAAGAACTCGACTGTCACTTCAACAAATCAAAAAAGCAACGGCAGACGACTAAATCAGTAGGCCACTCAAAGAGTGTGCCCTACCCTCAAATGAAGAACCTGATTCGAGTATTGTCAACCCAGCTATTACCGCTAACAACTTTGAATTGAAGCTTGCTTTGTTGCAAATCGTGCACCAGAACCAATTCGTTGGTCTCCCAACAGAGAATCCAAACCAGCACTTAAAAGTCTTCATTCAACTAGGTGACACACTTAAATGCAATAACGCTGCTCCTGAGGCGATACGTCTACGTTTGTTCCCTTTCACCTTCAGAGATAGAGCACGATCATGATTGGATTCCCTTCCAACGAATTCCATCACTACTTGGAATGACCTATAGAAAGTATTCCTTGCTAGATACTTTCCACCTAGTAAGACCGTCGTCTTACATAACCAAATTACAAGATTCACTCAACATGATGGGGAGTCCCTTTTTAACGCTTCGGAAAGGTACAAAGAGCTATTAAGAGCTTGTCCACATCATGGATTATAACAATGGCTAATCACCCACACCTTATATAATGGACTTCTCTACAACACAAAAATGACTATCGACGCTACCGTCGGTGGTGCGCTAATGAACAAACCTTATCCCGAGGCATACGCACTTATGAAGACATGGCTCAAACACACTACCAATGGGGTACAAAGCATGTACAAGTAGACAAGATAGAGACTAAATATATATGAGGTTAGCAACTTCGACCATATGAACTCCAAAATGTACGCCCTAACCCAGAAAGTCGAAAGCTTAGTTATAAACCCTATAGCTACCGTAGCTGCAGTGCAACCCGAATGTGAAATCTGTGGAACACCAGGACATGTGATTGCCGAGTGTAGTCTACTAGCTGAAATGGAACCCCTATTCAAACACTTATAACCCTGGATGGAGGAATCACCTAAACGTCTCTTACAAGAACAATAACCCTACTTTTCCCCAAAATTTTGCTCCTCAAAGACCAACAGGTCTCGAAGCCCAAAATTTTGCAACACAAGAAGCCTAATTACAGAACTGTCGCGCTACCGACACTAAACAAAGCACTATGTGGGAGGCAACCCAGATTTTCATTTGTTTTAGCTTTTACAGTCTTTTTTCTTTTCTTTGAATAATAGTGATTTATTTTACTCCTACTAACAAGACTAACTTTTAATTTATTACGTTGTAGGCTTAACTCAGACTAATTTTTAACACTAATCATTTGAAGCATTTTACTTTCTCGCATTTTAATATTTCTGCCATTTACATTCCTTTACCAGTCTTCAACAAATTTACTTTATATAAGACTCAAGCCTCCGTTTGGAGCAGGTTTTTTAATCATATTTCACATTTTATTACCGCTTTATTTATTTACTCGCTCTTTATTTATCTAGCCTCGCACTAATTTTATTTATAAGTCTTATTTACCGCACCTTATTGCTTTAAACTATTTTTCCGCAATGTCTACTTCTAAGCTTCAAACATATACTACCATGTTTGTCATAAGCATGTCCAGTTAATTCATTAATGCTGGGATGTGAGGACTGTCACATGACGGTACTTTAACTGTTGCTTCTTTAGGATTTCGATTGTGGGCTGTTTTGATTTTAATTAAATCTTTTTGAACTTTATTTAATCGGTCACTACGAAAGTAGAGCCATGAAAATATCGGGTAAGATTGAAAGTCGTATAACATTTAAGAATAAGATCGGTTTGTTTTTTATTAATGAATACTGCAAAAGCACTTTGTTAATTAACTAGGAAAGTCTTATATTTTTAGAATGAGGTTTTAAAACTACTTGCGGATGTGTTTGTAGGTTTAGGATCAGGTTATCAGAGCGAAATCCTGGAACCCTTTTAATTTAAACTTTCCAATCAAAATTACTTTTCAACTGTGTAAAGAGCCCAATTTCTTAAAAAAGGATTTACTACTTTAATGCATTAAGCGCCAGTCACACGTGACAGTGGACGCTGTAACACCCCGATAAAAAGAAGATAATTATTTAATTTAAGTTAATATTATATTTATTAATTTAATTAAATAATTGGAATTATTGGATTATTATTATTATTATTATTGGAATAATAATTATTGGAAAATATATATAAGTTGGAAATAAGAAAAAGAGTCCCATTTGGTAAAGAAAGGGTTTCACGTGAAAAGCAGAGAAGCGGCTGAAAAGAGGAAAAGGGCAAAGAGACAGAGCAAGAGGAAGAAGGTTGGAGAAGAGAAAAGCTCGAAGCTTAAAGATTCGCCGGATTAACTCAGGTAAGGGGGGTTTATCGTCGTTTAATGGGTATTATGGGTTAACATGTAATGGGTAGTGATTTTCCAAAAACGTAGCTTCTTACGGAATTGGAATCGGAGGTCCGGAAGTCCTCCAACGGCAGGAAATGCGGAGAATTCTGCATTCTGCTTCGTGTTAGCGCAGGAACAGCTTTCTGTCTTGCGTTAACCGGTTAACCCAGGGTGTTAACCGGTTAACACTGTTATGATTTCTGAGAAATTTCTGTTCTGTCTGCGTTAACCGGTTAACCCAGGGCGTTAACCGGTTAATACTGTTAAAATTGGCCAGGAAGCGTGTTCTGTCCTGCGTTAACCGGTTAACCCAGGGCGTTAACCGGTTAACACTGTTGGAAATTGGAAAAATTGATATTTTAATGTTGTGAACATAATTGGTGATTGGCCTATATCGGTGTGTGATATAGTAGGGATTATTTCCCGTTGTTTTGAGTAGGATAGGTATTAGTAGAGTGTGCTAATACTGTGACTGAATTATTTGGCATGACATAATATGATTATGTGATAAATATGCTGATGATGTGTGAAAATATGCATAATGTTGTGAATGTATATATTATGTATGTAATTGTGGATGGACTGTTTTATGGCTTAGAGTGTGAGCATATGTCCATTGTGGATTGTTGTTGATGTTGCATGCTAGGTGATTTGGCATAGCATAATGTGGCCTTTATGGTGGTAGCTAATTCCCATGGTGAGGAATTAGTGATGTTAGTCATTTTGGACTGTTGTTGATGTTTGCATGCTAGGTGATTAGCGTGCATAGCATGGCCCTTGGGGTGGTAGCTAATTCCCATGGTGAGGAATTAGTGATGTGAGTCACTAGGTCTCAAATGAGTGGGACTAGTGAGCTTGGTAGCCGTACCTGGATTTGGTCGGTGAAGTTGAACTATATGTTCACGAATAGTCGGTACCGCATGCATGGAGTCTCATTGCATAATGTATGTATGGCGTATAATATGAATGGATGTATTCCAATATTATACGTGTGTTTTGTGTTGGTGTTGAGTATGAATTGAGATTATACGTGTGCTTTATGTTAGTGTTGAGTATGATGTTTGAGTTGATGTGCCGTTACTGGATGTGTGTTATGATTAGGGTGATGAAATGTGTTAAATTACTTAACATTGCATGATATTTTATAATGCTTATTATATCGATTGAGGAACTCACCCTTACAACTATTTTTCAGGTAACGAGCAGTGATTGAGTAGGAGCTAGTGCTTGAAGTCTAGTGTAGTTCCTTAGTGGGTCATGCTCTGGTAGATGTAACATCGGGATGGGATGTTTTAAATGTTTTATTGTTGGTTGTGAACCAGTTTACATGTAATATGCTACATGTTTTGCATGATTGATTTAATCTCTATCCGCTGCGTATTGTGCAAATGCTTTATGTTTTGAATTAATAAAAGAGCATGACAGTTTTCATGGTGAATGGTGTGAAGTAATTGTGTGACACCCTTAATTGCATATTTACTCTGATTGATATATGTTGTTATTTTAATTAAACTTTTGGGGTATTTTAGAAGGGTGTTACAGACGCTACATATTAGAGAGTTAAATCCGGTTCTGAATACGTGGAAGCGACAGTTCTTGTTCAATCACATTCTTTTCAAAGTATAAAATATTTCCCCGTACAATGATCCTATTTAGAAGCAATCAAGAGTATTTTTGTTTAATGAGAGCCACGTCCTAGAATTATTTTCCTAAATTTATTAAAGTTATTTAATTTCATCTCACCTTTGTCCAATTGATTCGCCTTAGATAAATACCATAACAATTAGAAATGATAGATTGATAGTTAGGTCTCTGTGGGAACGATATGTTTTAAAACTACGCGATAGACTATACACTTACAATTAGTTATTTTGATAGACTCAAAATCTAGCGAACACCAACGCACTAAAAACATTTCTAGACGCGACGAGATGCCATTGAAAAACTTATTATAAGTGGAAATCTTCGATGTATGGGGTATCGATTTTATGGGCCTCTTCCCATCCTCATTCGGAAACAAATTTATAGTCATTGTGGTTGACTATGTATCAAAATGGATCGAGGTTGTAGCTTCTTGTACAAATGACGCACGAGTCGTGATTAAAGTTTTCAAGAACATTATCTTCCCTAGATTCGGTGAGCCTATACTCGTCATTTGTGAAAGTGGATCTCATTTCATTTCAAAAAAAAAATTGAAAAACTATTGCTTAAATACGGGGTCCAACGCCGGATAACAACACCTTACCACCCACAAACAAGTGGCCAAGTTAAAATTTCCAATAGGTAACTCAAGCAAATATTAGAAAAGATTGTTGCAACATATAGGAATTATTGGTCTTCTAAACTTCTTTAGGCTATATGGGCCTATATAACGACTTAAAAAACTCCCATAGGAACCACACTCTTTAAATTAGTATATGGTAAATCTTGCCATCTGCCGGTTGAGCTAGAACAAAAAGCTTATTTGGCCATTAAGGCCATAAACATGAACTATGATATCGCAGGTGAAGAGAGAATATTAGACAACCAGGAATTAGAAGAATTAAGATTAGATGCTTATGAGAATGCCTATATCTATAAGGATCAAACTAAAAAGTGGCATGACAGACGTATAGAAAGGAGAGAGTTCAAAGAGGGTGAACTAGTTCTTCTCTTCAACTCTCGATTAAAACTTTTTCCAGGAAAACTTCGTTCTAGATGGTCTGGACCTTTTGAGGTTATTAAAGTTTTCCAAAATAGAGTCGTTGAGATAATAGGTAAATCTAATGAGACATTCATTTTGAATGGGAATTGACTTAAGCACTACTGTAAGACCTCGATTTTGACCCTAAGATCCCTCATGACTATCTCATCATATGCATTAGCATTGGGATCACACCTTGGCATCCTCCCTACCCCTTCATTCATTGGGTTTGTAGTGGGAGAGATCACCAAGCACATTTTATTGTATCATACTTCATTTTTCTTTGTCTACTAACAAAAATACCAAAAAAAAATCAATGTATAATTTGTTACTTTTGTAGGTAGTGTGTGTGTTCACATATGCTCCATCTAGCTCATATTTAGGGTTTGAGACCATCAATGTAAGGAGTGCGATCAGGAATTGGTTCACATTGACTCTAAGCATCATATATGTATCCCCATGATCTTCACATGTTATTTTGATCAAGAAATCATCAAGAGTTTAGAGTTTGTTTGCCTTGGAAACCCTATTTCATCTAGGTATCTTGTCTGACTTCTTCAACATGTTTCTTCAACAATTGATCAAATATTTCAAGGGATTCTTCATATTTCATCATCTTATGCATATGTGATCCTCCACGAGTCCCAAAAGTCAAGAGAATGTCAAGCTAGCAAGATGGTTCACGGTGGTTGACCAAAGGATGTCAACTGGTCAAAACCGGGGTTCCCTAGACCCTATCTCTTACAATATCTATCATATGAAAATTATTCCAAGAGAAAATCTACTCAAAATGACATTCCAAACAACTTTCATGTTGAGGTCAAGAGCTAGTTTTGCTTGGAAAGTCATATTATATGATGCAAGATTATAGGTCATTTTGTCTGAACCCTAGTTTGGAGGTCAACTTACAAAGACCATACCTTAATCAATTTTTATGATATGAAAGCCATTAAAATTTTATGATCAAATTCAATATGCCTACTTCAACTTTGATGTTTGGAGGAAGTGAAAATTCAACTTTCAAATGCATGTGCCAAGTGGAAACATTATAGGTCATTTTGGGCCAATACCATTAAACATGTGATTTTCCTCAACTTCTAAAATGTATAACTCCTTCATGCCAAGTCCAAATAAGTTCAAATTTATGACCAAATTTAATAGGTTTAAAAGAGCTACAACTTTTATGAAGAATCGTTTCTCATTTGAAGTCTATAGAAAAAGTTATTCAAGGTGGAAGAAGTTAACATTTGACTTGGGACTTAGAAAATTTTCAAATATGTTTGATTTCCCAAACTTCCACCTCAAAATTCATCATTATCCAAGATTAAAATGAAAAAGTATTCGACATGAAAGTTATTCCCCTTGATCTCACCTTTCCAAAAAGTCCACGATCACATCATTTGGCCAAAGTGTGAGGGATTTGTCCATGGGTGTTGTAGAGGTAAATTCATGACCATTAAGCTACGGATAAACTTAACTTCAATAAAACCAGAGTCGCCACCGCGCTTTTATTGTTTCCAATAAAAAAGGGAAAAGTACGAACAAAACCTAAAGATAATAAGTTTTCAAATCAAAACTAATAAAATGCCAGAGATTACAGGTAAGGGGGTTGGTTACACATAGGGAAGGTGTTAGCAACCAAAGTGTCATAGGTACTCCTAGAGAGCCCTTTTTTATGTGTGTATGTGTTTTGGTATAAAATGATGTTTTCAATAAATATAATGTGGGGATGAGAAAACAATTCATTAATTATATTTTGTGTTTGACAAGACCTTCGGACTTGTGCCTACGTTCCAACATAAAAATGAGGGATCAAAACCTCATAGTTCGTGGTATCAATTTCAAAGTGAGTGAATTGCTTTTAACAAAAATTTAGGTTTAAAGGAGGCACAAAGGTCCTAAAAGAGTTTGAATGAGTATTAGTTCTTTTTGTCTTTTCAAACTTTAAGTCAATATGATTAGATTTATTCACAAGTTGTATTTAAGAAAAGAGTTGAAAAATGCAATGGAATAAGGCCAAAGTTTCTAATTTGCAATAAAGTAAAAGTTTAGAAATCACAAGCAAAGAAGATTTTTGAAAATAGGGAGAGATTTGAAATTTAAGAAATGGGAGGAGATGAAGAGACTAATCCTAAGCAAAAATTTAAAAGTTAAGAGTTGAAAAGATCTGACCAATAGGATGCAATCCAATAGACAAGAATGTCATATAGAAACCCATTTTTCCTTTGGACTTTAAATAAAGCAATATCAACAAGCAAGTAGCAATATGAAGAATAGGGCATCAAATAAAGATGACCACATCCAAGCAAGCAACTTCACAGTCTTCTTTATAATCTTCTCTATGCATCAGATGACATACTCCTTGAATGACTCAGGATAAGGCATTAGACACAGGTTCAAAGTAACATTTGCATCAATATCATGTAGTAGATGAACTCATGTGGATCCCAATACTTGTATCAAATGAAAGCTCACATCACGATGACTTGGTTTCAGAAATGTTGGCATTGGCCAAGCCCTTTTGCATAGGGAATGTTGCCTAATTTTAAGTTCAAGTCTCAGAACAAATCCAACAGTCCACACAAATATTTTTTAGGGTTTTTGTTGTTTATTATGTACTTTAAGATCCTAAGACCATAAACACAAACAAAATACAAAACAAGTATATACAATCACAATATATGGCTCAAATGAGAAAAGTGAAAATGACATAAACATAAACAAGTTAAGTGATATGTATAATGACAAATGATAAATGGTTTGAATTTAAAGTGCATAAAAATAATGACTTCAAATTAAAAGTTAGTCAAATAGTTAGTGGATTAGAAGTTAGTGGAGTTTGGCTTTTCAATTGTTCAAGTCATTCTTTGGAGAAAACTCAACCCTCTATTCACAAGCATGGATCCTTGAACCAAGACAACTTCCAAAGGAAGGAAAAAAGACCAAGTTTCCATACAATACAATGAAAGGGGGGAGACTTATAATCTCACTTACTAGAATGTTATGCCTTTGTGTCAAAATTTAGCGTTGTGTTAAGCAATCTTAATTGGACTTATGTAGAAGTCACAACTATATGATGTCGGGCAATAAAATTTTTGGTGTTAATGCATGTTAGAGATATGGTATAAGGACCCATACTCCTAAAACATACCACACACAAAAAGAAAATGATCAAAGGGTGGACCTAATCTCATCCATACTTGTATTGGTTCATGAACCAATGAGCCTTAGGATATTGAGATGTCATTAGCCAATGAGAGGAGTGCGATAGAAAGGGATTGAAGATGAAGAGGGAGGGGAAATGAGACAAACACAAATTGGTCATGGGAGGAATTATATCAAATTAAAATCACTCATTCATTTTGCGAGATGAAATGTGCATTTCATCAATCCCCTAAATCCAATGATTTTAATCCAACAAAAGTCAAATCAACCTTGACCAGGGCCCAAACACAATAGTCAAACTCTACAAGTCAATAAAAATTGCTCAACACAAATTATTTCAATTAAACAAATTAAAAATAAATTAAAAATGCATTAAATTAAATTATGTTTTATCAAAAACCTAAAACCTCTTCAAAACACCAAATAAATGGCCAAGAGATTTATCATAGGTCAAACAAGGTCAAAGGACCTTGGAGAAAAAGCATTCACTATTTTTAAAAAGTCAGAAGTATTTTTAAACAATTTAAAATATGCACAAAAATAATTAAATCATGAAAAATATCAATATTGATCCAAACGATAATTTTAAATCAGAAAATGAAAGAGGAAAATATTTGATTTTTTTTGGTGAAAGTGCCATATTTTTTGGAACAATAATGAAATTAATATGAATTAATGAAAATAAAGCAATTAAAATGAAAACTCAGAAATTCAAAAATACGTGGACCATCTGATCTCTCTCATTAATTGAGGTGGCAGATCAGATGGTCCAAAGCGCGCGTTCCATGTGGTCTTTAGTCAACTAAGCAGCACGCGTGGTAATCATAACCAAGGCTCAGGATTAAAACAAATAAAATGGATCCTATGGTTGAGAAGCTTTCCAATACATCACCGGAGCCAGAGCTCCGGTCTACTTCTCCAGTGGACCTCACCAGACTGGTCCACCTTCAACCATCACCAAAATGAAAAAGCAAGACATGGATTTAAAGAAAAAATGCTCAGGAGCTCAAATTTGGCCTCAATTTTGTTTAACTCCAAGTATATGAGAAGATACAGGGAGTTGAATTTTGAGGATCATGAACTGAGTTGCTTTAATTTGACCTCAAATCAACTCAATCTTGTTGCCTATATTGGTAGGACTTCAGACAACCAAAAATCAACAAGAATAGTTGATAAATAAGAGAGAATCGAAGAGTGGAAGTTTCTAAAAATTCACCTTCGAGTTGATCCAATTTGACTTGATCTTGATTTGGATTTGATTGCTTTCTCCTCCTCTTGCTTGTAGAAACCAAATCAACTGAAAATGGAAGTGAATTTCTGGAGTTTGAACTTCCAAACAGAAGGTGAAATTCAAGCTCGATTTCAAGAGAAATCTCAGAAAATTCTACGGCAGTGAGGGTTTGTAGAGGTCTAGCAAAGCTTGCCCAAGGTGTTGATGATGAATCTGAAGCCTTAAGCTTGTTTAAATAAGCAATGTGTTTGATATTTACACCACTTGAAAATTGGACAAAAATAGTAATTCACTTGCATGGGTGCATGGGCAATCATTTGGGCCTCAAGAGTGATGCAATCCAACTCCAAATCATGTACAAAGTCTGCTGAAACCATCATGTGCAAGCATGCAAATGGAAATGATTATGTGAAGTTCAATCTTGCCAAAACACTTCCCATAATGAAACCATGCGCAAGTCCTTCAATTTTAGTCTAAATGAGATGATCTTGGATGTTTTGGAAAGGTGAGATCAAGGGGAACAACTTTAATGTTGAATTCTTTTTAATTTGAAGATTGTATCATGATGAGTTTTGAGGTAGAAGTTTGGGAAATCAAACATATTTGAAATTTTTTTAAGTCCCGAGTCAAAGGTTCACTTCTTCTACCTTGAATAACTTTTTCTATGGAATTCAAATGATAAAAGTTCCTTCATCAAAGTTGTAGGTATTTCAAACCACTTCAATTTTGTCACAAAGTTGGCCTCATTTGGATTTGGCATGAAGGAGTTATGCATTTTAGAAGTTGCGGAAAATCACATGTTCAATGGTATTGGCCCAAAATGACCTATGATGTTTCCTCTTGGAACATGCATTTTCAAGTTGAATTTTCACTTACTATAAACATAAAAGTTGAAGTAGTCATATTGAATTTGATCATGAAATTTTAATGGCTTTCATCTCATAAAAATTAAGCAAGTTATGGTCTTGGTAAGTTGACCTTCAAATTAGGGTTTAGACAAAATGACCTATAATCTTTCATCATAAAACATGACTTTCCAAGCAAAACTAGCTCTTGAATTAAACTTGAAATTTGTTTGGAATGTCATTTAGAGTAACTTTTCTCTTGGAATAATTTTCATATGACAAAAACTGTAGGAGATAGGGTGTAGGGAACCCCAGTTTTGATTAGTTGACTTTCTCTAATCAACCATCATGAACCCACTTGCTAGCTTGACATTCTCTTGATTTTCGGGTCTCATGGAAGATAATATATGCATAAGATGATTTGATGTGAAGTATCCCTTGAGATTCGATTAGTTGTAAAGGAAACTTGTTGAAGAAGTCACACAAGATACCCAGATGGATTAGGGTTTCCATGGCAAACAAACTTCAAACTCTTGATGATCTCTTGATCAAAATAACATATGAAGATCATGGGGATCTGTAGCGGGGTATTCGTTACCATTAGAGATGTTGACTAAATCCAAGGTAAATCATACAAGTCGAGTCGCCACCGCACTTCTATTTATCCAAAGGAATGGTTAGAAAGCGAACAAAAACCTAAAAAGTTTTATCGAATCAAAAACTAGTAAAAATGTCAGAGATCTGGGTAAGGGGGTTTGTTATGGAATGGGAAGGTGTTAGGCACCCAAAACATCCTAGGTACTCCTAGGGAGCCCTTTTCACATTTGTTGCAAAGGTTGTTGTTTTTTTTTTTGAAAATTTATTTGTGCAAACATGATTGAAGGGATGAGAAAAGCGTGTATGTTTATCTAATGTACTACTTACTAAAAGAAAGGTCAAAAGAAAATGACTCGCACGGACATCGCATCCATTGCATATGTATCTCATTTGAATCTGAGAATCAAAGTCTTCGTAGCTCGGCTACCTATGGGTTAAAGAGGAGTGTGCTCGCTAAGACATCGCGTCTTATGCCTACGTATCTCATCTGGGATGAAAATCAGTGCAAAACGTAGTTCGACCAACTACGGGGTAAGGGTTGCTCATGTTCTTAGGAGAAGAAACATCAATGAGTTTGGGGTGTTTAGGGATGCTCATGCAAAAAGGCAGTCCTAGAGGAAGGAACCGCGCTACCTTAAATGACATGCCACGAGAGGCTATACGAAACCTAAGAAATCGGTAACATGCGGGAAAAGTAAAGGGATCGAGAGATCTACCGTACAGATAAAGATCCGAAGTAACAACAATTAAAGAGATAAGAAACCCAGAGATCTCTCAAGCTAGCACCATCAAAGAAAGTGAGTCAGTACAGGTAATCGGAATAAACCTCCAGGTGGTATCCCACAAATAAAGTGGAACACCAGGCAAGCCATCTCTGCAAGAGTCATGTGAGCCCTCACAAAAAAACTCAACAAACAGGTTAGAGTAATATGACGGGATTAGGAGAGAACAATGCCATAACAAACACAAAACAGGTTAGAGCAAACAGGATAGGATAATCAAGAGTTGCCCCCAAATCAAAATGTAACCACATGAATCATGCCATTAAAATTCACAAAAAGCTCACAAAAAGCAACCAAGGGTAGGAGGCCTAAACCTCTTGTCAAACACATGCATCAAAAGGGTATCATGTTCACCCATAATACCTCATACATTCAGAGTGTTCAAATTAAAAGCATAGAGTAATGGGGATAAGGGCAAACCTGATTGGAGAGACCGATGAAATTGAATGGCACGGTTGGGTTTGCAAAGCACTCTTAGGGTTTATATGAGAGGAAATTGGTTCTTTGCCGATGAGTTCCCTTCAGTCTCTGGAGGTTGCTCTGAACTCTGTTAGCTCTTCTCTCACTATCTTTTTCCCTGCCAAGGTAATAGGAATATCATGCCTCTTGTTTCACTGAAACTCTGAATTTATAACCTGATTTTTGTGGACCTGTGGGCTCAAATGAGAGAGGCCCAAGTCCAATTTTTTTATATTTTATTTATTTATTTATTATTATTTTTTTTTCGTTTTTTGTTTTTTTTTAAACACGTGGGCTTTGCCTAGCGAGCATGACAGTTCAAGAAATTCCTCTGAGCGTAGGTGATTCTGGTGGCTTTTCTTGGGACTCGCTAGGCGACCCATTCTGCTCGCCTAGCGAGCATGACAACTCATGAACAAACTTTTGCTCCTTCAAGATTAACGTTTTGACTGACGAATAGACCTCATTTGAACCTGTTGGAAGTATCTCAAGCCATTCCCTTGTGTTGACTGATTATCTAAATAGAACCCACAAAGTGTCTTGGATGATACTCAAGCTTCAAACAAAAGATGTTAGTGACACATTTTTGTGCTTTTGGTTCGTAAACAAAAGTAAGAGAAACAATGATGTATAATTCAAGCATGCTTGGTGATCTCAAACCAATCACAAGGAGTCCCACCCAAAGGCAAAGGGAACCAAGATGCTAAAGATCCTTGAGACAATGCAAATGCAATATTGTGATGCCATGAGGGATCTTAGGGTCAAAATTGGGGTCTTACAGATGCCCCTATTTAAGGTCATTCTAGCCGGAGAAGTGAAGGTTAAAATCTTCATCTCGACGGGGTAGAATGGGCTTAAATAATAACAAAGAGACGAATTTTGGTCCCTAAGAGACCTCATGATGCAAATGTAGGTATGAAAAATGGTAGCACTCTGTGGAGATATGTGTCCACAAAAGCAAAGAATCAGAAGCCACTGATAATCCATATGAGCAATTCACTCCATAGGACCAAGACCCTGTGGACTCTCCTGGGGATAGAAAAGGGATAAAAATGCGCGAGCAGGTCACGACTCAAAGCGTGGGGAAAAGAATTCCAAAGGGAAAAGATCCAATGGAAAGGCTCGAGCTGACTCGAAGATGCATGTATTGGGGAATATGCCAATATAGCAAAAAACTTTCCACAACGAATACTTCAGATAAAATCCGGATGGAAACAATCCACTAAGGGACTTCGCTGGGGATGTCCACAAGGACACTCCTGGGGAAGCAGCGGGAAGAGGTATTACCGGTTACTGGGTAATAAGCTCAAGGAGACATGTGATCCGAACGTCGGGTATGAGGGTGAGAGATACAACATGCTCAGGAAGAGATGAATATCCAAGACCGGTATAAGGGTGAGAGATATCAAAACTTCAAAACGTCTGAGGAAAACCTAAAAGGTATACTTCAACTCAGGGATTCTGACTCCACAGGGGACAAAAAGTCATAATAAGGGTCAGAAAGGAAGGAACACCAGGGATACCGGTTACTGGGCATATAATAGGTGACCAACCAAGACATGAATTAGGGAATATTCCCAAAACACTCATCATCCAAAAGAGGGCTAAAAGCAAACTCGATTACAGGATGGATATTCGACTCCACAAAGGGGATACGAATCTTACTCAACTGGGGAAGAACAAAAGGCTTCAGACCCGAGAGTGCATGAGATATACTATCTATTACCGTCAGAACATAGATAATATACTCGCATGGATGATTATCCACAACCGGTTACTGGGTTAATAAAGGATAAATCGACCGAAAAGAAAAAAAGGCATCGGGATACCGAAACTAGGTATATAATGATGACCAATTAAGTAGAGAAATAATCGTCACCAACAACGACAAGGTAGACGAGAGATGACCCACTGGGGATAAATTACGTAATCAGGGCAATTATCCAAGCAGATGAGGGGATATCATCACCGAATATTGGATGAAGATAACTGTCACCAATTAAAGATGAGCAAAAATAGTTACTCTGCAAAAAGGGAAGAAATAGGGTTTACAACTACTGGTATGAGGGTAGAGAAACACAGACTCCGCCGGGGATAATAATTACTAATTATTGAGCAATTATTCATTTACCACGGGGAAACAGGAAAAAAGTCTCAAGAGACAGATCTAGGATCAAACTAGATAGGCACACTAAATCAAGACTTGTCCCGGTGAGGATATAACTCAATGGGGAAAACCATCCCAGTATATGTGTTGGGAAGGAACAAAAACAATCAACATCCACGAGGATATAACCCGGTGGGGAATATGGAAGAAAGGATAGACGTTTTCTGCTTATGGAGCTGACTCTATATGGAGAGATCAGACACACACATCTGCTCGGGGAAGTATATCACCAAATAGTAGGAGACAGCAAACAACGATATATGGCAAAGAATGCAACATGAATATCTGAATGTTATAATTATGCATGAATATGCGTGGTTTATGTATGATGTATGCTGACAGACAGACATATCTAACACAACCAGGTCCAGGAATCAACCACCCGGTACTACATCTCAAGAGCGAAAGCCAAGTTCACCAGAGAGTATCCAATCTGCTAGGGATCAGAGATACCAGGAAGCAAAGAACTCTGCAGGGGATGAATCATCAATCATTCCAGCTAGGGACGAGAGTTATCATAGACAAGGTCCACCACACCAACAACTCTACTAGGGAATCTATCCGAGGAGATAAAGGATTTATCGGGATCAACAACCAAATACCGCTCTTGCCCAAAGAGATCCAAGCTGCTGAGGAAGAAAGATTGCTACTTTGCTGAAGGGAAGAGAGGTGACTCTCAACAAGAAATCCACTTGGTAGGATAAACCACAAGGGGTTCCGGAGGGAGGAGATACAGTCATGCCAGGAATATGGACAAAAATCTTACGCTATTGGGGATCGTACCACCCTTGGGAGAGCACTGAGGATCTCCTAAGTATCCTTTCGTCATTGTGAATGTTCACTTTGTTTAAAAATAAATTATAAAAAATTTGATCGTTTAAAACAATGATATTTTCTTAATCAAAACATGCAAAACATTTGTTGAATAGAAACAGATAAGAGTGCCAATAATTGGATAAAAGGCTCAAATTTATTTGATAGAATGGTAGTTTGCGAATGGCAAGACTCCATAGATCTTTACAAATTTGAAATTGGTGATATATATTGGAAAAGGGCTACATTGAACATAATGACCATTTCTCCACCAATTCTGAATCCGATGTATTTGAAGCTTTGACTGATAATGAGCAAGGATCTCTGACGGACGACAATTGTAGAACAAAGTCTTGTCAGGATGCAGTTACTTGCCAAATCCCTAATTTTTTCCTAGATTGCCCCAGGATGAGGTACTCAATCTAGTGGGATAAATATATCATTATTATATATTTTTTGTGTCTCTAACTTTTGCCTGGATCGCCCTTTCGGGTTTTCAATCCACCGAGACGCTCATTTTTGCCTAAGCCGCCCTTTCGGGTTTTCAACTTAGCGAGCTATTCAGTTTTTATTTTTTTAGGCGAAGTATTTCTTAACTGCATCTGAATTCACAGGACGAGTGAAATCCTCCCCATCCATAGTTGTAAGTATCAAAGCACCGCCTGAAAAGGCTCTCTTAACAACATACGGACCCTCATAGTTTGGAGTCCACTTGCCCCTAGAATCGGGCGCGAAAGACAAGACTTTCTTGAGCACAAGGTCACCTTCTCGGAACACACGAGGCTTGACCTTCTTATCAAAAGCTTTCTTCATTCTCTGCTGATATAACTCACCATGGCACATGGCAGTCAATCTCTTTTCTTCAATCAAATTCAGCTGGTCATAACGACTCTAAACCCATTCAGCATAAGTCAACTTGGCCTCCATCAAGACCCTCATTGACGGGATCTCCACCTCTACAGGGAGTACAACGTCCGATCTTGACTTAGCGATCATATCATCAACGTACACCTCAGTCTCCTTATGCATAATGTCATGGAACAAGGTAGTCATAGCCCGTTGATACGTGGCTCCGACGTTCTTCAAACCGAAGGGCATCACTCGATAACAGAATGTTCCCCAAGGTGTGATTAATGTTGTCTTCTCCATATCCTCGGGTGCCATTTTAATCTGATTATTTCCGAAAAATCCATCCATAACCGAGAAGACCTTGAATTTAGCTGTATTATCTACCAACATATCAATATGTGGTAGAGGGAAATCATCTTTCGGACTAGCTTTATTCAAGTCTCTATAGTCCACACACATCCGGACTTTTCCATCTTTCTTGGGCACGGGCACAATATTGGCCACCCATTGAGGATATATAGAAGTCACCAGGAACCCCGCATCAATTTGCTTCTGAACTTCCTCTTTGATCTTCACTGCCATATCAGGATGAGTTCTTCTGAGCTTCTGCTTTAGAGGCATGCACTCAAGCTTTAGAGGTAGGAAATGTTGCACAATATCAATATCTAGACCAGGCATGTCTTCATATGACCACGCAAAGACATCAACATATTCTTGTATCAACTTAATCAACCCCTTCTTAACAGATTCTTCCAGAAGTGCCCCTTCTTTACCTCTCGCACACAATCTTCAGACCCCAAGTTGACTGTTTCCAAATTCTCAAGATGCGGCTGAATGATCTTCTCTTCATTCTCAAGTAGACGGGTAATCTCGTCAGGAATCTCTTCAACATCATCTTCCTCTGCCTCAAATACAGGGAATTTAAAATTGGGAGATGGTGTTGGGTCATTATGTTCAATGGGTTTAGAAATCAACCTGCATAATGATTTTGGATATGAAAAGCTTTAGAATTCAAACAAGGCAAATCATTATGCATATGAGCAGATCGATTTTATTCTATTTTTTAGGGTTTTATGTGATCACCAATTTCATGCAAAAAGCAAAAAGGGAAAATAAATGGAAAAACAAACATTTAACATGAATTTATTGAATGAAAATATCATTGTGTTTATGCGCCAACAATGTCATCACTCCTCCTTTTGGCATGGGAGAAGGGTTTTCAAACAAAGTGATTATTACGTTGACTTATTGACAACTGTTGGAATATCCACAACGACCCAATTGTTGCAGACCCCTCCAGGGATGATGAAATTGCCAGAATCCTTTGTATCTTCTTCTAAAACGGCAACAGCCTCCTCATCTTGGCCGACGTGGATGAAACCTCCACTCTTGAATAACCCTTGCTTGTTGAAAGTACCAGAAGAAAAACCTATGCCAGCCCGGGACTCGTTGTCTTCTAACTCAATCATTTTTCCTAAACCAGTGGTTGCACCACGCTCAATGGCTAACTTTGCATCTTTGTAGGAAGCAAATGAAGGAGTTCTCTTCTCAATAGGCTCAGCTATAGATAAAGCTTGGAAAGGAGTTCCAATTTCAACCTCAACATCTATATAAGATAAGGAAGACAAATGCCTAACCAGGAGAGCCCTTTCTCCCCCTACCACCACCAGCTTCTTGTTTTTCACGAATTTAAATTTCTGGTGTAGGGTGGACATCATGGCGCCTGCCTCGTGAATCCATGGTCTGCCTAAGAGACAACTATACGATGGGTGAATGTCCATAACCTGGAAGGTAATCTGGAAATCACTTGGTCCGATCTTGATTGGGAGATCAACTTCCCCAATCGCATTTTTGCGAGACCCATCGAAAGCCTTCACAACTACCCTACTCTGCCTCATGGGAGGCCCTTGATATGATAGCTTTGAGAGAGTGGACTTTGGCAATACGTTCAATGATGACCCGGTGTCCCCTAGTACATTGGACATGGCATCGTCTCTACAATTCATAGATATATGTAATGCCAAGTTGTGGTTTCTTCCCTCCTCAGGGAGATCAAAGTCACAAAAGCTCAGGTTGTTACAAGCAGTAATGTTTGCAACAATGCTATCGAACTGCTCCAAAGTGACATCGTGATCCACATATGCCACATCCAACGCCTTCTGCAGAGCCTCTCGGTGTGGTTCTGAATTTAAGAGTAAGGACAACACAGATATTTTGGATGGCGTTTGTAGAAGTTGGTCTACAACATTGTACTCGCTCCTTTTGATGAGTCTCAGCATCTCATCACAGTATTCTTTCACATTGCCACTCGTGCCAACATAAGTAGAAGTTTTCAGTACGGAGGAGGGCTTAACAGCAAGTGCCGAATTCGGAGAATTCACAGCGTTCCCAATCGGGCGTTCAACAAAATCAACATTAATTTGAGGCTTCGGCGGTGCTGAAAATACACGGCCACTACGAGTCAAACCGCTAACATCGGCAATATTCACAACAGAAGAATAGGGCAAGGACACCTCTTTCCTATTCTCTATTGCTACAGCTTTGTAGCGATAGGGAACTGCCTTTTCAGAAGAGTAAGGCACAGGACCAACAGGCTTAATGATCAGAGCGGGAGAAGCCTTCTGCTTGCTACCATTGTACTTGATGATAACAGGCTCGGGTATCCGGAACACTGGGGAGATCACATTGACCTCAGGCTCATTTTCATCAACATTCCTGTTTTGAAGGATCTCAATGAATCCTTCGTCCAGCATTTCCTGAACATCCTTGCGCACCTGGCAACAACCCAATCGGTTAACAGAGCAGACTCGACATCTATCATGGTCATGCTCATAATGACTGTAGTCACACAACAAACGATGCATCTGGACCAGAGACTGTTAATATGACTGACATATTTGACCTTGTATTTTCCAGGGCAACCCTGGACCATGTTGACAGATTTCCCATGTTCGGGCAATGGGTTCTTCTTCACATTAGGACCTACATCCTCAAAACATAGAATACCACACCTCACAAGGTCTTGAACCTTGGTCTTCAAAGGGTAACAATTCTCCACGTCATGGTCGGGAGCACCAGAATGGTAAACACAATGTAACTCAGGCTTATACCACCACTGGGGGTTAGCAGGTATAGCCGGTGGGTCTCTCGGAGTAATCAGCTTCTTTTCTATCAAAGAGGGATATAATTCTGCGTACGTCATAGGAATAGGATCGAAGGTGACCCTTTTCCTCTCGTAACTTGTGCTGGTCTGATTACTATTTCGAGGATGGTAGGCCTGCTGCTGCGGTCGGTGTTGTTGTTGTTGATATTATGGATGTGGTTGCTGATTGTTACTATGTTGCTGATACTGTTGATTGTCTCTGAAAACAGGTGCTATATGAGCCACCTAGTGCTGGTTACTGGCGGAACGCACAGTCTTCCTCCTCACAGAGGGTCTTCTTGGTTTCTCATGGGAGATCACAACATGTGCCTCTCCATCTTTCTTCTTTGCAAACGCCCCATAACGTTTGGCAGAAGAGCCTTCTTCTCTGGTTAACTGTCCTTCACGGACCCCTTCTTCTAGACGCATCCCCATATTCACCATCTCGGTGAAGTCAGAAGGAGCGCTAGCAATCATCCGCTCATAATAAAAAGAACTTAAAGTCTTCAAAAAGATCTTAGTCATCTCTTTCTCTTCTAGCGAAGGCACGATCTGTGCTGCCACCTCTCGCCATCTCTGGGCGTACTCCTTAAATGTTTCTTTATCCTTCTAGGGCATGGCTCTCAATTGATCTCTATCGGGAGCCATATCCACGTTGTACTTGTACTGCTTGATGAAGGCTTCGCCGAGATCGTTGAAGGATCGGATGTTCGCGCTGTCTAAACCCATGTACCAACGCAAAGCGGCACCGGACAGACTGTCCTGAAAGTAGTGGATGAGTAGTTGGTCATTATCGGTTTGACATCTTCCTGGCATATATGACCAGGTGGCTGAGAGGACAAGTATTTCCTTTGTACTTTTCAAAATCAGGGACCTTGAATTTCACGGGGATCTTCACATTTGGAACCAAGCAGAGTTCAGAAGCAGACTTACCGAAAAGATCCTTCCCTCTGAGAGTTTTCAATTCCTTGCGAAGCTCAAGAAATTGATTGTTCATAGCATCCATCTTCTCATAAACATCTGGACCCTCAGACGGCTCAGAATGATAGATGATGTCGTCTACCCCGGGAAAAGTATGCACGACAGGAGGAGGAACGGCAAGGACCGGGCTAGATGCCGACAGAGAAGCAAAGGTAGGAACAGGACCCTCAGGCATGAAATTGGGAGGCATCCCCCACGGGAACCCGGTTGGCATGGCTGTTGGAACAAAGTGTGCACTGGCAGCGGGCACAGTAGAGGAGACAATCTCAGGGATAACCGTCCTCTGGGGAGGAGTTGAAGGTGTCAGAGAAGACTGGCTCTGGGCAGCCATGAATGACTCCATTAGGGCAGTCAATTTGGCCACTTCCTCTTTCAGCTTGCGGTTCTCTTGCTCTAAGTTATCCATCAGTCTTGAAACGTTGGCTCTAGTGTAGTACCGGTGAGTCAGCTTGTCTTCAAAATAAATGAAGGACACGGAGTTAGACCACAGGGCAAGGGACCGGAAACAAAACCTGCTTATGCATATCATGCATGCAATGCTTGTGCATATGATTTGTTTTTTATTCCAAAGGAACTTTAGAGTTTTATTTGCAAATTTTGGAAATATTAAGCATTTTATCACATACGAAAATATTTCATCAAATAATATCAGGGAAAAGAAGTGCAGCATCGTCAATCATGTACAAGAGAAAAGGAAAATAATCATCCTATGGATCCCTAGAAACAATCATCTAAAGCTCGGGACACAGGAAGATAAGATGCACGAAGCCTCTTCACCTCCCTCTCGTAGGTTGCCTCCATATCGGCCTTCTCTTTGGCGAGTCGATCATACTTCCTCTTCCAGAACTTAGAAGTCTGAGGAAGTAGAGAAGTCCATACATCATCAGGGTCATCAATAACCTGATGCTCAAGAAACTCAATCAACACATCCTTCTCCTCAATCTGCTGAAGCAACTTTTCACGTTCACGGATCCATGGACGTGAACGGTCTTCGTCTCTCAACTCCTTTACTCCTTGATTAGGGAGGGTTGAAGGCCCAGCCATAATCATAGGTGTAGGTCTCGGATACTCGTAAGGCATGAGATACTCAGACGCCCTCTTCCTAACCCAAACAGTAAAGGCTCCAAAGCGATACAATTCTTAGGACCCAACTCTTTCCTTCCTTTCCTATGAATCTTGCGCCAAGCGCGAACCATCCTAGCTTTCAAGCCTTGGGGATCTTTACCATCCTGAAAGAATACACCCTCTAAGAGAATGTTATTGGGTTTATCCTTTAAGGGGAACCCAAGCTACCGACGTGCCAAAACAGGATTGTAGTTAATCCCATCACATGTACCAAGAAGAGGTACATTGGAGAATTCGCCACAAGAGTCAATAATCTGCACACCATCATACACATGGTTATACCAAGAGATATCATCATTAGTGAGAGACATAAGTCTCATGGACCACCGTAAACATTCCTTGTTCTCCTTGAAAGCGACCGTCTGAGGTAAGTGAGAAATAAACCACTTATACAACAGAGGCAAACAACGCACCATGGCGCCACCACCCTTTGCATTCCTCATATGCAAAGAGAAGTAGGTATCGCCCAATAGAGTTGGAACGAGATTAAGAGTAGAGAAGATCCTAATAGCTTTCACATCCACAAACTTGTCCATGTTGGGGAATAACACTAGCCCATAGATGAGAAGTACAAATATGGACTCAAAGGCGTCCTCACTCATGGCCTTCCCATGCATAGTAGCTTGAGAAATGAGGAACTCATAAGGGAGACCTTGAATTCCCTCTTTGGTAGTCATATGAGCATCAACCAGAGATTCATCTATGTGTAACATGTCTGCTATCTCTTGAGAAGTAAGAACCCTTTCCAAGCCACTGAACGACAACTGATCCAGAACAGGTATACCCACAAGATAAGCATACTCCTCAAGGGTAGGCAAAAGCTGGAAATCCGGAAACGTGAAGCAACGGTACAAAGGATCGTAAAACTGCACCAATACACTCATCAATCCTTCATCCACCTGAGTAGTCAGAAGAGGAAGAAGCTTCCCAAAACGAGCTTTGAAACCCAAGGGATCTAGTACATAGGATGTTAGATTCCTTAACTCTTTCAAGTCTGGTTGTCTGAAACTATACTTCTTTGTATTCCTTCTTTGTCTTTCCATGTCTGAAAATTTTGCAAATAGACCTCTTAAGTTCCTTGAAAATTTTCTTATTATTTTGATGATATGAATGCAAATGGGTGCATGAATGCATGAATGCAACAATCACACTCAAGGATCAAGCAAAGCACACCAAACAAAGGTCATTGGATGGATCATTTTATCCTTAATATCAACCATCCATTTTGGTGGATTATGGTTTACACCTTATCAACACCCAAGTTCCATTGATATTAAGGATTCATGAACGGATCAACCATGAATCAAGGGTTTGTTGTAAGTCACGAGCATGGAGTTAGGTTAAGAACCACCCAAAAGGAGTGTACTATGGTTTAAACCTGCCAAACATGTTCTACAAAAGGTTCCCATAGTCATCATCCCATCTTTCGGATATTATTGGAGAAACGACTACTCGTATTCCGAAAATATTCTCAAGAGAGACTCTTATGAGTGTAGTATCGCGTAACAATCGTATCAAATCTTACACTTGAACGACTTTCGCACTACATCCTAAGAATAGGCCAAGATGAGCTTGGTAAACTAAGGTCCTTGGCTTCTAAGGTCTATATTAGAAAGAGTAATGTCTAACCAAAACTTACTTGTGTGACATTATTGATCCCAACATAACCTCTACCAAGTGAATGGACTTGCAAGTCAACTTGCTAAGGAATAACTCCACACAAGTCGACAAGACTATGCCATTCTCCTATCCTAAGTGCACTCGAGTCCGGGTATAGAACTCATCTCACAAAGATCACCAAGAATATAAGAAATTAATATCAAGCAATTCAATCATTACATACAATACAGTAATCCCAAATTACACAAAAATATGTCACAAAACAAATACAATACAACAAGCATGAAAA
This sequence comes from Lathyrus oleraceus, assembly GCF_024323335.1. NCBI lineage: Eukaryota > Viridiplantae > Streptophyta > Magnoliopsida > Fabales > Fabaceae > Lathyrus > Lathyrus oleraceus. Next base: position 326,756,768 of record NC_066585.1, on the reverse strand, counting down.
GTCGGCAAAACCCACTAGGCAAATTGTTCTCCCCAGCAGAGTCGCCACTTTTCTGTAGCCGGGTATTCATTACCATTAGAGATATTGACTAAATCCAAGGTAAATCATACAAGTCGAGTCGCCACCGCACTTCTATTTATCCAAATGAATGGTTAGAAAGCGAACAAAAACCTAAAAAGTTTTATCGAATCAAAAACTAGTAAAAATGTCAGAGATCTGGGTAAGGGGGTTAGTTATGCAATGGGAAGGTGTTAGGCAACCAAAAAATCCTAGGTACTCCTAGGGAGCCCTTTTCACATTTGTTGCAAAGGTTGTTGTTTTTTTTTTTTTTGAAAATTTATTTGTGCAAACATGATTGAAGGGATGAGAAAAGCGTGTATGTTTATCTAATGTACTACTTACTAAAAGAAGGGTCAAAAGAAAATGACTCGCACAGACGTCGCATCCACTGCATACGTATCTCATCTGAATCTGAGAATCAGAGTCTTCGTAGCTCGGCTACCTATGGGTTAAAGAGGAGTGTGCTCGCTAAGACATCGCGTCTTATGCCTACGTATCTCATCTAGGATGAAAATCAGAGCAAAATGTAGTTCGACCAACTATGGGGTAAGGGTTGAACGACGTTACTACGCAATCTACCGGATGCTCGACCTTTAGAGACTTACTCGCCTGTAGTAGAAGGAGATAACGTGTTCTTAGCAGAAGAAAAATCAATGAGTTTGGGGTGTTTAGGGATGCTCATGCAAAAAGGCAGTCCTAGAGGAAGGAACCGCGCTACCTTAAATGACATGCCACGAGAGGCTATACGAAACCTAAGAAATCGGTAACATGCGGGAAAAGTAAAGGGATCGAGAGATCTACCATACGGATAGAGATCCGAAGTAACATCAATTAAAGAGATAAGAAACCCAAAGATCTCTCAAGCTAGCACCATCAAAGAAAGTGAGTCAGTACAGGTAATCGGAATAAACCTCCAGGTGGTATCCCACAAATAAAGTGGAACACCAGGCAAGCCATCTCTGCAAGAGTCATGTGAGCCCTCACAAAAAAACTCAACAAACAGGTTAGAGTAATATGACGGGATTAGGAGAGAACAATTCCATAACAAACACAAAACAGGTTAGAGCAAACAGGATAGGGTAATCAAGAGTTGCCCCCAAATCAAAATGTAACCACATGAATCATGCCATTAAAATTCACAAAAAGCTCACAAAAAGCAACCAAGGGTAGGAGGCCTAAACCTCTTGTCAAACACATGCATCAAAAGGGTATCAAATTCACCCATAATACCTCATACATTCAGAGCATTCAAATTAAAAGCATAGAGTAATGGGGATAAGGGCAAACCTGATTGGAGAGACCGATGAAATTGAATGGCACGGTTGGGTTTGCAAAGCACTCTTAGGGTTTATATGAGAGGGAATTGGTTCTTTGCTGATGAGTTCCCTTCAGTCTCTGGAGGTTGCTCTGAACTCTGTTAGCTCTTCTCTCACTATCTTTTTCCCTGGTAGGGTAATAGGAATAGCATGCCTCTTGTTTCACTTAAACTCTGAATTTATAACCTGATTTTTGTGGACCTGTGGGCTCAAATGAGAGAGGCCCAAGTCCAAATTTTTTTTTTTTTTTTTTCGCTTTTCGTTTTTTTTAAACACGTGGGCTTCGCCTAGCGAGCATGACAATTCAAGAAATTCCTCTAAGCGTAGGTGATTCTGGTGGCTTTTCTTGGGACTCGCTAGGCGACCCATTCTGCTCGCCTAGCGAGCATGACAGCTCATGAACAAACTTTTTCTCCTTAAAGATTAACGTTTTGACTGACGAATAGACCCCATTTGAACCTGTTGGAAGTATCTCAAGCTATTCCCTTGTGTTGACTGATCATCTAAATAGAACCCACAAAGTGTCTTGGATGATACTCAAGCTTCAAACAAAAGATGTTAGTGACACATTTTTGTGCTTTTGGTTAGTAAACAAAAGTAAGAGAAACAATGATGTATAATTCAAGCATGCTTGGTGATCTCAAACCAATCACAAGGAGTCCCACCCAAAGGCAAAGGGAACCAAGATGCTAAAGATCCTTGAGGAAATGCAAATGCAATGTTGTGATGCCATGAGGGATCTTAGGGTCAAAATTGGGGTCTTACAGGATCCATATATGATACTTAGAGCCATAGTAAACCATTTCTTGATTGATCTCCTTGCATTGAGGGTCTCAAACCCTAGATATGAGCTTGATAGAGCATAGGTGAACATGCACACCACCTACAAAATAAAGAAACTATGTATTGTTATGTTTTTGGTATTTTGGCTAGTAAACAAAGAAAAATGAAGCATGATACAATCAAATGTGCTTGGTGATCTCTCCTAATGCAAACTCAATGAATGAGGGGTAAGGAGAATGCCAAGGTGTGATCCCAATGCTAATGCATATGATGAGATAACATGAGGGATCTTAGGGTCGAAATTGGGGTCTTACAGGTGTATGTTAAAGGACCATTTGGATAATTTCAACTTTCAACTTTCATACACAATTGCATGGCTCACCAACATGAATTCAGCATGATGCACATTCAATTTTGCATTAGATCACATCATTTCATGGGCCTAGTACACGCCCATGCAAAGAAGTATTTCAAAATTTTCCAAATTTGGAAGTGTGCAAAAATTAATCTCATGGCCTATAAATAAGACCCTCATTTCTCAGAATTGAGGACCTCATGCCCAAGCTTTGAACCTGTAACCTCAAACCCTCACCATTGAAGGATAAACTTGAGGATTTTCTTTGAAAATCAAGTTTCAATTCTCCATCTGTTTTGAGATTGAAACTCCAAGAGTCCATCCCTTTCTTTGATCCATTTCACTTCGATCAAGCATGTGAAGCAAGGCCAAGCATAATTGAAAGAAAGATCGTCCCAATATGAAGCTCCATTGAAGGTGATTTTTCAGAATTTTCATCTCTCTGATTCTCCCTCAATTCTTCACCATTCTTGTTGATTTTTGGTTGTCTGAAGTTCTATCAATGTAGGCGAGAAGATTGAGTTGCTTTGAGGTCAAATCAAAGCAACTCAGTTCTTGATCCTCAAAATTCAAATCCCTGTATCTTTTTATATACTTGGAATTGGACAAAATTGAGGCCAGATCTGTGCTCCTAAGCATTTTTCCTTCAAAATAGTGTATTCATTTTTCATTTTCCCTTGATTTGAGCTTGGACCAGTCTGGTGGTCCTCACCGGAGAAAATGACCGGAGCTAGGGCTCTGGTGGTGTGTTGGCAAGGTTCCAAGTTGTCTTATGCCATTGCATTTTTAAACTCTTTTCTTAAATCAAACTTGTAAATAAATCTAATCATATTGACTTAAAATTTCAAAAGACAAAAAGAACTAACACTCATCCAAACTCTTTTAGGCCCTTTGTGACTCTCTTAAATTTAAATTTTTGTCAAAATCAATTCACTCACTTTGAAATTGTTACCATGAAGTACGAGGTTTTGATCCCTCATTTTTATGTTGGTACGTAGGCACAAGTTTGAAGGTCTTGTCAAACACAAAAATATAATTAATGAATTATTTTCTCATCCCCACCCTCTATTTGTTGCAAACATCATTTTATACCAAAACACATACACACATAAAAAAGGGCTCCTTAGGAGTACCTAGGAAACTTTGGGTGCTAACACCTTCCCTATGTGTAATCAACCCCCTTACCTATAATCTCTGGCATTTTATTATTTTTTATTTGAAAACTTCTTATCTTTGGGTTTTGTTCGTACTTTTTCCTTTTCCTTTGGAAACAATAAAAGCGCGGTGGCGACTCTGGTTTTATTGAAGTTAAGTTTATCCATAGCTTAATGGTCATGAATTTACCGCTACAACTATCACTATGTCGACAACAGAGATTACTATATTAGATTAAAGCTAAAAGAGTTGCCTGCTCTTTCACAAAATTAGTCAATTCATAATTGTGTCAAGCTACCGACATTAAATGAAGCGCTGCGTGGGAGGCAAGTATCATACCCTAATTTTTAACCCTAAGATCCCACATACTATTTTCATCCTTTCATACAAATAATACCATATCTTGGTCTTCTCCCTCTCATCTTTGGGGTTTTCCCTTTGTAGGGATCATCAATCACCTCTTTGTTAGTGTTTTACCTTTTGTTTATATATGTTCATTAATTATCTAACTACTAATAAAAAAATATTTTGTTTTCTTTAATTTTATTATTCAAGGTAGGGATTTTCCATCAAGGACATCAAGCGTGGCTCGTCAGCTAGGGTTTGTTTTAATTCCTCAACAAAGTGTGCTTAACCATTGATTCTAAAAAAGTTTATCTCTCAAGCATGATCTCTAAGGTCCTCAAGCATATTTCAATATCATTTTGATCAAGAGTATCTCGAAGTTTTGTTTCTAACTTCTCTAGGAAAGTAAAAGGATCATGTGTTTACTTCCATGCCTTCTTCAACAAGTTACCTCAAGATGTTTGACCAAAAGTCAACATTTGAAGTCAAAGTTCCAAGGATCATAACTCCTTCAATTCTTAACATTTTTGAATGATTCTTTTTTCATATTAATCTTCTCAATATCCTCTCCAACTTTTATTTACATGACAAGATCCAATCATGCTTGGAGGATCATCAAACGTTTGGATACATTAAAGGTCATTTGTGGACTTAGTGAAATTTGACCTATTTTCAAGTGACTTTTTTTATCAACTTTCAAGGTTTACAACTTCTTCATCTTTTAACATTTGAGGTTGATTATTTTTCATAATGTCATCTATGATTCTCTCTACAAGTTTGCTTCAAGGGTCAAAGTCAAAATATGCTCTGAAGGCCATGAAATTCATTGAGACATTAGAGGTCATTTTCAGCCATTTGACACTAAGAATTTTCTAAGTTACATGACCAGTTTTTAGTGCCAACTTTAACATGTGATAAATTTGTGCTCAAGCATCCAAATGCAACCTTTATTGGCACATTTTAATTTTTGTTATGATGTCAACACATTTCAAAAAGAATGGGATCAAAAAGCCTCCGGAGTAAGATGCTCTATTGAGTTGAACATGGTGACTTGGAACTGAAGAAATCACCATGGTCCAAAATTTGAACTTCACTAATCTAAATTCCAAGCCAAATTAGCATGCATTTTGGACCTAAACTTGTTTAACAAAGTCTCCCAAAGTTAATTGACCCTTAAAACGCATGATTTGGCTGAGTTTTGATGGATTACAAGTCACACTTTTCTCACTTCATGATCAAATTTGTTTTGTAGGAATTTAACTTGATTTCACATGTATTCGAATCCAAACATATTCCCTACAAATAGAGGAAGGTATTGCATTCATTTCCAAGCTTTTGAGAGCCAAGAAATCCCTGCTTCACTCTAAATTTTTTCCAGAAAATTCAACTATCGTGTTTTGAATTACAGCTTGTTTCAATCCAATTATTGATTCCATTAGCATATTCGATCTTCTCTGAAGTTGTTGCAACACTTCCCAAGCTCCAAGACCTTCTGAAGTGCTCTAACCAGATCGAGCATCATTAACCTCTAATCATCATTTGGACAAGGTAGTTCTAAGCATCATTTGAACTCAAACAAGTTACCACAATACAGTCCTTCACTCTCTGATGCTTTCCTCTAACTTATCTGGTGTTTATTTATCGTATTCATCATTTAATTTTATTTTTCGTGGCTTGCTTATTTCTGAAACATCTCTGAAATTCCCCATGCATAGTTTAGATAAATGCATTTGGAGCATGATGTTGAATTCATGATGAGGAGGCGACCACATTTGTGGTGGTCAGGTGTTCTGAATATACCAAACAATGAAACTTCGGTGAGGGACCATCGGGGAAGACGACTGAAGTTTATCTCAGGTCATCTGAGTTTGGAGACACGCTAGACATTTGAAATGTTTTGATTGGTCCAATTTGAATTAGATCCCGTGTTTTATTTTGGATAATTTCCAACGCGTATCCAAGCCTTGAAATTGTCGGATCCACCACGTGAATTTGTGAGGCCAGATCCAACGCTCCGTGTTTTTTCTGATTTTATTTCTTTTTATTTTTTTTATTTTAAAATGATTTTTATTTTAAATTGATTTTTATTTTAAAATTATTAAGAAAGCCATTTTACATCCAAATATTACCAAAATAATTTCTAAAATTCTCTGTTATTTTTCTTCATTTAATTTTTATTTTTCAACATGTTATTTTCTTGATTTTCTATTTTTCTTGAATTTTCTTTTTACTCCTCTGTTTTAATTTGTTTAAAAATACTTTATGCATTTTAAAATTCTAAAAAATTTATTATATGCTTCTCTTTTTATTTTCAACCTTCCATTAGTTTCTTGGCCATTTATTTGGTGTTTCGAAGAACTTTATGGATTTTTTTATTTCCCCTTTAAAATTCGTTCTTAAATATTTTTGATGCCTTTTATTTTATTTTATTGTATTTTGTATTTTTTCTCCCTTTGTTGACTTCTGTTGGCCTTGGATCATAGGTCTCATCAAGCTCAATGGATCTCAGGTGTTGATGGGGTGAAAACCCTAATCCACCAAAATGGATGATTGGTTTTAATGATGACTTGATCAAACCTTTGATCAAATTTAGCTGTGACCTCTCTTATCCCCTTCTTCTCCATCTCTTTCTTGTCTTCTTGATCAATTAGATGGTTTGTATCCATCTTGTTCATGATGTCTGGATTGGTGCCTATTGAACTTTCATCATTTCAAATCTACCTCCGAATTGGTCACGGATCATTTATGGTACTTTGGATTAATGCATAAGTTTGTCTGAAGTGCTATGAAGTAGGGATTTATATAATGGAACACTCTCTTAGCCTTTGTGTTTGACCAATTCTCTTTTGTTTTTTCTTTGTGTGGCATAACTTTAGGAGAGTGATTTACATATCATTTCTCTAGCGTGTATTAAAACAACTATTATTATTGACTTACCTCAGATAGTTGTGACTTCTACATAAGTCCAAATACGATTGATTAACATAGCGTTAAATTTGTCCCGAAAGTAATAATTTTCATAAGTGAGATTGTAAGTCTCCTACTCCTCATGGTATTGTAAGAAAATATTGATTCCTTTTCATTTGTGAGAGCTAGTGGCATACTTGTGTGACTTCCTCGGCATGTTTCTTCAACAATTGGTCAAATGTATCAAGGTATACTTCATTATACAACATATTATACATATATGATCCTCCATAGCTCATAAAGATCAAGATAACTTCAAATTTGCAAGTTGATTCAAAGAGGTTAACCAGAGAAAGTCAGCTGGTCAAAACTGGGGTTCCCTAGACCTTATCTCCTATAATTTTTGTCATATGAAAATTATTCCAAGAGAAAATATATTCTTTATGACATTCCAAACAACATTCATGTTGGAATCTAGATAATCTCAAGTAATCGTTCTTTTTCTTGCAAATTGACTTCAAACATCTAACTTCTAACAACGACATTATGCATTGTTAACATCTAACATTTAAATTCTTGCAATTTATTTCTTTGCTTTGTGTATTCTAACTATCATTCATCATCATTATCATTTTTCCTCACCTGGTATATTCTTGTTATTACTTTATTTTGTTAGTTAATCTAAAATGAATACAACATGATAAAATGGAAAAGACTAAAAAGACTTAATTTGAGGGCTACTGGACCATGGACTTGATGTTTAACTTTAGCATTATACATGGAGTTTTGTGGACCATATGGACCTTGCGTATGACCTAAGCTTTGAGGCTTAGAGGACTTCTTTGTAACCTTTCTTGGACCTTGGACCAATGTGATTGACTTATGCAACTTGGGAGAAGTATAGACTTGAAAATTTTCATTAAAAGAGAGCATTCATGGAACTACTTTAGAGAGACATGCTTTGTAATTCCTATTCACTTGTTAGCTTAGGACACAATGCACACATAATGCGTTCTCTTGGGCTAGCTTACAATGAGACCCTTTATTTCTCACACAAATCCCTTGTATTTTTCATGTATTCCTCTCCCTATTTTGGTGTACTTTTTACTCGCTCTCCTTTGTCTTGTTGTTGCTTGTTAGCCAAACTTAGGTGTCAGGATCGTCACCATTTCTTAACAATAAACAAACCCTTGATCCAACGTCAAACAATATTTTCTCAAATAAAATTCAAAACACAATAAAAATGTGATTAGGATTGTATGCCACGAGCCTTGAATGGTAGAGAAGGGGGCTTTCCTACCTTTATTATGAGTATTTTGGATACAAGATGTTTGGATTGGTAGTTCGAGATATTCATCTTTACCCGTAGTCTTTAGTATAATCTGAAGTCTAGAACACTATCTATTTTAAACTTAAAATCAATATCAGTTATCAAACCTTTTGTTTGAGCTCACTCCGAAAACCCTTTTTCAAGGTATAAAATCAACAAACGAACAAACATTTTGTGCCAAGAAATACGAGGCTCTGAATTCCTTATTGCACGAATAAGGATACGTAGGCAAGATGGTTAAAAAACTTGGCGAGCACACTAATAAAAAATCCATTTTCACTCTGTAAACCTTTAGCTAGTGAGAATTAAGATAACGACACCCATTCAAGTGTAGTCATCCTAGATGGTTACCATCGAGTACGATGGATGTGAGTGTAAGACCCTCATTATGACCCTAGGATCTCTCATGTTATCTCATCATTTGCATTGCCTTTGAGATCACACCTTGGCATCCTCCTTACCCCTCATTCATTGGATTTTCATTAGGAGAGATCGCCAAGCATATTTGATTGTATCATACTTTTTTTTTCATTTTTTACTTACCAACATACCAAAAAATATGTCTATGTATAACTTTGTTTCTTTTGTAGTTAGTGTGTGCTTCCACATATGCCTCACCAAGCCTATATCTAGGGTTTGAAACTCTAAGTGAAAGGATATCAATCAAGAGATGGTTCAAATTGGTTCTAGACATCATATATGGATCCCCATGATCTTAATTTATCATTTTGATCAAAAATTCATCAAGAGCTTGAAGCATGGTTGCCTTAGAAACCCTAATTCATCTGGGTATCTTGTGTGACTTCCTCAGCAAGTTGCTTCAACATTTGATAAACTTTTTCAAGGGATACTTAATATTACATCACCTTATACATATATGATTCTCCATTAGTCCCAAATATCAAGAAAAATTCAAGTTTGCAAGTAGGTTCAAGGTGGTTGACCAGAGAAAGTCAACTGGTCAAAACTGGGGTTCCCTAGACCCTATCTCTTACAATTTTTGTCATATAAAACTTATTCTAAGATAAAATTTACTCTTTATGACATTAAAAGAAACTTCCATGTTGACATCAAGAGATAGTTTTGCTTCGAAAGTCATTTTTATGGTTAAAGATTATAGGTCATTTTGCATGTGCCCTAGTGAGGAGGTCAACTTCCAAGGACCATAACTTGCTCAATTTTTTATGATATGATGGCCATCAAAGTTTCATGATTAATTTCAACATTCCCTCTCCAATTTTTTTTCTTCAAAAAATGTTAAATTCAACTTTCAAGAGCATGTGCCAAGAGGAAACATTATAGGTCATTTTGAGCCATTTACCATTGAACAAACAATTTTCCTCAACTTCAAAAATGCATAACTCCCACATGAAAAATCCAAATAAGGTCAAATTTGTGACCAAATTTAATAAGTATGAAAGAGCTACAACTTTGGTGAAGGAACCATTTCCATTTGAAGCTCATATCAAAAGTTATTCAAGGTGGAAGAAGTGGTCTTTTGACTTGGTATTTAGAAAATTTCAATTATGTTTGATTTCTCCAACTTCCACCTTAAAACTAATCATGATTAAAGATTCAAATGTAGAAGTGTTAAACATCAAAGTTATTCCGCTTGATGTAACCTTTCCAATAAGTCCAATATCACCTTATTTGGAATAAGACTGAGGGACTTGCACATGGCTCCTTTATTGGGTTTTTTTGGCAAGTTTTTGATTCAAATGATCATTTCTCTTTGGACGTTTCCATTTAATGACCTCAACATTCATTATGCATGAATTGAATTTGGATTGCATTATTGATTGGGCCTAATGTATTTCCCATGCACCCATGCATCATTGTTTCTAATTTTTTTCAAAATTTCAAATGGTGCAAAATTGAATTCCATTGGTTATATAAACAAGTTCATTGCCTCAAGATCAACACACACACCTTGCCCAAGCTTTGCCAAGAGATCTTAAAACCTCACCCCATAGAATTCCTTGAAGGTTTCTTTAAAATCGAGTTTGAATTTCACCTTTTGTTTTGAAGTTAAAACCCCAAGGATTCATTGCCTTTTTCATCTCAATTGGTCACTGCAAGAAAGAGGAGGAAGAATCAAGCAAATACAGATCAAGATCAAGCTGAATTGAAGCTACCCGAAGATGAAATTTCATCAACTTCTCTTCTTTGATTCTCCCTGATTTCTCAACTATTTTGATTGATTTTTGGTTGGTTGATGTCCTACCAATGCAGGCAACAAGATTGAGTTGCTTTGAGGTCAAATCGGAGCAACTCAGATCATGAACCTCAATTTTCAAGTCCATGTATCTTTCAATATACTTGGAATTGGATAAAATGGAGGTAAGATTCATGCTCCTGAGCATTTTTCCTTTAAAACCATGTCCTCATTTTTCATTTTTGTGGTTGTTTGTGATGGATCATTCCGATGAGGTCCACTGGAGAAGAAGACCGGAGCTAGGGCTCTGGTGGTGCGGTGGCGCTGTCCTAACCATTTATTTACCTTATTTGGTTTAATTCATAATAAATCCATTTTTTATCCTAAAATATGGGACTTTCACCAAAAATCTTTAAATATTTTTCTCTTCCATATTCTGAATTAAAATTATTTTTGGGATTAATTTTGGTATTTTTCATGAATTAAATGTTTTTGTGCATATTTTTAATTGTTTAAAATACTTCTAACTTTCTAAAAATTGTGAAATTCTTTGTCTAAGGTCCTTTGTCCTTGTTTAACCTAGGATAAATCCCTTGACCATTTATTTGGTGTTTTGAAGGGATTTGAGGTTTTGTCCAAATTAAAATGTATTTTCATTCATTTTTAATTGATTAAATGTTTAAAAATTATGCTGAGCGATTTTTATGGTCTTGTGATGTTTGACTTTCTGTTTGGGCCTTGGTCATGGTTGATTTGACTTTTGTTGGATCAAAATCATTGGATTTAGGGGATTGATGAAATGTACATTTCATATCCCAAAATGAATGGATGGTTTTGATCAGATGAAATTCCTCTCATGATCAATTTGTGTTTTTATCTCCCCCTCCCTATTCATCTTCATCCATATTATTCCCAATTCCCTCATTTGACCAATGAAATCTCTAATGTCTAAAGGCTAATTGATTCATCAATGACATTGTGTCAGATAAATTAATACAAGTATAACTGAGATCTGTCCCTCCCATTTTCTCTTAGTGTGTGGTATGTTGTAGGAGTTTGGTTCTTTGTACCAAATCTCTAACATGCATTAACACCTATATTTTTATTGCTCGACCTCAGATAGTTGTGACATCTACATAAGTCCACTTACGATTGCTTAACATAGAGCCATATTTGACCCTCAAGGAAGAGAATTCTAGTAAGTAAGATTGTAAGTCTCCCATTCTTCACGGGATTGTGTGGAAACTTGACCTTAATTCCTTTCAAGAGAGCTAGTGGCATTCTTATTGAATAAGTTGGAGTCCTTCTCATGGATGATGTCTTGGTTCAAGGATCCATACTTATGAATGAATGGTTAAGTGTTCTCCAAAGAATGACTTAATCAATTAAAACTCAACACTAACATTTGACTAACTCTTATTCATTATGCTTTTATTTTCAAGTCATTTACTTTATGCAATTTAGATTTCAGTCATTTATCATTCTTTGCCATTTGCACTTCATATAACTTAATTATGATTCAGTCCTTTTCACTTTGCTCATTTGAGCCACATCTTGTGATTGTATATATTTGTTTGTGTATTGATTTTGTTTGTGGTCTTAGGACCTTAAACACCTAATAACAACAAAAACCCTAAAAATCATTTGGTGGACTGTTGGGATTTGATCTGAACTTTTGGACTTAGAATTAGGCAACTTTCCAGGTGCTAACGGACTTGGCCAATGCCATCATCTGAGACTGACCTATCTTTAACAGTGACTTTCATCTGGTGCAAGACTTTAGATTTCTTTGATTCATATGCTATTCTGTCTTCTTGCTTATATGCTATTGTGTTATTATTGTCTATGTCTGATGTTTTGATCTGAGTTGATCAAGGAATATTTCATCTGATACATTGGAAGACAATGAAGATTGCTAGTTATTGGAGTGCTTGCTTGGATGTGGCCATTTTTATTTGATGCTTGATTTGCATGATGTCTGGATAATTTTCATTGCTTATTGATTATTGCTTGATTAAAGTCCAAAGGAAAATGGGTTTCTATATGACACTCTTGTCTGTTGGATTGCATCCCATTGGTCAGATCTTTTCAACTCTTAACTTTTAAATTTGTGCTTAGGATAGCCTCATCATCTCCTCCCACTTCTTAAATTTCAAAATATCTCCCTCTTTTCAAAAACTTTCTTTGCTTGTGTAATCAAACTTAGACATGTTGTAATAATTAGAAACTTTGACCTTACGCCATTGAATTTTAAACCTTTTTTTCTTAAATAAAACTTGTAAATAAACTTAATCATATTGACTTAAATTTGAAAAGACAAAAAGAACTAACAACTCCATTCAAAAATCCGGCCTCTTGTGCCCTTTTCTTAATTTTTTTTGTTAAAATCAACTCACTAACTTATTTGAAAATTTCACCACGAATTATGAGGTTTTGATCCCACATTTTTATGTTGATGCGTAGGCACAAGATCGAAGGTTTTGTCAAACACAAAAAATATAATAAATGAATTCTTTTCTCATCCCCGCGTTCCATTTTTATCAAATATATTTTATACCTAAAATATCAGCACACATAAAAAAAGGGATCCCTAGGAGTACCTAGGACACTTTGGGTGCTAACACCTTCCTTATGTGTAACCAACCCCCTTACCTGTTATCTCTGGAATTTTATTAGTTTTGATTTGAAAACTTCTTATCTTTGGGTTTTGTTCATACTTTTCCCTTTTCCTTTTGTAACAATAAAAGCACGGCGGAGACTCTGGTTTTATTAACGTTAAGCTTATCCATAGCTTGATGGTCATGAATTTACTGCTACGGAAATTAAGTGGCGACTCTGCTGGGGAGTAGTACTCAGTGGGTTTAGCCTATTTTTTTATGTGTATATATTTATATATTTGATGTTTGTATATTTTGTTTGTATGATATAATATGTCTGTTGTGCTTGGTGATCTCTGAGTGGTGAGATAAGTTCTAACCCGAACTTGAGTGAAATTAAGATAAGAGGATGGTATAGTCATGTTCAACTTGTGCGAAGTAGTCCTTAACAAGTTGGCATGAGACCTATCTACTCTGTTGAGACCTCTTTGGAGTTACTGATGTCACACAAGTTATTTGTGGATATGCATTACTTTCTCTAAATCCGGGGTCCGACAGGTTGAGGACCGTAGAACATTTAACCCAACTTGGCCTATTTAGGACGTAGTACAGAGACTCTTCAGGTATAGACTTGATAACAGTTGTTACGTGATACTACATTCAAACGATTTTCTCTTGAGAATATTATGGGTTGATGAGTCAGTCATCCCAACCTATAATATCCGATAGATGGGATTAAGACTCTGGGCATTTTTAGAGAACATGATCTACAAGTTTTCCCCCTTATTACACTCCTTTGGGATGGTTCTTAACCCGACTCCATGCTCGTATCTCACAACAAACCCTTTGATTCTTGGTTGATCCGATCAAGTCTCATCAATATCAATGGAACTTGGGTGTTGATAAGGTGAAAACCATAATCCACCAAAATGGATCATTGATCTTGATGATGACTTAATCCATCCCCTGACCTTTATTTATGTTTGCCTTGTGTGCGATCCCTTGTTTGTGAATGTTGCATTCATGCATACATACGCATCATAACATTCATCACAGAAAAATAAATTTCAAGGAAACTAAGGTCTCTTTTGCAAATATTCTGAGACCATGGATTATGGAAGAAGGAACACTAAGTAGTACAATTCTAGATGTCTTGATTTGAAGGAATTAAGGAAATTGTCATCCTTTGTATTAGATCCCTTCGACTTCAAGCTACGTCATGAGAAGCTCTTGATTGTATTATCTGCTGATATGGTTGAAGGACTTTTGAGTGTTTTGGTTCAGTTCTATGACCCTCTCTATCGGTGCTTCACTTTTCGTAATTATCAGCTTTTGCCTACGTTAGAAGAGTATGACCATCTCTTGGGTATACACGTATCTGACAAAGTACCTTTTAGTGGATTAGAGGAGATTCCCAGATCTCATGTCATAGGTAAAGCTCTTCATCTGAAGAAATATGAGATTGATGCTCATATGGTGAAGAAAGGAGGTATTCTTGGGTTGACTTATGAGTTCCTCATTGGTAAAGCTATTTTTTTTTGCTCAGGCCGGTAGCATGGATGCTTTTGAAGCTATTTTTGTTCTGCTCATCTATGGTTTAGCTTTGTTCCCTAACATTGATGGTTTTTTTTTATGTTAATGCGATTAGAATTTTCTTTATTGGGAATCCTGTTCCAACTCTGTTGGGTGAGATGTATTGTCTTTTGCATTTGAGAAATTCTAAAAATGGTGGGATTATTGTGTGTTATGTTCCTCTTCTGTATAAGTGGTTTATTTCGTACTTGCCTCCGACGTCTGCTTTCATGGAGAACCGATAATGTCTATGGTGGTCCTAGAGACTTATGTCTCTCACTAATGATGATATTATTTTGTATGATTCTGCACTGAGTAGCTTGGATATTATTGACATTTGTGGTGAGTTCTCTAATGTGCCTCTCATTGGTACGCAAAGAGGAATCAACTACAACCCAGCATTGGCCCGTTGTCAACTTGGGTTCCCCTTGAGAGATAAACCTAATAAAATTCAGTTAGAAGGTATATTTTATCAAGAGAGTAAAGATACCCAAATTTTGAAGAAAAGGATGATACATGCTTGGCATAATGTGAACAGGAAAGGAAGATCCGAGCTTGGTCCACGCAACTATGTAGCTTTGGAAGCTTACACTATTTAGGTGAAGAAGAGAGCTTTGGAGCTCAAGATGTCGTACGCTTGTGAAAGACCTATGTTTGTGGTTATGGCTGAGCCATCAACTCTCTCTAACCAATATGTAAAGGAGTTGGAAGACGCACTTGCCAAGATGAAGCAAGAGAGAGATATGTGGGAAGAGCGGTTCCATGCTTTAAGCCGAAAGCATGAAGATTTGCAGCTTGAGTCGAAAGACAAAGATGCACTTATTGAGATTCTTGAAGACCGTGCAGTGAAGAGACAAAGAGAGCCAGAGGGTTTATCTTCCTCTAGAATGCCTTAGACTTTCGGTGCTTAGAAGAAGATTTTTTATCAGCCTTTCCTTAAGAAGGCTCAGATGAGGATATCCTTTGAGTTCGAGATTCGACACATCCGAAGGAAGTATGCGCCCATAGCCAGATCATCTGATGCAGTTTCTAGGGATCCTTAGGATGATGTTTTCCTTTTCTCTTGTATTTGTACTTTGGTTTCTGAAAATGTACTCAGTTTAATCCTTCCAATTTTATTATTAAAAAGAGATTTTGTGGTCAATCAAATTGTTATTATTGATATTATTTGAATATGTATTTGCAAATAGGACTTCATATGCTCCTTGAAATAAAGAACAATAAAAAACATTGTGTTTCATGTATCATCTGCATAATAGGTTTTCTTCCGCCAGATGTCTTATCAATTCTTCTTATGTGCATCAGCTAAGCCGACTCACCGCTATAATGCTTGTGCTAATCAACTAAAGAGAATGGAGCATCTAGAGCAAGAGAACAGAGAGAGGAAGGATGAGATCTTCAAGCTTACGGTGCAAAGGGAATCCGTGATTGCTGCTTAGAATAAGTCATCACCATCTCCTGCAACTCCTCCTCCTCAGAGGACTGTTATTTATGAGATTATTTCCTCAATTGTTCCTGTTGCTACTGCCAGCCAACCCATTCCCACTATGCCTACTGGATTCCCTTGAGGAATGCCACCAAATTTTATGCTTGAAGGGTATGCACCCACCTTGGCTTCTATGTCGGCATCTAGCCCGGTCATGTTAATGCCTCCTCCTGTTGTTCACACTCTTCCTCATGTTAAGGACACCATTTATCACTCTGAGCCGTCTTAGGGTCCAGATGTATACGAGAAAATGGATGAAATGAAGGATCAATTCCTGGAGCTGCGCAAATAATTGAAAACTCTGAGAGGGAAATATTTGTTTGGCAAGAGTGTTGTTGAACTCTTCTTGGTTCCTAATGTCAAGATTCCGATGAAATTCAAGGTCCCAGACTTTGAAAAGTACAAAGGAAATACTTGCCTGCTGAGCCATCTTATTATGTATGCCAGGAAAATGTCTACCCAAACTGATAATGATCAACTGTTGACTCACTATTCCAAGACAGTTTAATTGGAGCCACCCTAAGATGGTATATGGGCCTGGATAATGCTAGCCTCTGTACTTTCAATGACTTGGGCGAGGCCTTTGTCAAGAAGTATATGTACAACGTTGATATGCTGCCAGATAGAGACCAGTTGAGGTCTATGTCTCAGAAGGACAAAGAGACGTTCAAAGAATATGCCCAGAGATGGAGAGAAATAGCTGGCTAGATAAGTCCGCCTCTTGAAGAAAAGGAGATGACTAATATTTTCTTGAAGATGCTGAGTTCATTTTACAAAGAACGTATGATCGCAAGTTCCCCTAATGATTTTACCGAAATGGTAAACATGGGGATGAGGCTAGAAGAAGGAGTCTGTGAAGGACGTTTGACTAAAGAAGAGGCGTCAGCCAACAAGAAATATGGTGGTAGTTTATCTAAGAGGAAATAAGGAGAAACTAATTCAGTGTCAATGGGAAGGTAGAGGAGGCATCATGTCAGGAAGAATTCTCAATCTCGTCAACATCAGCACCAAGTTTCTTCAAAAGTTCCAGTTTTTTCCAACAATTTCAGCAATCAATCAATTCCAATTTAGCAACAACAACATCAGCAACAAACATAACAAAGAACCAACTACAACAACAACAACAATCATCATCAGTAAAATTTTGAGAGGAAGAAGGTCTGCTTTGACCCTCTTCCTATGACATATGTAGAGTTGTACTTGTCTTTGGTACTTAAGAATCTAATCCAACCGAGAAACCCTCCGCAAATTTATGAGCCACTAGCATGGTGGTTCAAGTCTGATCTTCGTTGTACTTTTCACAAGGGAGCCCCTAGTCATGATATAGAAAACGGTTATCCGTTTAAGTACGGAGTTTAAAAGCTTATGAAGAGTGGTATGGTTTCCTTTGAGGACAGAGCGCCTAATGTAAAACCCAATATATTGCCTGCTCATGGTAACGCTTCTGTCAATATGGTGGACTGCTATCCAGGGAATTTTAGAATTTTTGACGTGAGGCGTATTTGGAGGTCTCTGGTGGAAATGCATAGAACTTTGTGTTGAACCCTCGTGGGTGTATGATCGTCAAGAGAGATATCCAGAAGTTGATGGATGAGAATGTAATCCAGATTCAACAGTCGAGGGATATGGGAGATGACGTGAATGTCATTGTACTGGTGTTCATGACCCATGAGTGGGTAGTCATTTAGTTTGATAGCAGTAACAACAATAATGTTAATAGATTGGTATTGTTTTTGGTTATACGGTTAGCGGGCCCTGTCCCATATGCATCCGATGAAGTTATACCATATCAGTATAACGCCATTATGATAAAGAATGGTCAAGATGTTCCTTAACTAGTTGCAGACTCAATGGTAAATATTGCAAATATAGCAAAGGGGACCCGTAGTGGTCGTGTGTTTAGTCTGGTGTTTCCGAAGGTTATAGAAGATGTGTCAGTAAGTAAGAAGGCAAAGATTCCTGTAGCGAATCTGGTTAGTGCTCCGATGTGTCAATCTGGTGAATCCAGCAAATTGAAGACTAACGATGATGATGATGTGTTGAGATAAATCAAAAGAAGTGAATTCCATGTTGTGGAGCAGCTGCTCCAGACACCGTCAATGAGCTCGGTGCTCTCATTGTTGAGGAATTCTGAAGCGCACAGAGAAGCATTGCAGAGAGTGTTGGAACAGGCCTATGTTGAACATGATGTTACTGTGGATCAGTCTGACCACATAGTTGCCAACATCACTTCTTGTAACAATCCGAGCTTTTGCGATGAAGAGCTTCCTGAGGAAGGAAGGAATCACAATTTGGCATTACATATTTCGATGAACTGCGAGGAGGACGCCTTGTCCAATGTGTTGGTTGACACGGGGTCATTATTAAATGTATTACCAAATTCAACTTTGTCAAGACTCTCCTGCCAAGGCGCCCCGATGAAGTATATTGGCGTAGTTGTCAAAGCATTTGACGGTTCTCGTAAAGCTGTCATTGGAGAAGTGGACCTTCCGGTAAAGATAGGTCTGAGTAATTTCCAAATTACTTTCAAGGTAATGGATATCCACCCGGCCTATAGCTGCTTGTTGGGAAGGCCATCGATTCTCATGAAGCTGGAGTTGTGACGTCTACTCTTCAGAAAAAGGTGAAATTTATGAAGAACGACAAACTTGTTGTTGTTGGTGGAGAAAAGGCATTATTGGTGAGCCATTTGTCATCTTTCACATATGTTGATGCTGAGGAGGAACTTGGAACTCCGTTCCAAGCTTTGTCCATTGCTAATAAGTTGAAGACAGCTGGGACACCCATGTCTTCTTTAAAAGATGCACGGGAGGCTATTCATACTGGCAGTACCGATAAGTGGGGCCGTGTTGTGGAGGTCGCTGAGAACAAGAACATGGCAAGGCTAGGATTTCAACCAGGGCCATTCAATGCCAATGTCAAATTTATACAACCAGTATTCCACAGTGGAGGGTTCATTCATGAGAATGATCAACAATTAGCTGCAATTATTGAAGACGGTGGTGATGATGACGAAGTTTGCACCAACTTTGTGACGCATGGCCAGACTTGCAACAACTAGATTGTTGTTGATGTTCCTATTGTCATTCACCATTCTAAGTAATTTATTCTATTATTTTTAGAAAAATCCCTCTTCTATGCCAAAGGGGGAAGTGAACATTGTTGGGCATTTTCCTGATTATCATTAATAAAATACAATTTTACTCATCCACATCTATGATGTTTTATTTTTACATTTTGCTTCTTCTGAAAATGGTAATCACAAAAAACGTAAATAAATAATAATCTTCCATCTGCATAATATTCGTTTCCACTCCACTTCTCTAAAATCAAAATATCAAATTATTATGCAGGTTGATTTTCAAACCCATTGAATATAATGATCCTACTCCCTCTCCAAACTTTGATTTCCCTGTTTTTGAAGCTGAGGAAGAGAATCATGATGAAGGAGTATCTGATGAAATCTCCTATTTTCTTGAGCATTATGAGAAAGCCATTCATCCATTTGAAGAGCAGATTGAATTGGTCAACTTGGGTTCCGAGGATGATGTGAAGGAAGTCAAGGTTGGGTCTCAACTGTGTCTAGAAGCTAAGAAGGGGTTGGTTGATCTTCTTCGAGATTATTCTGATGTGTTTGCTTGGTCCTATCAAGACATGCCTAGGTTGTATTCTGAGCTTGTGGAACATAGATTCCTTTGAAGCCAGAATGCTCATCGGTCAAGCAAAAATTGAGAAGAACTCATCATGATATGGCAGTGAAGATCAAAGAGGAAGTGCAGAAGCAGATTGATGCTGGTTTTCTTGTTACCTCCGAGTATCCGCAATGGATGGAGAATATTGTGCCTGTTCCTAAGAAAGATGGAAAATTCTGCATGTGTGTTGATTATAGAGATTTGGACAAAGATAGTCCGAAAGATGATTTTACTTTGCCACACATTGACATGTTGGTAGGCAATACAACTAAATTCAAAGTCGTTCCATTTATGGATGGATTTCCGATTATAATCAGATCAAGATGGCACCTAAAGATATGGAGAAGACCAGATTCATTACACCCTGGGGAGCATTCTGTTATAGAGTGATGGCTTTCGGTTTAAATAATGCTGGTGCAACATACCAGAGAGCTATGGCCATTCTTTTTCATGATATGATGCATAAAGAGATTGAAGTCTATGTTGATGATATGATTGCTAAATCAAGTGATGAAGAAGAGCATGCTGAGAATTTGTTGAAGTTATTCGAGCGTTTGAGGAAGTATAAACTCCGTTTGAATCCCAATAAGTGTACTTTTGATGTTCGCTCTAGTAAGCTGTTGGGCTTTATTGTCAGTGAGAAGGGTATTGAAGTTGATCCTGCCAAGGTCAAAGTAATACAAGAGATGCCTACGCCCAAAACTGAAAAGCAAGTCAGAGTATTTCTCGCCCACTTGAAGAGTATCTACTTAAGCCTATGATTTTGTCTCCTCCGGTTGAAGGAAGATCGTTGATCATGTATTTTATTGTGCTTGATGGTAGTATGGGTTGTGTTCTGGGTCAGCAAGATGAACCTGGAAAGAAAGAATATGCAATTTACTACCTCAGTAAGAAATTCATCGACTGTGAGACTCGGTATTCTATGCTTGAGAAGGCATGGTGCGCATTGGCTTGGGCTGCTAAGCGTCTGTGTCAGTATATGTTAAATCATACTACATGGTTGATATCCAAAATGGATCCAAACAAGTATATTTTTGAGAAGCCTGCTTTAACTGGGACGATCGCCCGTTGGCAGATGTTGTTATCTGAGTATGATATTGAATACTGATCTCAGAAAGCAATTAAAGGTAGTGTCTTGGATGACCATTTATAGTTGAAGAAATGTTTTCAGTAAGTGCAGTATGATTTTCCTGATGAAGAAATTTTGTACTTGAAGATGAAAGATTGTGATAAACCATTGCTTGAAGAAGGGCCATAACCTGGTTCACGTTAGGGAATGGTATTTGATGGAGCTGTTAATTCATATGGTAATGGCATTGGGGCAATGATTATTACTCGTCACGATACTTATTTTCCGTTTACAGCTAGATTAACCTTCATGTGTACAAATAATATGGTTGAGTATGAAGCTTGCATTATGGGGCTTGAAGAGGCCATTGATCTCAGAATCAAATATCATGACATCTATCGAGATTCAGCTTTGGTTGTGAATCAGATCAAAGGTGAATGGGAGACGAATCAACCCAGTTTGATACCATATATAGATTACGCGAGGAGAATTTCAACTTTCTTTACAAAAGTTGAGTTCCGTCATATCCCTCGAGATGAAAATTGGGTGGCAGATGCTCTTGGAACGTTGGCTTCAATGATTGTGGTGGATTTTTGGAATGAGGTTCCTAATTTAACTATGATGCATCGTGATAGGGCAACTCACGTATTTTCTATTGAAGAAGTCAAAGATGAAAAACCGTGGTATTTTGATATCAAATGTTTCCTTCAAAATCAAATATACCCTTCTGGGGCATCTTTGAAAGACAAGAAGACTTTGAGAAGATTAGTCAGCAATTTCTACCTGAATGGGTATGTGCTTTATAAGAGAAAATTCGACATGGTTTTGCTTAGATGCATGGATAGACACGAAGCTTGAAGTCCATGAAGGTTCCTTTGGAACTCATTCCAATGGACATGCTATGTCGAAGAAGATGTTGAGAGCATGTTACTATTGGCTGACAATGGAATCTGATTGTTGCAAGTTTGTGAAGAAATGCCACAAGCGTCAAGTTTATGCAGATAAGATTCATGTTCATCCAACACTGTTGAACGTCATTTCCTCCCCATGGCCCTTCTCCATGTGGGGAATTGATATGATTGGCATGATTGAGCCTAAAGCTTCAAATGGACATCATTTCATTCTGGTGGCTATTGACTACTTCATAAAGTGGGTTGAAGCGGCATCATATGTGAATGTGACCAAGGAAGTTGTTGTAAGGTTTATCAAGAATCATATTATATGTCGTTATGGTGTACCAAGTAAGATCATTACTGATTATGGATCACACTTGAATATTAATATAGTAGAAGCTCTTTGCAAAGAATTAAAGATTTCACATCATAATTCTTCTCCCTGCAGACCTAAGATGAATGGGGTTATTGAAGCTGCAAACAAGAACATTAAGAAGATCATTTAGAAGATGGTTGTAACCTACAAAGATTTGCATGAGATGCTCTCATTTACTTTGCATGGATACCGTACATCAATCCGCACTTCAAAAGGGGAACCCCCTTTCTCTCTCATTTATGGCATGGAAGTTGTGCTCCCCGTGGAGGTTGAGATCCCATCATTGCGTGTCTTGATGGAAACCAATTTGACAAAAGCTAAATGGTATCAAACCAGATATGATCAGTTGACTTTAATTAAAGAGAATAGATTGACTGCCATGTGTCATGGTCAGTTGTATCAGCAAAGAATGAAGAAAGCTTTTGATAAGAAGGTCAAGCCTCGTGTGTTCAGAGAAGGTGGCCTTCATGCTCAAGAAGATTCTAAATTTCAAACCTGATGCTAGGGGCAAATGGACTCCTAATTATGAAGGCCCATATGTTGTGAAGAGAGCCTTTTCAGGCGGCGCTTTGATTCTCACAACTACGGATGGTGAAGAGTTCACGTGTCCCGTGAATGCCAATGCAGTCAAGAAATACTTCGCCTAAAAAAGAAAAGAACAACTTGCTAAGTTGAAAACCCGAAAGGGCGGCTTAGGAAAAAATGAGCGTCTTGGTGGATTGAAAACCCAAAGGGCGATCCAGACAAAAATTAGAGACATAAAATAGAAAATGTATCCTGGTAGATTGAGTACCCCACCTTGGGGAAATCTAGGCAAAAATTAGGGATTATGGTAAGTAACTGCATTCGGCTGTTCATAATCTTTGAAGCAGTGTTAAGCAGCCATTTGGTTCTGGTTCATTGTTCTAACCAAAGGAAAGAACACAACGGATTTCAAAGTTGGTAGGGAGAGTAGTGATCATTGTATTCAATGTAGCCCTTTTCCATGTAAATTACCATTCTTGAACTTTGTAAAAGATCCATGGAGTCCCGCCATTTGCGAACTACCATTCTATTAAATAAAGTCGAGCTTTTATCCAATTATTTCTATTCTTATTTACATCTGCTAAACAAAATTGAATTTTTATGATGATAATTTTGAAATAAATTAATGAATAGTTATTTTTCTTAAAATAATAAAAGCATTCATTTTAAGAATAACCGATTTTAGTAAGGAATGTCAACAGCAATTTGAGAACATGTAAGTCTTGAAGTATGAAGCATTGTTGGTCTTCCCCAAGCAGTTGGGTCTGGTAACTATTTTCCTCCTTAACAGTTCTTCATTTATCCTCGGCTTGGTCGATGAGTTTCTCCCTGGTTGGTTTCTCATCCCCAGTAGAGTTGGTGGGTCTCATCTCCATTTGAGTTGATCATTGGTCCCCTTTGAAAATTCATTCCCCAACTGAGGTGCTCATGTTTTGTATTCCCGCAGTTTGTGATTTGAGTGATTGGACCCTGGATATCCGGAACCTTTATTTGGTTTCCAGACCCTCATTTTGCATTTGTTTGTGTTGCATAACCACGACAGTTTCTCCCATGTGTGAGTCGGATCTAGTTATCTTTGCCTCAGAATTGGTTTATTTCGCAATTTCCAAGAAGAATTTGATGATTACTGAGGATTTTGATGGTTCTTGGTTTACTCCAACGGATCTCATCATCCCTAGCAATTGGCTCACTTCCCCTACTCAGAGTTTTATCTCTGGTATTCCCCGACGGAGTTTATCTTCTGATGAAAGTTCCCTCTCTCCCGGCAGTATTTGGTTCTGCGTAGTATTTAACTTTGCCTCTTGAAAGTTTGTCTCCCATTTGACATGGTGTTGACTTAAAATTCCCCGCAATATTGACAATCTGAATCCTCATCAGATCCCCCTATATCCCCGGCATGTTTGGTTGATCATCCATCAGCAGTGCTCTCTCCCCATAGAGTTTTCCGTAATTAATTGGAAGTATGTTCTCCATGTCTTTCCACAGCCATAGTTGATTTATTCAAATCTAGATGATTTATTTTCATCCCTAACATTTTCTCTAGTTAGTGCTTCCATCTTGTTGACATTAGCCGAATGTTGTAGTGATGATTCAAATCTTTGTTATTTGTATCCTTTGTGCTATTTTGTCAGCATAATCATAATCATATACATGCATAAAACACATCATCATATATTTCATTATGCATTTTATCGCATTGATTTCTTCTTCTGATCCCCTGCTTTAGTGATATTATTTTCCCATGTAGATTTGGTGTGTCTGTCCTCCTTCAATTGTAGAATGCCATCCCCTTAAGTAGAAAGAGTTTAACCTTTCTCATTCCCCACTAAGTTATTTCCTCGTGGATGAATATTATTTCAGTTTCCTCCCTAGTTAATCATCTGGATAGAACCACTACGCTTGAGTTATACTCTTATTGGGTTGAGTCTTTGGTTGACCGTTTCTTTCTAGTTTTTACCTAGATAGATCTTTTGGTCCCCGAGAGTCTATTACCTAGTAACTGGTAATATTCTTCTTAATGTTGAGTACATTCCTTTTCCTCAATACCCGATAAAATGTAAGCTACTTCCTTTATTTTCCCCAGCGAATTCGTTTTCATGTTTCCCTGGTAAGTTTATCCTTGATATGTTCGTCCTAACCGATGACAGATATTCTTCCATTTTTGTTCTCTACCCAATAAAAAGGTAGTTGTAATGCCTACTTTTATTCCCCAGAAAGTCTATCCTCGATATGTTCATTTTAACCAGTGAAGGATCTTCTCTTCTTTGCGGTCTTTTGCCAAGTAGACGGTAGATATAAATCCTATTTTCCCCCTCAGAGTTTATCCTTGATATGTTCATCCTAACCGATGACGGATATTCTTCCTTTGTGGTATTCTATCCAGTAACCCATAGTTGTGATTCCTGCTTTTCCTGTTGAGTCTATCCTTGATATGTTTACCCTAACCGGTAACGGGTATTCTTCCTCATTCTCTATCCTTGATATGTTCATCCTAATTGATGACAGACATTCTTCCTTTGAGTTTATCCTTGATGTGATCACTTTAACTAGTGACAGATACTCTTTCTTTGGTCTTCTACCCAGTAACCGATAGTTGTAAATCCTATTTGATCTTTTCTCCCCAGTAGGTTATTCTTACCCGGTAACCGGGAATGGATACACCTCTTTTTCCTCAGTGAGTCATCCTTTATATGTTTGCCCTAACCGATAACGGATGTCCCACTGTCATAGTGTAGTATCTTCTTACCCAGTAACCGGTAGTAGATAGTACATCTCTTTTACTCCTGTCTTAAAGTTTATTCTTCCCCAGTTGAGTTTGAGTGTGTATTTCCTCAGTGAAATCGTCATCCCCTATTTGGTTTGAGTATTTCAACTTTGTCTTGATCTACCCATTTTCCATGCAAATTTTCCCTAGTTCTCCAGCCGAGTCTTTCCATTGTTTTATTTTCATGGAAATACCCCTCGTGTCTCCAAGCAACTTTTAAGTCGTAGCATGTCTCACGCATAGCTTCTTATCCCCTAAAGTCTATATATTCCAAGTAAGTTTTCCTTATGGAATGCATTATGCTCCTATGGAATTTTAGTATCTCCAAAATCTTTTCCTTTGTGACAATATATTCCCCATAAAGATTACTTTTAACATTCATATCATATGTATCATGAGGTCTCTCAGGGACCAAACTTTGTTTTTAGATGTTGTTATTTAATTCCATTCTACTGAGTTGATACAAAGATTTTAACCTTCACATCCTCAGTTAGAATGTCTAAATATGGGCAGCTATAAGACCCCAATTTTGACCCTAGGATCCCTCATGCTATCTCATCATTTGCATTGGTTTTGAGATCACACCTTGACATCCTCCTTACCCCTCATTCATTGGGTTTGCATTGGGAGAGATCACCAAACACATTTGATTGTATCATACTTTTTTTTCATTGTTTACTAACCAAAGTACCAAAAAATATGTCTATGTATAGATTTGTTTCTCTTGTAGTTAGTGTGTGCTTCCACCTATGCCTCACCAAGCTCATATCTAGGGTTTGAGACTCTCAGTGCAAGGAGATCAATCAAGAGATGATTCACATTGGTTCTAGACATCATATATGGATCCCCATGTGTAAGACCCCAATTTTGACCCTAAGATCCCTCATGGTATCTCATCATATGCATTGGTTTTGGGATCACACCTTGGCATCCTCCTTACCCCTCATTCATTGGGTTTGCATTGGGAGAGATCACCAAGCACATTTTATTGTATCATACTTTTTTTTCATTATTTACTAACCATAATATAGAAAATATGTCAATGTATAGTTTGTTGCTTTTGTAGGTAGTGTGTGTCTTCACCAATGATTACTCAAGCTCATATCTAGGGTTTTAGACCCTCAATACAAGGAGACTAATCAATAGATGGTTCACATTAACTCTAGACATCATATATGGATCCCCATGGTCTTCACATATCATTTTGATTAAGAATTCATCAAGAGTTTGGAACTTGTTTGACTTGGAAGCCCTAATTCATCTGGGTATCTTGTGTGACTTCCTCAACAAGTTTCCTCAAAATTTGATCCAATACTTCAAGGTATACTTCATATTACATCATCTTAAACATATATGGTCCTCCATGAGTCCCAGAGATCAATAGAATGTCAAGTTAGCAAGGTGGTCCATGGTGGTTGGCTAGAGAAAGCCAACTAGTCAAAACAAGGGTTCCCTATACCCTATCTCCTACAATGTTTGTCATATGAAAACTATTCCAAGAGAAACTTTACTCTATATGAAATTCCAAACAACTTTCATGTTTAAGTCAAGAGCTAGTTTTGCTTGGAAAGTCATTTTTTATGGTGAAAGATTATAGGTCATTTTGTCTGAACCCTAGTTAGGAGGTCAACTTACAAGGACCATAACTTGCTCAATTTTTATGAGATGAAATCCATTCAAGTTCCATGATCATATTAAAGATGTCCTCTTCAACTTTTATGTTTGGAGGGAGTTCAAATTCAACTTTCAAATGCATGTTCCAAGAGGAAACATTATAGGTCATTTTGGGCCATTACCATTGAACAAGTGAGTTTCCTAACCTTATAAAATGCATAAATCCTTCATGACAAATAGAAATGGGGTAAAATTTGTGACCAAATTGAATAGGTTTGAAATAGATACAAATTTGATGAAGGAACTTTTTCCATTTGAAGTCCATAACAAAAGTTATTCAAGGTGGAAGAAGTGAACATTTGACCTGGTACTTAGAAAATTTTCAAATATGTTTGATTTTCCAAACTTCCACCTCAAAATTCATCATGATCCAAGATTCAAATGGAAACGTTTTCAGCATGAAAGTTGTTCCCCTTGGTCTCACCTTTCCAAAAAGTCGAAGAATCATCTTATATGGATCAATACTAAAGGACTTACACATGGGTGGAATGTGTGGTACCACTTGGAAGAATTTAATGATCCAACTCAATTCAACATTGCATGGCTTAATGCAACACTTCCAGATTGACCTATGCATGATATTGGACCTTTGCAAATGATTATTTAGGCTTTGCACATGCCCATGCTAGCTCAAGAAGGAACTTGCTATTTTTGAACATTTAAATGGAAGTGTGTGAAAATCAATTGCCAATCCTATAAATAGAAGTGCATTGTGATCAGAACTCCATCAATACCTTCCCCGAGTTTTTCCAGACCAATCCAAACCCTGCATTTCATAGAATTTTTGAAGATTTCTTTTGAATCGAGCTTGAACTTAATCTTCTGTTTGGAAGTTCAAACTCCTAAAATTCATTCCTCTTTTCATCTCAACTAGTTTCTGCAAGCAAGAGGAAGAGAAAGCAAGTAAATCCAGATCAAGATCAAGTGAATTTGAAGCAACTCGAAGGTGATTTTTCAGAAACTTCATCCCTTCGATTCTCTCTCAATTCTTCACTATTCTTTGTGATTTTTGGTTGGCTGAAGTCCTACCAATTTAGGCAACAAGATTGAGTTGCTTTGAGGTCAAATCGAAGCAACTCCGTTCATGATCCTCAAAATTCAAATTCATGTATCTTTTTATATACTTTTAATTGGAGGAAATTAAGGCCAGATTCGTGCTCCTGAGCATTTTTTATTCAAATTAGTGTATTCACTTTTCATTTTTCATGAAGTTTTGGTTGGACCAGTCCGGTGGCCCTCACCGGAGAAGATGACCGGAGCTAGAGCTCCGGTGATATGTTGGCTTGACCTGAGCCATTTGATCCTTATCCTCTGTTTTAATCTCATCCCTTCAATCTAATTACCACATGTACATACGCGTTGACTTTGGAACACCATGGACATGATGCACGTGGCCATTAGATTTGCCACCTCAAATAATGAGGGAGATCTAATGGCCCTTTTTTTTTTGCATTTTTTGATTTTTCATTTAATCCATTTATATTTATTAATTCATATTAATTTCATTTTTAATCCAAAAAATATGGGACTTTCACCAAAAAAATTTAAATATTTTCCTCTTTCATTTTCTGAACTAGAATTATTTTTTGGATTAATTTTGATACTATTCATGAATTAATTGTTTTTGTGCATATTTTTAATTGTTTAAAAATACTTCTGACTTTTCAAAAATCATGAAATTTCTTGTCTAAGGTCATTTGACCTTCGTTGACCTAGGATAAATCTCTTGGCCATTTATTTAATGTTTCGAAGAGGTTTTAGGTTTTGGCCAATTTAAATTTAAATTTAATTCATTTTTAATTTGATTTTTAATTGATTAATTGGGTAAAAATCATGTTGAGCTATTGCCTTGGTCTTGTGGTGTTTGACTATTTGTTTGAGCCATGGTCAAGGTTGATTTAACTTTTACTGGATTAATATCATTAGATTTAGGAGATTGATGAAATGTACATTTCATCTCCCAAAATGAATGGGTGATTTTAATTTGATAAAATTTCTTCCATAACCAATTTGTGTTTCTCTTATCTCCCCTCCTCTTTCTTTCCATTCCCCTCATTGACCAATGAAGTCTCAATATCCTAAGGCTAATTGGTTCATCAATGACTTTGTGTCAGATGAACCAATACAAGTAAGGATGAGATAGGTCCCTGCTTTGATCTTTTTCTTTTAGTGTGTGGTATGTTTTAGGAGTTTGGTTCATTATACCAAATCTCTAACATGCATTAGCACCTAAATTTTTATTGTCCGACCTCAGATAGTTGTGAGTTCTATATAAGTCCAATTACGACTGTTTAACATATAACTAAATTTGACCCTAAAGGAATAGCATTCTAGTAAGTGAGATTGTAAGGGCCTGTTTGGTTCACTTTTTAAAAACTGTTTTTTTCTTTTCAAAAATTTAGAAACTAAAAAAATTGTTTGGTTTATTTTTTTAAAAATTATTTTGTAAAACTGTTTCAATTTTGATTGTTTTTAAAATTAAAAAACCAAAACTACTAAATTGTGTTTTGGTTTTCACTTTTCAATATTTTTCTGCATATTTTAAAAATACAAAAACAGGGAAAAAAACAACAAATTTTAATTAATGGCAATATCGTAAATTATTAACTTAGTTTTTTTTACAACAAAACACAATTATATTGATTTGTTTCATATATAGTTAACTTACAATATTACAATAGATCTGAATAAATTATTTTAATTTTTCTTCTATATATTACATGCATTATTAAATTATATAATAATATAATATAGTATTAATATTAAGTTGACAATAGTAACACTTAAAAATTTGAATTAATTTTTAAATTTGTTTCAATTACACAATTATAAATTTTTATTTTTATTTAATAATTATTAATCTGTTCATATAAATAAAAATACTATTTTAACTGACATATATTTTATTAAAATTTAAAAGTATATAAACTCTATTTTAAAAAATAGGTCTCACGTATTGTTAATTAATTTTTTTTCAAAAATAATATTTAGGTTAATCATAATTTTGATATACTTTTTAATATTTAGTGGTTATTTCTAAATACTTATGTTAGTTTGATTTCATATGTATGCTTCAGATATTAATATACGCTATAAAATTTTGATAACTTTTTGACTCTAAAAAGGAATTAAATCATATATTTAATCATAAGAAGTTTCTATCTCGATTTTATTTTATAATAAAATTTACACTTGTATATTTAAATATGAGTCATTAAAAATTTAATTATTATTTATTAAAATTCTTTTTCATTTTATATTAGTTTAAAAAGTAATTTTTAAAAATTGAGTTATCATTTTTTATTTTCTCATTTTTAAAACTGTTTTTAAAAATAATTTACCAAACAAATATTTCTACTTTCTCATTTTTAAAACAGTTTTGAAAAGTCATGTTACCAAATAAATTTTTTAATAATTCTCTTCTTAAAAATACTTTTTCAAAACAATTTTATAAAACATATTTTAAAAAGTGAAAAGCAAAACTGATTCAAACGGACCCTAAGTCTCCCATCTTTCATGGTATTGTGTGGAAACTTGGCCTTTTTTCCTTCCTTTCGAAGATGTCTTGGTTCAAGGAACCATGCTTGTGAATAGATGGTTGAGTGTTCTCCAAAGAATGACTTAATCAATTGAAAAGCAAAACTCCACTAACATCCTATTAACTTTTACTAACACTAACTATTATTAACTTTGCTTTACTTTCAAGACATTTACTTTATGCAATTTAATTCTAAGTCATTTACCATTCATTGCCATTTTAATTTCATTAACTTGTTTATTTTTATGTCATTTTCACTTTGCTCATTTGAGCCATATATTATGATTGTATATATTTGTTTGTGTATTTTGTTTGTGCTTATGGTCTTAGGACCTTAAAATACTTAATAAACAACAAAAACCCTAAAAAATGTTTGTATGGACTGTTGGGTTTGATCTGAACTGTTGGACTTAGGATTACGCAACATTCCATATGCAAAAGCACTTGGCCAATGCCAACAATTCCTAGACCAAATTATTGTGATTTGAGCATTCATCTGATGCAAGTATTGGATCCACTTCAATTCATCTTCTACCTGGTCTTGATACAACTGTTATTTTTATCTTATTTCTAATGTTTTATTCTGAGAAAAATCAAGGAGTATTTCATCTGGTACATGAGAAGACAAAAGAAGACTGCTAGCTATGGACTTGCTTGCTTGGATGTGGTCATCTTTATTTGATGCCTTGATCTTCATGATGCTTGATATTGCTAATTACTTTGCTGATAATTGCTTGATTCAAAGTCCAAATGAAAGTGGATTTTTCTATATGACATTCTTGTCTATTGGACTGCATCCCATAGGTCAGATCTTTTCAACTCTTAACTTTTAATTTTATGCTTAGGATTAGTCTCTTCATCTTCTCCCGCTTCTTAAATTTCAAAATCTCTCCCCCTTTTTCAAAAACCTTCTTTGCTTGTGATTTCAAAACTTAGACCTTATTTCAAATTAGAAACTTTGGCCTTATGCCGTTGTATTTTTAAACTCTTTTCTTAATCAAATTTGTAAATGAACTTAACAATATTGACTTAAAATTTCAAAAGACAAAAAGAACTAACACCCATTCCAACTTTTGGGCCCTTTGTGCCTCTTTTAACTTAAATTTTGATTAAAAGAAACATATTCATTTTAAAATTGATACCACGAACTACGAGGTTTGGATCCCTCATTTTTATGTTCGTACGTAGGCACAAGTCTGAAGGTCTTGTCAAACACAAAAATATAATCAATAAATTATTTTCTCATCCCCACACTCTATTTTTCTCAAACATCTTTTTTATACCAAAAAACACATACACGCATAAAAAAGGGCTCCCTAGGAGTACCTAGGACACTTTGGGTGCTAATACTTTCCCTCTATGTAACCAACCCCCTTACCTGTAATCTCTGGTATTTTATTAGTTTTGATTTGAAAACTTCTTATCTTTGGGTTTTGTTCGTACTTTTCCCTTTTCCTTTGGAAATAATAAGAGCGTGGTGGCAACTCTGGTCTTATTGACATTAAGTTTATCCATAGCTTAATGGTCATGAATTTACCACTACAAAGTCTAGAACAAAAGTTATTCAAGGTGGAAGAAGTGAACATTTGACTTGGTACTTACTAAATTTTCAAATATTTTTGGTTTTCCAAACTTCCACCTCAAAATTCATCATGATCCAAGCTTCAAATGGAAAAGTGTTCAACATGAAAGTTGTTCCCCTTGATCT
Organism: Lathyrus oleraceus; assembly: GCF_024323335.1. Classification (NCBI taxonomy): domain Eukaryota; kingdom Viridiplantae; phylum Streptophyta; class Magnoliopsida; order Fabales; family Fabaceae; genus Lathyrus; species Lathyrus oleraceus. Next base: position 326,724,468 of record NC_066585.1, on the reverse strand, counting down.
CAGATTTCCAAAAAGTCCACGATCATCTCATTTGGATCAAAATTGAAGTACTTGCGCATGGATGGAATGCATGGTCCCATTTCGAAGATTCTCACAACCATTTTCCATTCCACATTGCATGGCTTCATGAATTACGTTCAGCATCACATGTGCACATTCTTTGGACCTATTCCAATCATTCTTTGGGCTTTGTGCACGCCCATGCAAGCTTGCATGAGGTAATTGCTATTTTTTTTATTTCAAATGGAAGTGTGTGGAAAGCATGTAATAACCCTATAAATACAAGTGCTATGAGCTTAGAAATACATCAACACCTTGCCCAAGCTTTGCCAAGACAACTCAGACCTCTCACTCCATAAAATTTCTTGAGGATTTCATTGAAATCGAGTTTGAATTTCACCTTCTATTTTGAAATCCAAACTCCATGAAATTCTGGTATCAGATATAAGATGTCGAAGATAATTTCACGTCACTAATATTTGTTAACACACAATGGATAAAAATACAGAATGGTAAAGCAAATAACACAAGCAATTGTTAACCCAGTTCGGTGCAACTCACCTACGTCAGGGGGCTACCAAGCCAGGAAGGAAATTCACTAAAATAGAATTAGTTCAAAGACTCTCCGTACACTTCAACAAGTTACAGTCTTTCTCACCTAATCTCTACCCGTGCAATTTCTACCTAAGCACTCTTAGATATGAGAACCCATTCACTTCCCTACAATCACACACCAGTGATTTTAAACAACAATCCCTTGTGAAAAGAAAATACTTTTCAATTACACACTCTTGATTTTACTTCACAGTTTCAATCAAGAAGGCACACTCTTGATCTTGCTTCACAGCTTTGATCAAGAAGACAAACACTCTTGCTTAACAGCTTTAGAGTGACAAATTACAACCACAAATCAGTCCAATTCAATCATCAATGGATGACTTGAATGACCTACAAGTCTTACGACTAAATAGACACAAACACTAGCGCTCTCTCTATATTTTGCTGAGTCTTGGTTGTATGTCCAAACAGGTTTTCTAAGTCCCTTTTTATAGAAGCATCCAGCTGGGCTTGGACATCTTGAAAACCCTAAATCTATTTTCCAATCAAATCTTTTTATAACAGCTGTTTAGATCTCCTTGGAAAATAAGTAAATCTGGTTGTAATCCGTGATTGAATGCGCCAACTAATCATATCTTCAATCATCCAAAGATTGCCATTAATTGTGCAATCACAAAACACCAGACATTCGTACTGAATGTTCTATGCACAGGATGTCATGACATCGGGTCTGACATCTTGGAAAAATCCTGCATAATCCAATAATTCCTTTTATAACTTCCAGCAGGTATAACCATATCAGATGTCATGACCTTGTGTATGTCATCTGAAACAATCCTGCATGAACATGTCTTTCATTAAAGCTCCAACAGGTACATCCAATATCAGAAGCCATGGCATTGTATGTGGCATTCTGAAACAATCATGCATGAACATGTTCTTGAACTCCAGCAGGTACATAGGATATCTCATGTTAAGACATCACACATAACATCTTGTGAACACTCTTTGTTTTACCAAAATTGCTGCCAATTCTTAGAATTAACAAACTCCCCCTTTGGCAAATTCTGGCTAAAACAATTACTAGCTGTGGCTACTAGTAATACACACATGCACAAGGGTACTTCTCCTCCCCCTAAATCTGTGCAACAAACAGAATTACTAGTTTATGGATGGAACTAGTAAGACACACAAATGCACAAGGGTACTTCTTCTCCCCCTAAATCTGTGCATACAACCAACAGTCTCCATGGACAGAACAGCTACTTGTAACTCCAGCACCTGTACCAGCCAGAATGTCATACTGACATCTGCTTCAACAACAACACCTGTGCACCATATCAGACATCCTCTTTGACATCTGTAAACAGAACAACATTCTGTTTAAGCACCTATGCACTTCCCTCAATAATAGTTGTCCTTTTGTCCAGCCACATACAACTTCCACAACTGCTTCCATATATCCACTTCTCCCCCTTTTTAGTCAAAATTGACCAAAGGTGACCAATCAGACAAAATAAATGTCTATTAGCCTAGCAGAGAGTGTTAGGGCAGATGTTATAACATTAAGCATGTTAAAACATAATATTCAGGAAGTACAAACCATCATTAAACACAACTGTGATAGCTGGAATAATGAAGAAATCCAAGTAACTCTTTAAGAGCCCTAAATATTACAAAACAAGCATCAATGAGGACTGCCACAAAATACATATTTTAAAAAAAAAACAATAAAGACAACAGCCTTCCATACAGCAGACCATCTTCCATCAACCTTTCCAGCACACCTCACGAACTTCACCTTACCATTCTTCAACACAGGTAGGAACCATCAATCATAGGAAGAAGTATCACCTTCATCTTCACCTGTATCTTCACCTTCACCTTCGAAGTCATCAGAGCTTTCAGAGTTGCCACCTGTATCTTGCCTTGGCCACCTTCATACCATTCTCCAAATCCTTGCAGGTTTCTTTTAGTTGATCAATCAAGCTCCCTTGAGATGTAGGCTCCCTTCTGGCAGATGTCATGACATCCTTGACATGACTTCCCTCAAACAGCTTATAATGAATGGATAGAGGGGATTTTCTCCTCCTTGGAATGTCACTTGTACTCAGGATGCCTGGTTGTTGGCTCAGGATAATGCCACAAATAAGGGAAGGGAAGGCAATGGGTAACTTCACAGCATTTGTAGACGCATGTCTAATGGTTTGATCAAATATGAACTTGCCAAAATCATAGTTAACCCTTGTTCCAATTGCATGAATGATTCTTCTAAGATTAATGGAGATGGTAGAGACATGATTAGTAGGAACCCAATTAGCTGAGCCAATCTTGTGCAAGATGGCATACTTAACACTGAGCTTTCCAGCTGATAAGTGATTCCTACTAGGCCATTCCTTAACTTGGCCAGCTGTGATAACCCTACAGACCTTATTGTCTGTAGTCTCTAGGTCTACTCCTCCATCCGTTCCTCTTCCTAGGAACTTGTTGATTATACTTGGTGAGAATTTTACACATTTTCCCCTTACAAACACCTTGCAGAACTCCCTGCTGCTCTTTTCATGAATATCCTCAGGGATATTAACAATAAACTCTTTTACCAACCCCTCATAACATTGCGGTAGAGCTACCACGGTCTCCATTAGTCCAAAATTTTTGATCAACTCAATTACCTCCTTTACCTCTATAGCTTCTTTTCGAAGCTCTCTTTCAATAGCTACTCTCCTATGAATGACATATTTCCATTTTGCTGCACCATCTTCCAAATGAAAGGAGATATTGTCTAGGTGCACAGCAGCAGCTTTGCCAGGAGACTTCTGAACAACCTGCCTTTTTGCAGGGGAGATGTTTGGGACATCGTCTTTAATATCTTCCTCAGAGTCAGAGATATCTCTTTCTTTCCTTTTCCTAACCTCAACTTTGCTCCAAGACTTTGAGGGTCCTATACCAGCAGTCTTTTTCACTCTTCCTGTTCTCATTTTAGCCACACTTTTCCCTTTCCTAGTTCTCAGTTTCTCAGCTACACTAGGTTTTACAAGATTAACCAAAGGATCATCTTCTTCTTCAGAGCTTTCTTCCTCTAGGTCAATAACCTTCTCCTGAGACATATTCGCTGGTTTCTTGCTGGGTTGGGTTTTATCTAGAGAGCATAGCCCTTCAGCAGCAACTTCCTTTTCTGACCTAGATGAGTCATCATCTTTATCAGCATGAGGTTCCTCCTCAGAAGACGGGTCCCTTCTGGACAGAGGAGTAGAAACCCCTTTGACTTCATGCCCTTCACTTAGAATCCAAGTGACTAGGTTCCTTATGGCATGATCAGCATAATGCATGTCTTTTGGAAGAGAGGAGTTACCAGAGGTATTACCTTGCTTATCTCCAGCCTTGGAGGAGGGACCTGGGGAGTCGCCTGGTATCATGCACAGAGGAGTAACGTCCATCACGTCTTCATCTTCAAACTCCATGGAGGGAGTCTTTGCATGGTGAGAGGATTTTGAACCAGATGATGATGGATGTTGATACATGTTGTAGAACTTTTGGGAAAAGTTTCTTTGCCCTAGCTGAGCTTCTCTGAGAAGTTGAATGGAGAAGGAGATTGCTATGTTTAGGTAGTGTGTGCTAAGGGAATAGATACTATTTTCAATGCCAGGGAATGATTTATCATTAATGTGGCTCTTTCTTTTAAAAGGGCAGACACTATTTTTATTTTCTTTATTTTTCCACTTTAACTGCCATAATTTCACAACAGTCCAAATCCCTAATTTCCCTCCCTCATATTCAATTTTAATTTTACCCAAATTCCTTGCAACCTTGTCTGCTAGTTCCAGTCCATGCTTTAGACCTCTGAATTTGTCTTCCACGAATTTTCTAATGAAGTGATAGTGGCAAAAATAATACTTTGTGCATATGTGCTGAGTCTGATATTTGGACCTAGTTTCAGCATTCAGGTTGTCATACCACAATGTCATGACATCTTGTGTGACATTGTATGCAATCATCAATAGTTCCATCCAACCCAGTTGAGCCCAACTGTTTCCATCTTCTATACCTTTCATATGTGTAGAAGCAGGTGTCATTCCAATCTTCTCCACATTGTTCTTGGCCTTTTTGTTTCTAGATAAACATAACGTTCCCTGTGGCCTAGTCCCAGCAGTTCCATTGATCATATGTCCACCTATTTGATCTAACCTCTCAGTTTTTTGAACCATCATAACCTTTTCTCCTCTGAGCTTTTGGTGTGACATCTTTGTCTGACATTTCCCATGAACTTGTTTTTCATCACTCTTGAGAGCATCTATACTCATCCAATACTTTAAGGGATAATCCATTTGAGAGCTCCACCTGTAGCAGTTGTCTTTGGTCCTGATTCCTTTCATAATCACTTCACTATTTTTGTCAAAGATTAGACATTCAGTTTTGGTGAAGTTAACATTCAGGCCTTAATCACATAGTTGGCTGATGCTTATTAGATTTGCAGTTAAGCCCTTAACTAGTAGAACCTTGTCAAGTTTAGGTACTCCAAGACAATCAAGCTTACATGTTCCCTTGATTTCACCTTTTGCTCCATCTCCAAAGGTTACATGGCTTATGGTATGATGATGCAGATCAGTTAACAGGTCTTGGTTTCCAGTCATGTGTCTGGAACATCCACTATCAAAGTACCATTCTTCTTTAGCTGAGATTCTGAGGGGAATGTGAGCTATCAGACTAGTAACATTAGTCTTAGGAATCCATTGTTTCTTAAATATAGGCATGTGCTGTTTGGGTCTGGATTGATAGTGATTCTGATGATGAGTATGCCTAGGATAACCATACAGTTTATAGCAGAATGGCTTTAGATGACCAAACTTCCCACAGTGATGGCATCTTCATCTCTGGTGTTTCCCTTTCTGTTGTTTTCTCCTCTGAAGTTGGGACATATGATGTGACATCACAGGTTTACTTTTATTATGGATGCATTTAGGTTTGGCTTGAGATTTGGCACCAGTGTAACTGCTCTTAGGTTTAGAATCATTATACCCAATTCCAGATTTGTCTCCTGTTACTTGTCCAGTTTGGAGAATCTTGTCTAAGGAGTCAAATCCATTGCTTAACATACTTACATACTTGGTCATCTCTTCTAGTTTAGAATTTAGAAACATGACTTCAATTTTAAACTTAGAGATGGTTTTCACATGGTCTTCCTTCTCTCTTTCCAACTGTGCTATCTTCTGACTTTCAGCTTATGGGTTTTCAACTAGCTTGGCATTCAGACCCACTGCTTCTGTTTGTAACTTGGAAATGGTTTCTAAGTATTCTACCTTCTCATTCTCAAGTTGAGTTATTTCTTTCTTCTGGTTTAAAACCTGTTTGCTCAGCCCTACACTTTTATGACACAACTCTCTGTAGGTAGAGGCCAATTCTTCAAAGGTTACTTCACCATCACTTGAGTCTTCATCAGATCCCCATCTTCCTGTCAAAGCAGTCACGAGATTTGCAGCTTCCTCTGTATCACTCTCATCTAACTAGGTGGCAGCAAGAGTTATCTTCTGCTTCTTGAGGTAGGTTCCACATTCAGTTCTACTGTGTCCATACCCATCACATTCATAACACTTTACTTCTTTTCCTTCTTTGGGCTTCTCCTCTGACCTTACTCTTCTTCCATTGTTGATGTCAGATGAGATGTTCTTGACATTTGCCTTGGATCTTACATCCATTTTCTTTAACAATATGTTAAACTGTCTCCCCAACATTGCAACTTTATTGGCCCACTCTTTATCCACATCTTGACTGTTTTCCTCTTCTGTGTTGGATATGAAGGCAATGCTCTTGGTTTTCTTTTCAGTTCCATCATTCAATCCCATCTCAAAGGTTTGGAGGGAACCAATTAGCTCATCTACCCTCATGTTGGAGATGTCTTGGGACTCTTCTATGGCAGTCACCTTCATTGCAAATCTCTTAGGGAGTGACCTGAGTATTTTCCTTACCAGTTTTTCATTTGTCATCTTCTCTCCTAGGGCTTCTGAAGCATTAGCAATTTCAAGGATACTCATGTGAAATTCATGAATGTTTTCATCTTCTTTCATCCTTAAGTTTTCAAACTTGGAGGTGAGCAGCTGAAGTCTAGACATCTTTACCCTAGAGGTGCCTTCATGAGTGGTCTTGAGAATGTCCCAAGCATCCTTGGCCACTTCACAGTTGTTTACCAGCCTGAAAATATTCTTGTCTACCCCATTGAGTATTGCATTCAAGGCTTTAGAGTTTCCAAGTGCAAAATCATCCTCCTCCTTGGACCATTGTTTTTCAGGTTTCTTAGCGGTGGCTTCTCCTTCTTTAGTAATGACAGGATGCACCCAACCTGTTAACACAGCTTTCCAAGCCTTGTTATCAAGGGATTTCAGAAACGCTACGATTCAAGGTTTCCAATAGTCATAGTTAGAACCTTCCGAAATTGGTGGCCTATGAACAAATCCTCCATCTCTCTCCATTGTACCAGAAAGTATTTCCCCCTAGATCTCACCCAGAACCAGAGCAGGATGCCTGCTCTGATACCAATTGAAATTATGGTATCAGATATAAGATGTCGAAGGTAATGTCACGACACTAATATCTATTAACACACAATGGATAAAAATACAAAATGGTAAAGCAAATAACACAAGCAATTGTTAACCCAGTTTGGTGCAACTCACCTACGTCTGGGGGCTACCAAGCCAGGAAGGAAATTCACTCAAATAGAATTAGTTCAAAGACTCTCCGTACACTTCAACAATTTATAGTCTTTCTCACCTAATCTCTACCCGTGCAATTTCTACCTAAGCACTCTTAGATATGAGAACCCACTCACTTCCCTACAATCACACACCAGTGATTTTAAACAATAATCCCTTGAGAAAAGAAAATACTTTTCAATTACACACTCTTGATTTTACTTCACAGTTTCAATCAAGAAGACACACTCTTGATCTTGCTTCACAACTTTGATCAGGAAGACACACACTTTTGCTTAACAGCTTTAGAGTGACAAATTACAACCACAAATCAGTCCAATTCAATCATCAATGGATGACTTGAATAACCAACAAGTCTTACGACTAAATAGACACAAACCCTAGCTCTCTCTCTATATTTCGCTGAGTCTTGGTTGTGTGTCCAAACAGGTTTTCTAAGTCCCTTTTTATAGAAGCATCCAGCTGGGCTTGGACATCTTGAAAACCCTAAATCTATTTTCCAATCAAATTGTTTTATAAAAGCTGTTTAGATCTCCTGTAAAAATAAGTAAATCTGGTTGTAATCCATGATTGAATGCGCCAACTAATCATATCTTCAATCATCCAAAGATTGCCATTAATTGTGCAATCACAAAACACCAGACATTCATACTGAATGTTTTGTGCACAGGATGTCATGACATCGGGTCTGACATCCTGGAAAAATCCTGCATAATCCAATAATTCCTTTTATAACTTCCAGCAGGTACAACCATATCAGATGTCATGACCTTGTGTATGTCAACTGAAACAATCCTGCATGAAAATGTCTTTCATTAAAGCTCCAGCAGGTACATCCAATATCAGAAGCCATGGCATTGTATGTGGCTTTCTCAAACAATCCTACATGAACATGTTCTTGAACTCCAGCAGGTACATAGGATATCTCATGTTAAGACATCACACATAACATCTTGTGAACACTCTTTGTTTTACCAAAATTGCTGCCAACTCTTAGAATCAACACTCCAAGAATTCATTGCCCTTTCCATCTCAATTGATCACTGCAAGCAAGAGGAAGAGGAATCAAGCAAATCAAGATCAAGATCAAGTAAATTTGAACCTACTCGAAGGTGAAACTTCATAAACTTCATCTCTTCGATTCTCTCTTAATTCTTCACTATTCTTTGTGATTTTTGGTTTGCTGAAGTCCTACCAATGTAGGCAACAAGATTGAGTTGTTTTGAGGTCAAATCAAAGGAACTCAGTTCATGATCCTCAAAATTCAAATCCTTGTATCTTTTAATATACTTGGAATTGGGAATATTGAGGCCAGATTCGTGATCCTGAGCATTTTTTCTTCAAATTATTGTCCTTGTTTTCCATTTTTCATGAAGTGTAGGTTGGACCAGTTCTGTGGTCCTCTCCGGAGAAGATGACCGGAGCTAGGGCTGTAGTGGTGTGTTGGCAAGGTTCCAACCATCTAATCTTGGTCAAACGTTTTAATCACATCCCTTGCTTTTGCATACCACGCATGTACACGCGTTGATTGAGGTGTTATATGGAAGAGCACGCTTGGCCATCAGATCTGCCACCTCAATTAATGAGGGAGATCTGATGGCGCTTGTTTTTTTGAATTTCTTTTTAGTTTCTAATTTTTCATTTAACTGCTTTATTTTGTTTAATTCATATTAATTTTATTTTTAAAGTGGTTTGAAGTGGTTTTAGGTTTTGACCAAATTAATTTGTATTTTTATGCATTTTTAATTTGATTTTTAATTGATTAATTGTGTAAAAATTATGTTGAGCCATTTTTATGGTCTTGTGATGTTTGAATATTTGTTTGAGCCTTGGTCAAGGTTGATTTGATTGTTATCGGATTAAAATCATTGGATTTAGGGGATTGATAAAATTCCTCCCATGACCAATTTGTGTTTCTCTCATTTCCCCTCCCATTTCATCTTCATCCCTATTCTTTCCCATTCCTTTCATTAACCAATGAAATCTCAATATCCTAAGGCTAATTGGTTCATCAATGACCTTGTGTCAAATGAACCAATACAAGTATGGATGAGATAGGTCCATCCTTTTTGATCTTTTCTTTTAGTGTGTGGTATGTTTTAGGAGTTTGGTTCATTATACCAAATCTCTAACATGCATTAACACCTAAAGTTTTATTGCCCGATCTCAGATAGTTATGACTTCTACATAAGCCCAATTACGATTGCTTAACATAGAGATAAATTTGACCCTAAAGGCATAACATTCTAGTAAGTGATATTGTAAGTCTCCCATCTTTCATGGGATTGTGTGCAAACTTGGCCTTTTTTCCTTCCTATGGAAGATGTCTTGATTCAAGGATCCATGTTTGTGAATAGATGGTTGAGTGTTCTCCAAAGAATGACTTAATCAATTGAAAAGCAAAACATTACTAATATCCAATTAACTTTGAATAACATTTGACTAACTCTTATTAATCTTGCTTTACTTTCAAGTCATTTACTTTATGCAATTTAATTTCTAGTCATTTATCATTCATTTCCATTTACATTTCATTAAACTTGTTTATGATTATGCCATTTTCACTTTGCTCATTTGAGCCATATATTATGATTGTATATATTTGTTTGTGTATTTTTTTTGTGCTTGTGGTCTTAGGACTGCTAGCTATGGGATTTGCTTGCTTGGATGTGGCAATCTTTATTTGATGCCTTGATCTTCAGGATGCTTGACATTGCTAATTGCTTGTCGATAATTGCTTGATTCAAAGTCCAAAGGGAAAATGGGTTTTCTATATGACATTCTTGTCTGGTGGATTGCATCCCATTGGTCAGATCTTTTCAACTCTTAATTGTTAAATTTATGCTTAGGATTAGTCTCTTCATCTCCTTCCATTTCTTAAATTTCAAATTCTCTCCCCCTTTTCAAAGATCATCTTTGCTTGTGATTTCAAACTTAGACTCTGTTTAAATGATTCAAAACTTTGGTCTTATGCTAATGAATTTTCAAACCTTTTTCTTAAATCAAACTTGCAAATCAATTTAATCATATTGACTTGAAATTTCAAAAGAAAAAGGGAATTAAGATTCATTCAAACTTTTGGGCCCTTGGTGCCTCTTTTAAGTTAAATTTTGATTAAAAGAAATCCAATCATTTTGAAATTGATACCATGAACTATGAGGTTTTGATCCCTCATTTTTATATTGGTACGTAGGCACAAGTCTGAAGGTCTTGTCAAACACAAAAATGTATTAAATGAATTCTTTTCTCATCCGCACACTATTTTTCTCAAACATCATTTTATACCAAAAACACATACACACATAAAAAAGGGCTCTCTAGAAGTACCTAGTTCACTTTGGGTGCTAACACCTTCCCTCTGTGTAACCAACCCCTTACCTGTAATCTATGGCATTTTATTAGTTTTGATTTAAAAACTTCTTATCTTTGGGTTTTGTTCGTACTTTTCCCCTTTCCTTTGGAAACAATAAAAGCGCGGTGGTGACTCTAGTTTTATTGACGTTAAGCTTATCCATAGCTTGATGGTCATGAATTTACCGCTACAGAAATCAAGACTCTGCTAGGGAGGAGTCCCTAGTGGGTTTAGCCTACCTTTTTATGTGTATATATTTGTATATTTGATGTTTGTATATTTGCTTGTATGATATAATCTATCTATTGTGCTTGGTGATCTCTGAGTGGTGAGATAAGTTCTAACCCGAACTTGAGTACAATTAAGATAGGAGGATGGTATAATCATGTTCAACTTGTGTGGAGTAGTCCTTAACAAGTTGGCTTGAGACCCATCTACTAAGTGGAGACCCTTTTGGAGTTACTAATGTCACACAAGTTATTTGTGGTTAGGCATTACTTTCTCTGATTTGGGGTCCGAGAAGCTGAGAATTGTAGAACATTTAACCCAACTTGGCCTATTTAGGATGTAATGTGGAGACTGTTCAGGTGTAGACCTGATAACAGTTGTTACACGATATTACACTTAGACGAGTTTCTCTTGAGAATATTATGGGTTGATGAGTCGGTCATCCTAACCTATAATATTCAATAGATGGAATTAAGACTCTGGGAACTTTTTGGAACATGATCTATAGGTTTTTATCTTTAGTACACTCCTTTGGGACGGGTCTTAACCTGACTTCATGCTCGTGACTCACAACAAACCCTTTGATTCTTGATTGATCCGATCAAGCCTTGTCAATATCAATGTAACTTGGGTGTTGATAAGGTGAAAACCATAATCCACCAAAATGGATGATTGATCTTGATGATGACTTGAATCGTCCCTTGACCTTTGTTTGTGTTTGCCTTGTGTGTGATCCCTTGTTTGTGATTGTTGCATTCATGTGCATCATAACATTCATCTCAGAAAAATAAATTTCAAGGAACTGAGGTCTTATTTACAAATCTTTTGAGACCATGGATTGTGGATGAAGGAACACTAACAAGTACAGTTTCAGATGTCCGAATTTGAAAGAGCTAAGGAAGTCATCATCCTTTGTATTAGATCCCTTGGACTTCAAGCAACGTCATGGGAAGCTTTTGTCTGTATTATCTGCTGATTTGGTAGAAGGACTCTTGAGTGTTTTGGTTCAGTTCTACGACCCTCTCTACCAGTGCATCACTTTTCCCGATTATCAGCTTGTGCCTACGCTAGAGGAGTATGCCCATCTCTTGGGAATACCTGTATCTGACAAAGTTCCTTTTAATGGATTGAGAGAGATTCCCAGATCTCATATCATAGTTGAAGCTCTTCATCTAAAGAAATCTGAGATTGAGACTCATTGGGTAAAGAAATGAGGTATTTTTGGGCTGACTTATGAGTTTCTCATTAGTAAAGCTATTGTCTTTGCTCAAGTCGGTAATGTGGATGCTTTTGAAGCTATCTTTGTGTTGCTCATCTATGGTTTGGTTGTGTTCCCTAACATTGACGGTTTTGTTGATGTTAACGCCATTAGAATCTTCTTGGTTGGGAATCCGGTACCTACTCTGTTGGGTGACATGTATTTTTCTTTGCATTTGAGGAATTCTAAAGGTGTGGAACTATTGTGTGATGTGTTCCTCTTCTGTACAAGTGGTTTATTTCACACTTGCCTCAGACGCCTGCTTTTATGGAGAACAAACAACGTTTACGGTGGTCCCAGAGACTTATGTCTCTCACTAATGATGATATTGTTTGGTATGATTATGCATTGAGTGGCTTGGATATTATTGACAGTTGTGGCAAATTCTCTAATATGCCTCTCTTTGGTACACAAGGAGGAATTAACTGCAACCTTGCTTTGGCTTGTCGTCAACTTGGGTTCCCCTTCAGAGACAAACCTAATAAAACTCAGTTGAAAGGTCTTTTCTATCAAGAGGGTAAAGATGCCCAACATTGGAAGAAGAAGATGATACATGGTTGGCATAATATGCATAGGAAAGGAAGATCCGAGCTTGGTCAGTACAACTATGTAGATTTGGAAGCTTACACTACTTTGGTGAAGAAGAGAGCTTTGGAGTTGAAAATGTCGTATGCTTGTGAAAGACCTATGTCTTTTGTTATGGCTGAGCCATTAACTCTCCCTAACCATGATGTAGAAGAGTTAGAAGATACACTCACTAGGATGAAGCAAGAGAGAGATATTTTGGAAGAGCGGTTCCATGCTTTGAGCCAAAAGCATGAAGAGTTGCAGCTTGAGTCGAAAAACAAGGATACTTTTATTTATCTTCTTGAAACCGAGCAGTGAAGAGACAGAGAGAGCCAGAGGTTCCATCTTCCTCTAGCATGCCTCATCCTTCCGGTGCTTCGAAGAAGATTGTTGATCAGCTTGTCCTTGAGAAGGCTCAGATGAGGATATCTTTTGAGTCCGAGACTCGACACATCCGAAGGAAGTACACGCCCGCAGCCAGATCATCTGAGATTGTTGCTAGGGGATCCTTAGGATGATTAGTTTGCTTTTCTCTTGTATTTGTACTTTGGTTTCTGAAATTGTATTCGGTGTAATCCTTCCAAAAAATTTATGAATAAAAGAGATTTTATGGTCAATAAAATTGTTATTATTGTTATTATATATTTGCAAATAAAACAATATGTTCCTTGAAATTAAAAACAAAAAAAACATTGCATTTCATGCATCATATGCATAGCAGGTTTTCTTCTACCAGATGTCTTATCGATTATTCTTATATGCTTCAACCAAGCTGACTCACCGATACAACACTCGCCCTAATCAATCGAAGATCATGGAGCATTTGGAACAAGAGAATAGAGAGATGAAAGATGATATTGCACGGTTGACTACTATGGTGGAGTTTGTTCTTGCTGCGAAAAATCAGTCTTCACTGACTCCCAAAACGCCTCCCTAGAGGACTGTCATCTCTGAGGTTGCTACTTCGACTGTTCCCGTTGCTCCCATCCAATCTGGTCCTTCCATGCCTGCTGGATTCCCTTGGGGAATGCCATCCAACTCCATGCCTGAAGGGTTTTCACCCACGTTTGTCTCTATGCCGGCATCTAGCCCGGTCATGTCAGTGCCTCCTCCAGTTGTTCACACTTTGCCTCGTGTTGAGTACACCATCTATCACTTTGTTCCATCTGAGGGCCCAAACGTATATGAGAAGATGGATGAAATTAAGGATCAATCCTTGAGCTGCGAAAAGAGTTGAATATGTTAAGAGGAAAATACCTATTTGGGAAGAGTGTTGTAGAGCTCTGCCTAGTGTCGAATGTGAAGATCCTGATGAAGTTCAAAGTCCCAGACTTTGAAAAGTATAAGGGAAACACTTGTCCACTAAGACACCTTGTTATGTACGCCAGAAATATGTTAACTCAAACTGATAATGATCAGTTGCCGATTCACTACTTCCAAGACAGTTTGACTGGTGCTGCCTTGAGATGGTATATGGGGTTGGACAGTGTAAGTGTGCGTACTTTCAACGATTTAGGTGAAGCTTTTATTAAGAAGTACAAGTACAATGTTGATATGGTTCCTGATAGAGACCAGCTGAGGTCTACATCTCAGAAGGATAAAGAGACGTTCACATAATATGCTCAGAGGTGGAGGGAACTTGCTGCACAGATTAGTCCACCATTATAAGAGAAAGAAATGACGAAGATTTTTCTGAAGACTTTGAGTTCGCTTTACTATGAACTTATGATTGCCAGTGCCCCCAATGACTTTACCGAAATGGTAAACATGGGTATGAGGCTAGAAGAGGGAGTCCGTGAAGGACGTCTATTCAAGGAAGAAGCATCGTCCAGTAAAAAGTATGGTGGTAGTTTATCCAAGAGGAAGGAGGGGAAAACTAATTCAGTTCTATGGGGAGGAAGAGGAGGCTTCATGTCAGAAAGAGTTCTCAACCTCGCCAGCATCAACATCAAGTTTCATCAGTGATTCCTGTATTTTCCAATAATTCGAACAATTGATCTGTTCCGATTCAACAACAACAACATCAACAACAACCGCAACAAAAATTACAACAACAACAACAACAATAATCAACAAAAAAGTTTTGAGAGGAAGGTCTCTTTTGACTATATTCATATGTCCTACGCAGCATTGTATCCATCTTCGGTTCTCAAGAACCTCATTCATCCAAGAAATCCACCTCAAATTCCTGAGCCACTTCCATGGTGGTTCAAACTTGAACTACGTTGTGCCTTTCACCAGGGAGCCCCTGGCAACGACATAGAGAAATGATATTCGTTAAAGTATGAAGTACAAAAGCTTTTGAAGAGTGGGATGTTGTCCTTTAAGGACCGAGCGCCTAATGTGAAAGCTAACACATTGCCTGCTCATGGTAATGCTACTATCAACATGGTGGATGGATGTCCAGGGAATTTTTGAGTTTTTGATGTACGACATATCTGTAGATCGTTGGTGGAAATGCATAGAACCTTGTGTCTGATCAGTGCTCGTGAACACGACCATGATGGTTGTGCAATTTGTAGTGTGAACCCTCGTGGGTGTATGATTGTCAAGAGAGATATCCAGAAGTTGATGGATAAGAATGTAATCCAGATTCAACAGTCGAGGAATATAGATGATGTGAATGTGATGGTGCCTGTGTTCAAGACCCCTTAGCAGGTAGTAATCCGATTTGATAGCAACAAAAACAACAACGTTAATAGATTGGTACCACCGTTCGTAATATGGTTATCGGGCCCTATTCCGTATGCATTCGATAAAGCTGTGCCTTATCAGTATAATTCCAAAATGGTGGAGAATGGTCAAGAGGTTCCTTTACCAGTAGCATATTTTATGGTGAATATAACTGATATTGAGAAGGTGACTCGTAGTGGTCGTGTGTTTGGTTCGGTCTTTCCAAAGGAGGTAGAAGATGTCGCAACCAGTAAGAGGGTGGAGATGCCAGTGGTGAATCAAGTTAGTGCTCTAATGTATCAGTCTGGTAAATCTAGAAAACTGAAGACTAATGATGATGATGAGGTATTGCGTTTGATAAAAAGAAGTGAGTTCAATATGGTGGAGCAGCTGCTCCAAACCCCGTGAAAGATTTCATTGTTGTCTTTATTAATGAATTATGAGGCACACAGAGAAATGTTGAAGAAGGTAATCTAGAAAGCCTATATTGAACATGATGTTGTTGTGGATCAATTTGACCACATTGTTGCTAACATCAGTTCTTGCAATAATTTGAGTTTTTGTGATGAAGAGCTTCCTGAGGAAGGTAGAAATCATAATCTAGCGCTTCATATTTCGATGAATTGCAAGGAGGACGCACTATAAAATGTGTTGGTCGATACTGGTTCATCTCTGAATGTGCTTCCAAATTCAACTCTGTCCAAACTTTCTTATCAAGGTGCCCCGATGAGATATAGTGGCATAATTGTCAAAGCGTTTGATGGTTCTCGTAAAACCATCATTGGTGAATTGGACCTTCCAGTTAAGATAGGTCCGAGTGATTTTCATATTAATTTTCAAGTGATGGATATTCACCCAGCCTATAGCTGCTTGTTGGGAATGCCATGGATTTACGAAGCTGGAGCAGTGACATCTACTCTACACCATAAGCTTAAATTTGTAAAGAACGGCAAGTTTGTCGTTGTTGGTGGAGAGAATGTGCTTTTGGTGAGCCATATGTCATCCTTTTCTTATGTTAAAGCTGAGGAGGAGGTCGGAAGCCGTTCCAAGCCTTGTCTATTGCTGAAGTGAAGAAAACTGGGGCACCTGTGTCTTCTTTGAAGGATGATCAAAAAGCTATTGAGACTGGTAGCATTGATCAGTGTGGTCATGTGGTAGAAATTGTTGAAAACAAGAATAGGGCCGGATTGGGATTTCAACTAGGGCCGTTCAACGTCAAAGCTGAAGGTGTCCAACCGAGTTTATGCAGTAGAGGGATCATTCATGGTAATGATTAACACTCAGCTGTTATGATCGAGGATGGTGACGATGAAGACGAAGCTTGCGCCAACTTTGTAACGCATGGCCAAACATACAACAATTGGGTTGTTATTGACGTCCCTATTGTTTTTCTCCGATCTAGGTAATTTGTTGTTCATTTTAAAGAAAAATCCTCCTCTTACAGCCTAAGGGAGAAGTGAACATTGTTGGGCATTTTTATTATTATCATCAATGAAATATAATTTTATTCATCCACGTCTATGATGTTTTATTTTTTTACTTTTTGCTTTTCTGAAAATGGTAATCACAGAAAACATAAATAAATAATAATCTTCCATCTGCATAACATTTGGTCATAATTTACTTCTCTAAAATCAAAATATCAATTCATTACGCAGGTTGGTTCCCAAACCCATTTAATACAATGATCCTACTCCCTCTCCAAATTTGGTTCCCCTGTGTTTGAAGCTAAGGAAAAGAATGATGATGATGAAGTATCTGATAAATTATCTCATTTACTTGAGTATAAGGAAAAATCCCTTCAGTCGTTCGAAGAGCAGATTGAACTAGTCAACTTGGGTTTCGGAGATGATGTGAAGGAAGTCAAGATTGGGTTTCAACTGTGTCCAGAAGCTAAGAAGGAGTTGATTGATCTTCTTCGAGAGTATTTTTATGTGTTTGCTTGGTCCTATCTGTAGCGGGGTATTCATTACCATTAGAGATATTGACTAAATCCAAGGTAAATCATACAAGTCGAGTCGCCACCGCACTTCTATTTATCCAAAGGAATGGTTAGAAAGCGAACAAAAACCTAAAAGTTTTATCGAATCAAAAACTAGTAAAAATGTCAGAGATCTGGGTAAGGGGGTTGGCTATGCAATGGGAAGGTGTTAGGCACCCAAAACATCCTAGGTACTCCTAGGGAGCCCTTTTCACATTTGTTGCAAAGGTTGTTGTTTTTTTTTTGTGAAAATTTATTTGTGCAAACATGATTGAAGGGGTGAGAAAAGCGTGTATGTTTATCTAATGTACTACTTACTAAAAGAAGGGTCAAAGAATCAGAGTCTTCGTAGCTCGGATACCTATGGGTTAAGGGGTAAGTGTGCTCGGTAAGACATCGTATCTTATGCCTACGTATCTCATATGGAATGAGAATCAGAGCAGGCCGTAGTTCGGCTAACTACGGGATAAGGGTTGAACGACGTTACTATGCAATCTACCGGATGCTCGACCTTTGGAGACTTACTCGCCTATAGTTGAAGGAGTAAACGTGTTCTCAGGAGAAGAAAAATCAATGAGTTGGGGTTTTAGGGATGCTCATGCAAAAAGGCAGTCCTAGATGAAGGAACCGCGCAACCTTAATTGACATGCCACGAGAGGCTATATGAAACCTAACAAAAGCGGTAAAATGTGGGAAAAATAAAGTACCACCCGGATAAAGATCCGAAGCAACAACAATTTAAGAGGTAAGAAAACCAAAGACCCTTCCAAGCTAAGCACCATCAAAGAAAGTGAGTCAGTACAGGTAATCGGAATAAACCTCTAGGTGGTATCCCACAAATAAAGTGGAAAACCAAGCAAGCTATCCCTGCAAGAGTATGTGAGCCCTCACAAACACTCAACAAACAGGTTAGAGTAATATGACGGAATTAGGAGAAAACAATGCCATGACAAACACAAAACAGGTTAGAGCAAACAGGAACAAAAAACAACTACTGTCGCGATCGCCGCTGCATCGCCTAGCGAAAGCTTAGCGAAGCTTAGCTGCAGGCTCGCCTAGCGAAGGTGCTAGCGAGCGCCTGCGGGTTCTGGATTTCCCATTGATAACAGTACGATTTTAGGGACTCCACACCCTATGGCATCCATCTCAGAAACGAAATGATTAAACATTCAAGGTATTATTTCATACATTCATGCATATCTAAACCCGTGGGCAAAAACCTAACGATACCTCATACATTCATAGTATTCAAATTAAAAGCATAAAATTATGGGAATAAAGCCAACCTGATTGGAGAGATCGATTAAACTCGAATGGCACAGCTGGGTTTGCAAAGTGATGTTAGGGTTTGCGTGAGACGGAGGTGAACTTTTCAGAGCTGCCTGGAGGTTGCTGCAGATTGGTTCCTAGGTCTCTCTTCGCTGCTCTCTGTGTTTCTCTTTTCTCCAAGGTTTGTAATAGTTCCAGTCTGTTTTTCTCAAATGAAGCTCTGGTATTTATAACCTGATTTTGGTGACTTGATGGGCTTCAAAATGAGGGTATCTCAGGCCCAAAATTTTGTTTTTTTCTAAAATGCGCGCTCTTCGCCTAGCGAAGGATCTGCTCGCCTAGCGAGCATAACAGTTCAGTTTGCTTAGCGAACCCTGCTGCTCGCCTAGCGAGCATGACAGCTCAGAGACAGATTTTTGCTCCTTCAAGATTAGCGTTCTAAATGATGAATAGGCCCTATTTGAACCTGTTGGGTGATACTCAAGCTCCAAACAAAAGATGTTAGTGACACATTTTTGTGCTTTTGGTTAGTAAACAAAGATAAGAGAAACAATGACATATAATTCAAGCATGCTTGGTGATCTCAAACCAATCACAAAGAGTCCCACCCAAAGGGAAAGGGAACCAAGATGCTAAAGATCCTTGAGGCCATGCAAATGCAATGTTATGATGCCATGGGGGATCTTAGGGCCGAAATTATGGTCTTACAGATGCCCCTATTTAAGGTCATTCTAGCCGGAGAAGTGAACGTTAAAATCTTCGTCTCGACGGGTAGAATGGGCTTAAATAATAACAAAGAGACGAATTTTGGTCCCTAAGAGACCTCACGATGCAAATGTAAGCATGAAAAAAATGGTAACACTCTGTGGAGATATGTGTCTACAAAAGCAAAGAAATCAGAAGCCACTGATAATCCCTATGAGCAATTCACTCCATGGGACCAAGACCCTGGGGACTCTCCTGGAGATAGAAAAGGGAAAAAAATGCGCGAGCAGGTCACGACTCAAAGCTTGGGGAACAGAATTCCAAAGAAAAAAATCCATTGGAAAGACTCGAGCTGACTCGAAGATGCAGGTATTGGTGAATATGCCAATACAGCAAAAACTATCCACAACGGATACTTCGGATAAAATCCGGATGAAAACAACCCACTAAGGGACTTCGCTGGGGATGCCTAAAAAGACTCTCCTGGGGATGCAGCGAGATGTGGTATTACCAGTTTACTGGGTAATAAGCTCCACGAGACATGGGATCTGAACACCGACGAAAGGGCGAGAGATACAACATGCTCGGGAAGAATGAATATCTAAGACCTTTATAAGGGTGAGAGATATCAAGACTTCAAAACGTCTGAGGAAAACCAAAAAGGTATACTTCAACTCAGGGATTCTGACTCCACAGGGGACAAAAAGTCATAATAGGGAGCAGAGAGGAAGGAACACCAGGGATACCGGTTACTGGGCATATAATAGGTGACCAACAAAAACGTGAATTGGGGAATATTCCCAAAACACTCATCATCCAAAAGAGGGCTAAAAGCAAACTCGATTACAGGATGGATATTCGACTCCACAAAGGGGATGCGAATCTTATTCAACTAGGGAAGAACAAAAGGCTTCAGACGCGAGAGTGCATGGGATATATTATCTATTACCGTCAGAACGTAGATAATATACTCGCATGGGCGATTATCCACAACCGGTTACTGGGTTAATAAAGGATAAATCGACCGAAAAGAAAAGGCATCGGGACACCGAAACTAGGTATATAATGATGACCAATTCAGGAGAGAAACAATCATCACCAACAACAATAGGGTAGACGAGAGATGACCCGCCGGGGATAAATTGCGTAATCAGGGCAATTATCCAAGCAGATGAGGGGATATCATCACCGAATATTGGATAAAGATAACTATCACCAATTAAAGATGAGCAAAAATAGTTACTCTGCAAAAAGGGAAGAAATAGGGTTTACAACTACCGGTATGAGGGTAGAGAACCACAGACACCGCCGGGGATAATAATTACTAATTATTGAGAAATTATTCATTTACCACGGGGAAACAGGAAGAGAGTCTCAAGAGACCGATCTAGGATCAAGCTAGATAGGTACACCAAATCAAGATTTGTCCCGGTGAGGATATAACTCAATGGGGAAAACCATCCCAGTATATGTGTTGGGAAGGAACAAAAACAATCGACATCCACGAGGATATAACCCGGTGGGGAATATGGAAGAAAGGATAGACGCTTTCTGCCTATGGGGCTGAATCTATATGGAGAGATCAGACACACACGTCTGCTTGGGGAAGTATATCACCAAATAGCAGGAGACAGCAAACAATGATATATGGCAAAGAAGGCAACATGAATATCTGAATGTTGTAATTATGCATGTATGCGCGTGGTTTATGTATGATGTATGTTGACAAACAGACATATTTAACACAACCAAGTCCAGGAATCAACCACCCGGTACTACATCTCAAGAGAGAAAGCCAAGTTCACCGGAGAGTATCCAATCTACTGGGGATCAGAGATACCAGGAAGCAAAGAACTCTGCAGGGGATGAATCATCAATCATTCCAGCGGGGGACGAGAGTTATCACAGACAAGGTCCACCACACCAATAACTCTACTAAGGAATTTATCCGAGGAGATAAAGGATTTATCAGGATCAACCACCAAATACCGCTCTTGCCCAAAGAGATCCAAGCTGTTGAGGAAGAAAGATTGCTATTCTGCTGAAGGGAAGAGAGGTGACTCTCAACGAGCAATCCACTTGGTAGGATAAACCACAAAAGGTTCCGGAGGGAGGAGATACAGTCATGCCAGGAATTTGGACAAAATCTTACCCTGTTGGGGATCGTACCACCCTTGGGAGAGCACTGAGGATCTTCTAAGTATCCTTTCGTCATTGTGAACGTTCACTTTGTTTAAAAAAAAATTATAAAAAATTTGATCGTTTAAAACAATGATATTTTCTTAATCAAAACATGTAAAACATTTGTTGAATAGAAACAAATAAGAGTGCCAATAATTGGATAAAAGGCTCAAATTTATTTGATAGAATGGTAGTCTGCGAATGGCAAGACTCCATAGATCTTTACAAATTTGAAATTGGTGATATATATTGGAAAAGGGCTACATTGAACATAATGACCATTTCTCCACCAATTCTGAATCCGATGTATTTGAAGCTTTGGTTGATAATGAGCAAGAATCTCTGACGGATGACAGTTGTGGAACAAAGTCTTGTCAGGATGCAGTTACTTGCCAAATCCCTAATTTTTGCCTAGATTGCCCCAGGATGAGGTACTCAATCTAGCGGGATACATATATCATTATTATATATTTTTTGTGTCTCTAACTTTTGCCTGGATCGCCCTTTCGGGTTTTCAATCCACCGAGACGCTCATTTTTGCCTAAGCCGCCCTTTCGGGTTTTCAACTTAGCGAGCTATTCAGTTTTTATTTTTTTAGGCGAAGTATTTCTTGACTGCATCTGAATTCACAGGACGAGTGAAATCCTCCCCATCCATAGTTGTAAGTATCAAAGCACCGCCTGAAAAGGCTCTCTTAACAACATATGGACCTTCATAGTTTGGAGTCCACTTGCCCCTGGAATCGGGCGCGAAAGACAAGACTTTGTTGAGCACAAGTTTACCTTCTCGGAACACAGGAGGCTTGACCTTCTTATCAAAAGCTTTCTTCATCCTTTGCTGATATAACTGACCATGGCACATGGCAGTCAATCTCTTCTCTTCAATCAAATTTAGCTGGTCATAATGACTCTGAACCCATTCAGCATCAGTCAACTTGGCCTCCATCAAGACTCTCATTGATGGGATCTCCACCTCTATAGGGAGTACAGCCTCCGATCTTCACTTAGCGATCATATCGTCAACATACACCTCTATCTCCTTATGCATCATGTCATGGAACAAGGTGGTCATAGCTCGTTGATACGTGGCTTCGGCGTTCTTCAAACCAAAGGGCATCACTCGATAACAGAATGTTCCCCAAGGTGTGATGAATGTTGTCTTCTCCATATCCTCGGGTGCCATCTTAATCTGGTTATATCCGGAAAATCCATCCATAAATGAGAAGACATTGAATTTAGTTGTATTATCTACCAACATATCAATATGTGGTAGAGGGAAATCATCTTTTGGACTAGCTTTATTCAAGTCTCTATAGTCCACACACATCCGGACTTTTCTGTCTTTCTTAGGCACGTGCACAATATTGGCCACCCATTGAGGATATGTAGAAGTAACCAGAAACCCCGCATCAATTTGCTTCTGAACTTCCTCTTTGATCTTCACTGCCATATCAGGATGAGTTCTTCTGAGCTTCTGCTTCACAGGCACGCACTCAGGCTTTAAAGGCAGGAAATGTTGCACAATATCAGTATCTAGACCAGGCATGTCTTCACATGACCAGGCAAAGACGTCAATATATTCTCGTAGCAACTTAATCAACCCCTTCTTAACAGATTCTTCCAGGAGTCCCCCAATCTTTACCTCTCGCACACAATCTTCAGACCCCAAGTTGACTGTTTCCAGATTCTCAAGATGCGGCTGAATGATCTTCTCTTCATGCTCAAGTAGCCGGGTGATCTCATCAGGAATCTCTTCAACATCATCTTCTTCTGCCCCAAATACAGGGAATTCAAAATTGGGAGATGGTGTTGGGTCATTATGTTCAATGGGTTTAGAAATTAACCTGCATAATGATTTTGGATATGAAAAGATTTAGAATTCAAACAAGGCAAATCATTATGCATATGAAAAGATCGATTTTATTCTATATTTTAGGGTTTTATGTGATCACCAATTTCTTGCAAAAACAAAAAGGGAAAATAAATGTAAAAACAAACATTTAACATGAATTTATTGAATGAAAATATCATTGTGTTTATGCGCCAACAATGTCATCACTCCTTCTTTTGGCATGGGAGAAGGGTTTTAAAACAAAGTGATTATTACGTTGACTTATGGACAACTGTTGGAATATCCACAGCGACCCAATTGTTGCAGACCCCACCAGGGATGATGAAGTTGCTAGAATCCTTTGTATCTTCTTCTAAAACGGCAGCAGCCTCCTCATCGAGACCAGTGTGGATGAAAACTCCACTCTTGAATAACCCTTGTGTTAGACGGTGTGGCTAGTGATCGAGAAGGGGGGGTGAATAGATCACCTCTTTCTAAATGAACGGATTTAAAAAATCTTATCAGAGTTATTGAAACTTAGCGGAAAATTACAGTCCCAAATCGGCTTCCGTCTATTCTGAACCGCTACTAGAAAACCGGACACGCGAATTTATTGCTGGATTTGAATGAGAACGATAGATATTATTAACACCAGAATCTTATCAAATCAAATGCACTTATCACTAAATTCTGATTCCAATGAATAAAACTCAGCTGACAGTTTTGTCAAACATTTGGTGTGTATGTGATCAATGATGAACAATGGTGGAGTTTAGATAAAGAAGTTTTCTTGCCACTATTGTATCACGAAATCTACAGCCACAATACACCAACTGAAATCACAAAACTGTTGAAAACGTAAAGAGAGATAAGGAAATAATACGATACGCAGAGATTTGGTAAGGAAGTTCCCCACTGTCGTCCTCGCGTGTGGGTACGTCTCCCTCTCAATTTCAAATGAAATTGAGAACTGTAATTATCAATAATGCCGAATTCGTTGATACAAGGTTACAATACAAAGACAGATTTGAGCTCGATCAAGAATTTCCTGCAAGAAATTGTAAACAATTCACCGGTTCCACGACCTGTTTGCGAAATTACCCAATTTCCAAACCCTACGCTACGGCTGAATCTGTTCTGCAAACGTGACGAACAAACCCGCAAGAACACTCCAGTTCTTGAAGGACAAACCATTTGGTTTTTCCTCGAAACCCCCTTCAACCTTCAACTCAGCTAGATCTTCGATCGTTCCACTGAACACCTCAGCTAGATCCTTGATCGTTCCACTGAATGTTATCTCGTTGATCCTTTAATCCAAAGAACAAGAATGATTATGTGTTAATGTTCTTGAATAAAAGAGATTGAGAAGATGAAGAAGATGAAGTCTCTTTCAGGTTTCTAACTGCTCAAAACAATTGCTGCTACACACTCCTTTGATTTGTATTCAACTGTTTTTCACTTGTGAATTCATCTGTTTCACTGAGCTGTCAAAATACTTCTTATATGTGAAAGACAGAAGTTGTTAGTAGACAAAACAGAATTATGATACAAAAGATTATGCATCGATACATACTGTAGCTTTGATTAATTTTTGAGAATTAATACAAGCATGTATCGATACAAAGCTCGTATGTATCGATACATAGAACATTTTAACTAAGCATGTATCGATACAAAGCTCGTATGTATCGATACATAGAACATTTTAACTAAGCATGTATCGATACAAGGCTCGTATGGATCGATACATACTGAAGCAAAAACGTTTTGTGATTTAAAACAAATTTATGTATTGATGCAGATGAACATGTATCGATGCATACTGACACAAAACAGTTTTTATGAGTTCTTTTAAGAAATGTATCAATGTGGATCTTTATGTATAGACACGAAACAATAGTATAGGCTAAAAACACAAATGAAACATGTAAACTAATGCACAACCGACAATTAGACAACGATCACACAATTTGCTATCATTCAAAACTTATTCAAAGTAAAGAATTTGCTCACAAACTCCCCCTTTTTGATGATGGAAAATTTTTTAGCAAGATGTGTGATACTCTCCCTGAGTTTGTGCATATCTGTCAACATCTGCATTTCTCCCCCTTTGTCAACATCAAAACGAAAAAAAAAAACAGTTTTATCAAGGCAACATGTTGTAGCAGGACACAACAAAAATGATAAAGAAGTTAACAATCACAAAGAAGGAAGCTTAAAAGTAAAGAATCACTCACAAAGAATTACAAATAAGGGCAATAACACCAGAAGTAAGCAGAAGGAAATAAGCATTTAACTAGTAGAAAGTATTTGAAAATTACATAAGCCAAGACATATAAGGTGCAACTAATCTGAAAAGAAAAAAAACTCAAGCAACATGCGATGAAATGCAGTGAAATGAAATGATGATGGTTTAATGTGGATTATAGCCACCACAGGACTCCTCGTCATCTCTATCATGATATCTGAAGCTTGGCGGAGGCGGAGGAGGAGGCATTGCATCTGGATTGTGGCCCATGAAGGTGTAGTGCCTGAACCGGTCCTGAACTTCAACACTTCTGAATCTGTCCATAATACCAGGATTGGCACGGAAGTCGTCCATAAAACCAGACATTTCATTGTAGAAGACTTGGTGCCACTTAACCAAGTCCATGTGACAAGAGTGTTGGTTATGGTACATACGTGTATGATCGTCATGCCACTCACGATGCTCCTTATGCCACTCACTTTGTTTTACATGCCAAGACCGTGCCTCTTCATGACGTTCTTGGTTGGCAAGCTCCATTTGTTGAAGCATTTGAGTTAGGTGCGCAATAGGTGTTAAAGATGAAGCACCGCCGGAGAACGGAGGAACCGTTGGTTCAGGTACATAGTTGGTTGGAGACCACCTTTGTGGCACCCAATCACCCCAGCCAGCATTGTCATCAGCTGCAGGCACATCTGCTTCGTTCACATCATGCATTTCTTCATCAGGTTGGTCTTCAACTACATGGATTCGTTCAGAAGGCACATCAAAATTATAGATCCTTGTTTTGGATTTCCTTTCAAAGAAATAGAAACATTGACGTTCCTTGTCCCACCGATATCCCATATGAGATAAAGTGGAAGAGTCAAACTCTTGAGCAGCAGATGGTGATATGAGAGGAACTAAAGGGATTGCAACATTCCAGAACTTAAGAATTTTCATAATTTGTGACGCATAACCAAGAGCAACATTCTTGGCGCTGTTACGCACGAAAAAGAGACGCTTCACAAAGTAATTTGCCCAATTCAAGGGAACCTTATTTTGAAGAATATACAAGAGATGAATGCTTGCCCTGTCTAACCTTGAATGTCCACTGTTTGCTGGACGCAGAATGTGTGAGATAATCCAATGAAGTATACGAGGAATTTTCTTAATCATATTAGACGTAACTTGTTCATCCTCACCCAGCGGTCTGTCCAATTTCAAGATAGATAGAGTAAACTCCTTCAGGTTAAAGTCAGTATCAAACCTCAAGTCATGCGAAGTCTTGAAATTATGCGACGGAAGCGGAATTTGAAATATTGTTTCCCAATCACCAGCCTCAAAGGTATAGGTTCTGACACCAATAGAACACTTAAACATATATCCTTTACCAGATTGTAAGCCAGCATAAAATGCACGGATAAAATCCTCATGGTAATCATCCTTTGTAGTCAAAAATGAACCATGTTTTTGTGCATTAAGGAGTTCAACCACATCATTGAGATGCAGATGAAAAGCATCATGTTTATCGAAGACATGGGGTTTCATAACTAACCTTGTCTTGAAAGAATCCTCAAACTCAGTAGCAATTGCAGGATGAAGCAAATCTAAGGCATTTGGAGGAATTTCTGGTAACTACTGAGAAGTGCCAACCGGTTCCTTTCCTTTTCCTTTTCCCCTTGCTCTAGCCGGTATGATTCTTGGAGGCATGGTGATGAAAAATTGAAGAAAAGTGAGATGAATTTAGGGTTTTGGAGAGAATGATGATGAAGGAGATTAGGGTTAGCCGCAGGTTTTGAGTGGTAGGGGAACTGCTGATACTAAGGTTGTGAAAAGATGTGATAAGAATTGCTGATGTGTCGATCCATGAGTGAAATAAAATGCATTTAATCCAAAAACAATCAGTATGTGTCGATACATATGGGAATGGATCGATCCATGTCACGCATTTTTGTTTTTAAAGGGTCTACGTATCGATACAAACGACGAATGAATCGATACATACTGAACCAATTTTGACAGATGTGAAATGAAGAAGACATGAATCGATACATACATCTTTGAATTGATACATACCGATGCCAAACCAAATTTTAATTAATTTTTATGCAGTATGTTTATGCATTATGAAGTATGTCATGATAATGATGCTCAAGTATAATTCACAAATCAGATATTAATGTTCAAACAATATATGCAAAGAAATTCACATAAACGAAAATAAGGAATTTTGTTCTAACATACACAATCACATAGTTCTAAAAGAGATATAGAAAAGAGTGATATTACCTCTGTTGATGTAACCTTGTGAGGTATAAATGAAATCTAAAACAAATCTCATCAACCAAGGTGAGGCATAATATAAATAAGAACAAATATGCTTAAGACAACAATGGAGAGAGATCTAAGATCCCTAATTCACGACGAATGTTGAAGAACGGTTCCGTTGCCAAAGGTTTAGTGAAAATGTCAGCAAGCTGGTTTTTAGAATCAACATGCTCAAATACAACGTCTTCTTTTTCAACATGATCGCGAAGAAAGTGATGTCTAATCTCTATGTGTTTAGTGCGTGAGTGTAAAACAGGATTTTTAGTAAGGTTTATGGCACTAGTGTTGTCACATTTTATTGGAATACATTTGAGTTGAATGTTAAAGTCTTGTAGTTATTGCTTTAGCCACAAAATCTGAGCGCAACAACTACCGGCTGCAACGTACTCAGCCTCTGCAGTTGACAAAGCTACAAATACCTGCTTTTTGCTATGCCAACTTACCAAGGAGTTTGAAAACAAGTGACATGTACCACTCGTGCTTTTTCTATCTGATTTGCAGCCAGCAAAATCAGAATCGGAGTAACCTACTAAGCTACAATCACTTCCTTTGGAATACCAAAGCCCATATTTAGATGTTCCATGAAGATATCTAAATATACGCTTAACAACTTTCAGGTGTGATTCCTTAGGATTTGATTGATATCGTGCACACATACAAACACTAAACATGATGTCAGGTCTAGAAGCAGAAAGATACAGAAGAGACCCAATCATACCTCTAAACTTTTTGACATATACACTCTTACCATGCTCATCTTTATCTAGATTTCCGTTGGTAGGCATAGGGGTGTCAATTGATTTTGAGTCGTTCATTCCAAAGCACTTGAGTAGTTCTCTGCAGTACTTTGTTTGACATACTGTTGTACCCTCATCAAGTTGCTTTATCTGAAGACCTAGGAAGTAATTCAGCTCCCCCATAAGACTCATCTCAAATTCACCCTACATAACCTTAGAAAATTCTTCAACCAAGCGTGTGTTAGTTGAACCAAAAATTATATCGTCTACATAAACTTGAACTAAAAGAATGTGTGTTCCCTTGTGTTTAATAAAGAGAGTATTATCCACTTTACCTCTTGAATATCCATGATCAATTAGAAATTTGCTAAGCCTTTCATACCAAACCCGAGGGGCTTGTTTAAGACCATACAAAGCTCTTTTTAATTTGTAAACATAATCTGGATTTTCAGCATTCTCAAAACCAAGAGGTTGTGAGACATATACCTCTTCATTTATGACACCATTTAGAAACGCACACTTTACGTCCATTTGGTAAAGCTTAAAATTATTAGAACACGCATAGGCAAGCAAGAGACGTATAGCTTCAAGGCGAGCAACTGGAGCATAAGTTTCCTCATAGTCTATGCCCTCCTCTTGGTTATACCCTTGTGCTACTATACGTGCCTTGTTTCTAGTTATCACTCCGTTTTCATCAAGCTTATTTCTAAAAACCCATTTAGTACCTATGATATGATGATCTCGCGGACGAGGGACAAGTTCCCAAACGTCATTTCTTTTAAATTGATTAAGCTCTTTTTGCATGGCCATTAGCCAACATTCATCAATCAAGGCCTCTTTGGCATTTTTAGGTTCTACTTGTGAAACAAAAGCGAAGTGAGAACAAAAATTACTTATCTTAGAACGAGTGATTACTCCCTTTGAAATATCTCCCAAGATGTTGTCAATAGGATGGTCTTTTGAAGATTTCCAAGCTGGTGGAAGGTCATTCACTTCAGCTGTCCTTTCTTCCTCATCTTCTTCATGACTAGTATCTTCCTCCTTCTCATGGGCAACTGTTCTGGACTGATCAGTTTCCGTAACAGCTTCCTTGAGTATGTCTTCTGTAGATACACCTGCGTCATCAAAAGAAATACCTTTTCCGACACTTTTCGGATAAGACTCATCAAAAGAAACATGGACAGATTCTTCAACAGTAAGTAAACGCTTATTATATACTCTATATGCCTTACTTGATTGTGAGTATCCAAGAAAGATACCTTCATCCGCTTTTGCATCAAACTTCCCAATATTTTCCTTACCATTATTCAAAACAAAACACTTACAACCGAATACGTGAAGATGTGACAAGTTTGGCTTTGTTCCTTTTAAAAGCTCATAAGGAGTTTTATTTAAAATAGGACGAATTAAGATCATGTTTAAAACATAACAAGCTGTGCTAACTGCATCAGCCCAAAAATATTTTGGTAATCCACCCTCATTTAGCATTGTTCTTGCCAACTCCTCTAAAACACGATTTTTACGCTCCACAACGCCATTTTGTTGTGGAGTTCGAGGAGCTGAAAAGTTATGCTCAATACCATACTTGTCACAGTACTTATCAAAGTGATAGTTTTGAAATTCACCACCATGATCGCTACGAATTGTAACTATTTTGGAATTCATTTTGTTTTGGGACAGATTTGCAAAATTCTTAAAAGCAGAAAAAGTTTCATCTTTGCTATGAAGGAATATAGTCCAAGTAAATCTAGAATAGTCGTCAACAATTACAAAACCATAATAATTTCCACCTAAGCTCTTTGTCCTAGAAGGTCCAAAGAGATCCATATGGAGAAGCTCAAGGGGTCGTGAAGTTGAAATTACATTTTTAGATTTAAAAGAGACCCTCGTTTGTTTTCCCATTTGGCACGCGTCACATAGGTGATCTTTTGAAAATTTTATTTTAGAAGACCGACTACTAGATCCTTAGATACAACCTTATTAAGCAAATCGAAATTAACATGCGCTAAACGTCTATGCCAAAGCCAAGAATCATCATTCAAGGTAACTAGACATTTAGTACTTGTTAAAGATACATCAAAAAGGTCAAGCATATAGATATTGTTTACTCTTACACCCTTAAACACAACGTTCTGTTCAGCATGTTCAATTATGCAGCAAGTTTTTGTGAAAGAAACTTTATAACCCTTGTCACACAATTGACTTATGCTTAACAAATTGTGTTTAAGCCCCTCTACTAAATGGACATCAGAAATAGTAGTGGTAGAGGGATTACCTACACTACCTTTGCCAAGTATAGCTCCTTTGTTATTGTCTCCATAAGTAACATATCCCTTCTTCTTTACTTTGAAGTCTATAAAAAGCGATATGTCACCGGTCATGTGCCTTGAGCAACCGCTGTCAAGAAACCATCCCCTATCTACGGAAGCAAGGCACTCATCCTACAATATCAAAAGAGAGAAGTTGGTACCCAATTTTCATTGGGTCCAAGTGGGTAAGTGCTAACATGGTTGCCTTTTGGCTTCCATTTATAAATACCTTTAGGAACAAGAAATCTCCTAAACTTGCATTTCTCAATGGTATGGCCAGCATGACAACAATAATGACATAAACCATGATGATGTGTTTGTTTATTCTTGTTCATTAAATCCTTTGGAATAAAAGAGTATTTTGCATATGGTGGATTTAATGACTTCTTAAACAACCTAGAGTCAACGGCATAAGTAACCTTAGGTTGTAAAGCTTTTCCCAATTTGACCTTGAGAGTGTTTACCTCTTTTTGCCAAATATGACAAGCTTCACAATACCTAACTTTACTACATCCATCAATGTCAATATTTTTTAAATTTTCTGCAATACTAGCTTTTAACCATTCTAAATCTTTTTCAGCTTTGTATACTTTACCTTCCAGAAATGAAAAAATTTGTTTATCGGAAGATAATCTTTTAAAAGCATCTACAGCTTCGTTATGCAGTTTTTCAAAAGCTATTTTCAGTTCAGAGAAAGACATAGAAGAGAAATTATTATAATAGGCTTGTTTTACCTTTTTATCATTGATTTTCTTCTTGTGGTAGGACAGATTTTTGGTGTGAGCCATAAGGCACAAATTTGCGGTTTCATCACTATCACTTGAACTTTGTGTGCTTGATGAATCACTATCACTTTCCCATGCAATGTAAGCTCTTCTTTGTTTGCTGTACCCTTTTGGTGGAGCTTTTCCTTGATCCTTATACTTCATAGGACAATCTGTTTTATAATGTCCAGATTTACCACAATTAAAACAAGATCCTTTTCCTCTACTCTTTTTATTCTCTTCCTGTTTTGAATCTGTAGATTGTCTTTGAAACTTCATGAGGTTTTTGTCGGAATGCTTGACTCCATTCTTTCGAATGAATCTATTATATCTCCTTACAAAAAGTCCCATTTCCTCATCATCCGAATCTTTGTCACTACTAGAATCATTGTCACTTTGCTCTTTTCGTGAGGACTTAGAGCTAGAGGCCACAAGAGCTATTGGCTTCTTCTCTCCCTCTTTGTCTCTCTTCTTCTCCTTTTCCTTCTTACTTTTGTTCTCAAACTTTTCAAGACTTTCTAATGCTTGCTAATGTTCTTCCAGCTTTCCAAACAGAGTTGTAATCGTAAGTGTTGTTAGATCGTTGGCTTCCTTAATAGTTGTTACTTTAGGTTGCCATTCCCTGCTAAGACATCTCAGAATTTTATTAGTAGTTATTTCATTGGAAACAGGTTTTCCAAGTGCATTTAACCGATTACTGAGATGAGTAAATCTCTTTTGCATGTCGGAGATAGATTCTCCTTGTTTCATGCGAAAGAGCTCAAACTCTTGATTGAGTGTGTTAATGCGGGACTATTTTACTTCAAAAGTACCCTCATGTGCAACTTCTAAAGCATCCCACATTTCTTTAGTTGTCGTGCAATGGGATACCCGATAATACTCATCAACACCAAGTGCTGAAATTAGCATATTTCGAGCTCTCCAATCACTTGACCACTTTTTCTCATCTTTCTCATTCCAATCACCTTCTGGTTTAGGAACTATGGCGCCAGCCGCATTTGTCATAGTAATTTGAAAAGGACCATTTTCAATGGCAGCCCATACTAGCCTATCAGAAGAATTTATATGAACTCGCATGCAGTCTTTCCAGTAGACGTAATTTTCACCGTTGAAAATCGGCGCTCTATTATACGCCCCCTTTGGTTCAGAATCCATATCGTTACAGGCAGCCACAGAACACCAGCGAACCGGTGCTCTGATACCACTTGTTAGACGGTGTGGCTAGTGATCGAGAAGGGGGGTGAATAGATCACCTCTTTCTAAATGAACGGATTTAAAAAATATTATCAGAGTTATTGAAACTTAGCGGAAAATTACAGTCCCGAATCGACTTCCGTCTATTCTGAACCGCTACTAGAAAACCGGACACGCGAATTTATTGCTGGATTTGAATGAGAATGATGGAGATTATTAACACCAGAATCTTATCAAATCAAATGCACTTATCACTAAATTCTGATTCCAATGAATAAAACTCAGCTGACAGTTTTGTCAAACATTTGGTGTGTATGTGATCAATGATGAACAATGGTGGAGTTTAGATAAAGAAGTTTTCTTGCCACTATTGTATCACGAAATCTACAGCCACAATACACCAACTGAAATCACAAAACTGTTGAAAACGTAAAGAGAGATAAGGAAAGAATACGATACGCAGAGATTTGGTAAGGAAGTTCCCCACTGTCGTCCTCGCGTGTGGGTACGTCTCCCTCTCAATTTCAAATGAAATTGAGAACTGTAATTATCAATAATGCCGAATTCGTTGATACAAGGTTACAATACAAAGACAGAATTCTAAATCCCAAGATCTTCTTCTTGTATAAAACCTCCACTTGATCTGAGCTCGATCAAGAATTTCCTGCAAGAAATTGCAAACAATTCACCGATTCCACGACCTGTTTGCGAAATTACCGAATTTCCAAACCCTACGCTACGGCTGAATCTGTTCTGCAAACGTGACTAACAAACTCACAAGAACACTCCAGTTCTTGAAAGACAAACCATTTAGTTTTTCCTTGAAACCCCCTTCAACCTTCAACTCAGCTAGATCCTCGATCGTTCCACTGAACACCTCAGCTAGATCCTTGATCGTTCCACTGAACGTTATCTCGTTGATCCTTTAATCCAAAGAACAAGAATGATTATGTGTTGATGTTCTTGAAGAAAAGATATTGAGAAGATGAAGAAGATGAAGTCTCTTTCAGGTTTCTAACTACTCAAAACAATTGCTGCTACACACTCCTTTGATTTGTGTTCAACTGTTTTTCACTTGTGAATTCATCTGTTTCACTGAGCTGTCAAAATACTTCTTATATGTGAAAGACAGAAGTTATTAGTAGATAAAACAGAATTATGTATTGATACAAAAGATTATGCATCGATACATACTGTAGCTTTGATTAATTTTTGAGAATTAACACAAGCATGTATCGATACAAAGCTCGTATGTATCGATACATGGAACATTTTAACTAAGCATGTATCGATACAAAGCTCGTATGTATCGATACATAGAACATTTTAACCAAGCATGTATCGATACAAGGCTCGTATGGATCGATACATACTGAAGCAAAAACGTTTTGTGATTTAAAACAAATTTATGTATCGATGCAGATGAACATGTATCGATGCATACTGACACAAAACAATTTTTATGAGTTCTTTTAAGAAATGTATCAATGTGGATCTTTATGTATAGACACGAAACAATAGTATAGGCTAAAAACACAAATGAAACATGTAAAATAATGCACAACCGACAATTAGACAATGATCACACAATTTGCTATCATTCAAAACTTATTCAAAGTAAAGAATTTTCTCACACCTTGCTTGTTGAAAGTACCAGAAGAAAAACCTATGCCAGCCCGGGACTTGTTGTCTTCTAACTCACTCATTTTTCCTAAACCAGTGGTTGCACCACGCTCAATGGCCAGCTTTGCATCTTTATAGGAAGCAAATGAAGGAGCTCTTTTCTCAATAGGCTCAGCAATAGATAACGCTTGGAAAGGAGTTCCAACTTCAACCTCAGCATCTATATAAGAGAAAGAAGACAAATGGCTAACTAGGAGAGTCGTTTCTCCCCTACCACCATCAGCTTCTTGTTTTTCACGAATTTCAATTTCTGGTGTAGGGTGGACGTCACGGTGATCCATCAGTCTTGAAACGTTGGCTCTAGTGTAGTACCGGTGAGTCAGCTTGTCTTCAAAATAAATGAAGGACACAGAGTTAGACCACAGGGCAAGGGACCGAAAACAAAACCTGCTTATGCATATGATGCATGCAATGCTTGTGCATATGATTTGTTTTTTTTTATTTCAAAGGAACTTTAGAGTTTTATTTGCAATATTTGGAAATATTAAGCATTTTATCACATATGGAAATATCTCATCAAATAATATTAGGAAAAAGAAGTGCAGCATCGTCAATCATGTACAAGATAAAAGGAAAATAATCATCCTATGGATCCCTAGAAACAATCATCTAAAGCTCGGGACACGGGAAGATAAGATGCGCGAAGCCTCTTCACCTCCCTCTCGTAGGCTGCCTCCATATCGGCCTTCTCTTTGGCGAGTCGATCATACTTCCTCTTCCAGAACATAGAAGACTGGGGAAGTAGAGAAGTCCATACATCATCAGGGTCATCAATAACCTGATGCTCAAGAAACTCAATCAACGCATCCTTCTCCTTAATCTACTGAAGCAATTCTTCACGTTCACGGATTCAGGCACGTGAACGGTCTTCGTCTCTCAACTCCTCTACTCCTTGATTAGGGAGGGTTGAAGGCCCAACCATAATCATAGGTGTAGGTCTCGGATACTCGTAAGGCATGAGGTACTCAGACGCCCTCTTCCTAACCCAAACAGTGTAAGGCTCCAAAGCGATGCAATTCTTAGGACCCAACTCTTTCCTTCCTTTCCTATGAATCTTGCGCCAAGCGCGGACCATCCTAGCTTTCAAGCCTTGAGGATCTTTACCATCCTGAAAGAATACACCCTCTAACAGAATGTTATTGGGTTTATCCTTTAGGGGGAACCCAAGCTGTCGACGTGCCAAAACAGGATTTTAGTTAATCCCACCACATGTACCAAGAAGAGGTACATTGGAGAATTCGCCACAAGAGTCAATAATCTGCACACCATCATACACATGGTTATACCAAGAGATATCATCATTAGTGAGAGACATAAGTCTCATGGACCACCGTAGACATTCCTTGTTCTCCTTGAAAGCGACCGTCTGAGGTAAGTGAGAAATAAACCACTTATACAACAGCGGAAAACAACACACAATGGCGCCACCACCCTTTGCATTCCTCATATGCAAAGAGAAGTAGGTATCGCCCAACAATGTCGGAACGGGATTAAGAGTAGAGAAGATCCTAATAGCGTTCACATCCACAAACTTGTCGATGTTGGGAAACAATACCAACCCATAGATGAGAAGTACAAATATGGCTTCAAAGGCGTCTTCACACATAGCCTTCCCATAAACAGTAGCTTGAGCAATGAGGAACTCAGAAGGGAGACCTTGAATTCCACCTTTGGTAGTCATATGAGCCTCAACCAGAGATTCATCTATGTGTAACATGTCAGCTATCTCTTGAGAAGTAGGAATACTCTCCAAGCCACTGAACGGAAACTGATCCATAACAGGTATACCCACAAGATAAGCATACTCCTCAAGGGTAGGCAAAAGCTGGAAATCCGGAAACGTGAAGCAACGGTACAAGGGATCACAAAATTGCACCAATACACTCATCAATCCTTCATCCACCTGAGTAGTCAGAAGAGGAAGAAGCTTCCCAAAACGAGCCTTGAAACCCAAGGGATTTAATACATAAGATGTCAAATTCCTTAACTCTTTCAAGTCTGGTTGTCTGAAACTGTACTTCTTTGTATTCCTTCTTTGTCTTTCCATGTCTGAAAATTTTGCAAATAGACCTCTTAAGTTCCTTGAAGATTTTCTCATTATTTTGATGATATGAATGCAAATGGGTGCATGAATGCATGAATGCAACAATCACACTCAAGGATCAAGCAAAGCACACCAAATAAAGGTCATGGGATGGATCATGTTATCCTTAATATCAATCATCCATTTTGGTGGATTATGGTTTACACCTTATCAACACCCAAGATGCATTGATATTAAGGATACCTGAACGGATCAACCATGAATCAAGGGTTTGTTGCAAGTCACGAGCATGGAGCTAGGTTAAGAACCACCCAAAAGGGAGTGTACTAAGGTTTAAACCTGCCAAACATGTTCTACAAAAGGTTCCCATAGTCATTATCCCATCTTTCGAATATTATCGGATAAACGACTACTCGTATTCCAAAAATATTCTCAAGAGAGACTGTTATGAGTGTAGTATCGCGTAACAATCGTATCAAATCTTACACTTGAACAACTTTCGCACTACATCCTACGAATAGGCCAAGATGGGTTTAGTAAACTAAGGTCCTTGGCATCTAAGGTCTATATTGGAAAAAGTAATGTCTAACCACAACTACTTGTGTGACATTATTGATCCCAACATGACCTCCAAGTGAATGGGCTTGCAAGTCAACTTGCTAAGGAATAACTCCACACAAGCCGACAAGACTATGCCATTCTCCTATCCTAAGTGCACTCGAGTTCGGGTATAGAACTCATCTCACAAAGATCACCAAGCACAGAAGGAATTAATATTCAAACAATTCAAACATTACATGCAATACAGTAATCCCAAATTGCACAAAAATATGTCACAAGACAATATACAATACAATACAACAAATATGAAAAGTAGGCAAAACCCATTAGGCAAAGTCATCCCCAGCAGAGTCGCCACTTTTCTGTAGCGGGGCATTCATTACCATTAGAGATATTGACTAAATCCAAGGTAAATCATACAAGTCGAGTCGCCACCGCACTTCTATTTATCCAAAGGAATGGTTAGAAAGCGAACACAAACCTAAAAGTTTTATCGAATCAAAAACTAGTAAAAATGTCAGAGATCTGGGTAAGGGGGTTCGTTATGCAATGGGAAGGTGTTAGGCACCCAAAACATCCTAGGTACTCCTAGGGAGCCCTTTTAACATTTTTTGCAAAGGTTATTGTTTTTTTTTGTGAAAATTTATTTGTGCAAACATGATTGAAGGGA